>NC_141874.1:618388731-618691761 GCF_056163025.1 Triticum urartu | reverse complement strand
CCTCAAGTTCATAGTATAAACTCTATTGGAAAAATTTCATCGATTATTTTTGGAGGTTTTGAATTTCCTCTACCTACTATCAAGAAGAAATATGATATTCTTATTATTGGGGACGTGCATATCCCCGTTGAGGTAACATAGTGTTATTCGAAATTTCTCCGGTTTCATGTTACTCAAAATGAGTTTGTTAACAAGACCTGATCAACCTTCTTAGAGGGTTCCTTTTGATGAGCATGAGATGGGTGAATTTAGAAAACACAACTCTCTGTACCCTCTTTTTACTTTCTGTTATTTATATTAAATAAAGCAAAATTATTATTTTTTGTCTTTTTTCTGAATTATCCATGCAATAAAAAATACCCCAAAAATAAAATTTCTCCAAATGCCCTGAAATTTAAATATGATTTTTTCTGGAATATTTGAGAATATCTAGGACTGAGAACACAACAGGGTAGCAAGCACCTGGCCACGAGGGTCCAGGGCGCGCCCACCCCTGGGTGTCCCCCTGCCTCATGGGCCCATGACTCCCCTCCACTTATTCCAGCCACCACACACTCCTTCCTCCCAAGAAAAATCACTAACCAGCTCAAGCACGAGTTCTAGCTCATCTTGTTGCCATTTTCAATCTCCTTGCTCAAAGCTCCATTCACAAAACTGCTTTGGGAGATTGTTCTTTGGTATGTGACTCCTCCATTGGTCCAATTAGTTTTTGTTCTAGTGCTTTATTTATTGCAAATTTTCGCTGCTTAGGTGACCCTCTTCTTGAGCTTGCATGTCAAATTTATATGGTCAAAAGTAGTTTTAATACATGATATAGCCTCTAGGCACTTGTAGGAGTAGTTGCTATCAATTTTGTTGAGTTTGGTTCACTTTTATTTTGAAGTTACTACAAATTTTAGAAATTTTCAGAAAAAATATGAAGAGATTTTTGAGGGGCTCATCGAGCCGAAGCTCGAAGGATAAACAAAGTGAAGAGAACAAGAAGCCCAAGTATAATCTCCCTCGCACCGCGAAGGTTTGGCCGTGTGAATGGCCTTGTGATGATTTCTTGAGAGCAGCCGGGATTTATGATGATTTCTATGAATTGGCTGAGAATGCAGACCTCACCGCCTTCCTCCACGACCAACGCGAGCAGTATATCTTACTCACCAATATCTTTGTGCAAAACTTTCATTTCCATGCTAGGAGCTCACCACCTGTGGTGGAATTTTATTTATATGATGAGCATAAGGAGATGTCACTTCATGATTTTTGTCGGGTTTGTTTGATACCTTTTGAGGGCAGCGCAGAGGAACCACATCGTGACGATGTGGAAGGGTTTATTGATACAATTGCTGTAGGGGAAACGAGGAAGGTTTCCGATGGATGAATTACTAGCATACATTTTCCCGTTTTACGTTACTTTGCAATATTTGCTAGTAGATGCTTAATTGGTCGCGGAAACTGTGGCAACCTTAGTGCCCCTGATATTGTTATTTTGTGCCATGCCTTGTTCCGTGATGACACATTTAGTACGGGTGCTATTGTTGCAAAGTGGTTACATCTTAACCGTACTAAGGGCCCCGTCCTTGGAGGCATCTTCGCCTCGCGCCTCGTTGCACACTTTAACATACCTATAAGGCATTATGAGAAGGAAGAGAAGTTGCTGCCTCCTGTTTTCTAGACTATAAGAGTATGGTAGCACATGATTTTATCATTAAGAATAAGGAAAAGATGCTTAAGTACAAGCTGATATTTGATAAAAATCACCCTGAGACTATTACTTTTCCTGCTCCTTCCTTGTTTGACTTTTCTGCAGGCAAGTACCTTGTTCCGTTGGAGGCCATTCACGCCTAATGGAACCCCACACCAACTACAGAGCCAGAGCCGGAACCACAATTTGATCCTCACCGGCAGTCCGTTTATCAGTGGAATCCGGAAGAGATCGCCAACCAGTGGCACCAGGGGGATTCTTCTCAGTACGACCCCAACTATTACTTTGGATATCCGGCAGCCCAGCCGTGGCCATAGACCAACTTAGGACAAAAGCCTAAGCTTGGGGGAGTACGTATTTCTCACCAACATTACATTCATGTTCACACACTCATGCTAGTTGTCGGTGCTCATACTTTTTCATTGTACTATCCATGTTAGTTTATTTTCTGTTTTAAGCTTTGTTCTTGTGTGTTTGATAAACCTTAATAAAAAAATTAGTTGTAGCTTTAAGCTAGTTTACTTTCCATGCTTGTAGTAGTAATTAAAAAGAAAACCCAAAAAGATTTCTCGTTCTTCTTTTGCTTGTTGGGAGCTTTCCCATGTAAGTAGTTTTATTTCTTTCTTGTTCTTTGGGGGTTGAGAGGAGAAGACCATGATTAAAATGTTGAGTGGCTCTCATATGCATTATTGTTGATCTAACAAAGAGCCCATATTACCTTGTCTTCTCTCTTGAATTCAATGCTTGCAGATTCCAGAATAGTCCATGATACATCCATTTTGCATCATGCTTTTATATCGATATTTATTGCATTATGGGCTGTTATTACACATTATGTCACAATACTTATGCCTATTCTCTCTTATTTTACAAGGTTTACATAAAGAGGGAGAATGCCGACAGCTGGGATTCTGGGCTAGAAAAGGAGCAAATATTAGAGACCTATTCTGCACAGCTCCAAAAGTCCTGAAACTTTACGGAAGCTATTTCCAGAATATATGAAAAATACTGAGCGCAATAAGTTCCAGAGGGGGGCCACACCCTGGCCACGAGGGTGGGGGCGCGCCCCCTGCCTCGTGGCCCCCCTGGTGGCCCCCCGATGCCCATCTTCTGCTATATGGAGTCTTTAGTCGAGGAAAAAAACATAAGCAAGCTTTCGGGACGAGACTCCGCCACCACGAGGCGGAACCTTGGCGGAACCAATCTAGGGCTCTGGCGGAGCTGTTCTGCCGGGGAAACTTCCCTCTGGGAGGGGGAAATCATCACCATCATCATCACCAACGATCCTCTCATCGGGAGGGGGTCAATCTTCATCAACATCTTCACCAGCACCATCTCATCTCAAACCCTAGTTCATCCTTTGTATCCAATCTTTGTATCCAAACCTCAGATTGGTACCTGTGGGTTGCTAGTAGTGTTGATTACTCCTTGTAGTTGATGCTACTTGGTTTACTTGGTGGAATATTATATGTTCAGATCCATTATGCATATTAATACCCCTCTGATTATGAACATGAATATGCTTTGTGAGTAGTTACGTTTGTTCCTGAGGACATGGGAGAAGTCTTGCTATTAGTAGTCATGTGAATTTGGTATTCGTTTGATATTTTGATGAGATGTATGTTGTCATCCCTCTAGTGGTGTCATGTGAACGTTGACTACATGACACTTCACCATTTTTTGGGCCTAGAGGGAGGCATTGGGAAGTAATAAGTAGATGATGGTTTGCTAGAGTGACAGAAGTTTAAACCCTAGTTTATGCATTGTTTCGTAAGGGGCTGATTTGGATCCATATGTTTCATGCTATGGTTAGGTTTACCTTAATACTTCTGTTGTAGTTGCGGATGCTTGCAATAGGGGTTAATCATAAGTGGGATGCTTGTCCAAGTAAGGAAAGCACTGAAGCCCCGGTCCACCCACATATCAGATTATCAAAGTACCGAACGCGAATCATATGATCGTGATGAAAACTAGCTTGTTGATAATTCCCATGTGTCCTCGGGAGCGCTTTACATCATATAAGAGTTTGTCCAGGCTTGTCCTTTGATACAATAAGGATTGGGCCATCTTGCTGCACCTTATTTACTTTCATTACTTGCTACTCGTTATCACTTACCTTATCACAAAACTATCTGTTACAGATAATTTTAGTGCTTGCAGAGAATACCTTGCCGAAAACCGCTTATCATTTCCTTCTGCTCCTCATTGGGTTCGACACTCTTACTTATCGAAAGGACTACGATAGATCCCAGTCGGCATTCTGGGAACGGGGGTCCCCATACTTGCCTGCCTGTGGCCCATGGCGTGGCCAAGTAGCAAGCCGTACGACCCATCTTCACCAACAAGGCACCTAAGACCCTCGCGAGGGGCCAAGCCTTGCGAGGCGGATGGCGCGGGACCTCCTCCTGAGTGGCCTGGTCAGGAAGGCTCGCGAGGAGCGGAGATATCAAGGCGAGGCGAACCTCACAAGGCTCTCGTGACGTGAGCCATGACGATCGACACCAGGCAGGCGCCAGGCGGGCGCCAGCGCGCGCAGCGTCCTTGTTTCCTCTTTGGTGCAAGGGAGGCAAGCGCAGCCGCGGAGTATCGAGGCCTCAGGAAAAGGTTGCCATTTCGGTGCAACGAGACCAAGACCAGGCGGACGGCAAGGCGGAGGTCATCGTGGAGCCCAAGAGGGTGTCACCCCAGAGCCTTTCACAGGCGCAGACTACCTTTTGTCAGGATAGCTTGTACTAGCTGTCCCCCTTCAAATTAGCCCGCCATTGTTGGCTCCCTTCCCGCTCAATATTTGGGAAGAGGACGAGGGACTCTATAAATAGGACTAGCCACCACAGTAGAGGGATGGGATTAGACCCGGAGGCATGAGATCGAATTCTCGCACTACAAGTTCATACGCACAAGAACACCTCAACCTCAGGAGGCAGTTCTTCCCTTGTACTGTTCATCATCAGCCCAAGAGGCAATCCACCACCACCACACTGGAGTAGGGTATTACACCACAACGGTGCCCCGAACCAGTATAAACCCTGTGTCTTTCTGTGTTGCGAGTTCGTCGAGTTCATGTGCAAGATCTTAGCGAGCTAGAGCGTAGATTGGTAGAAGGGAAAGACTTCACGCGCACCCCAGTGTTCGAACCTTAAGGGTTTGCCAGAACCCCACATCCGACATTTGGCGCGCCAGGTAGGGGTGCGCCGTAGCCTCCTTCCGTCAGTCTGTCGCTCCGTCGTCTCCATGTCGGACGCTCGCCGTGCTCGAGCTGAGCGTCGAGCTGCCCTCGCCGCCCGCGTCGCTCAGACGGCTCCCGCCGGCGGGCCACCTCGTCGTTCTCCATCCCCCACCGCCAACGCTGCCACCGGCCCGGTGGGGAACGAGCAGCAGGCGTCCTCGCAGCATCCTTCGGTGTGGCGGGACGGCCGCACCGCTACTCCATCACTCACCCCTGCTGGTTCTTCGTCTCACGCGCACCGCGCTCCCATGGACGCACGGGCCGCGCTCATCGCGGCGAACGAGCTCCTGCGTTACCGCCCCATCGTCGACCTCTATGAGGAGTGGCTCGACCACGTCGCCGAGCTCGTCCATGCCGCAGGGGGCTCTCCGACGCCGTCCCACTCTCTGCCTCCCCCTCAACCAGCCGCGGGCAACGGGGCTCATGGCATACCTACACCGCCTCGACCCCAAGACAGTGCCTTGGCACCAAGGCACGCGCCTCCGCGGTGTGATCCACTGCGCTCAGCGCCCGCGCGTGATGAAAGAAGCTGCCAAGAAATCCCACGGCCGCGAGAAGCTGCACCGGCACTCCCCGCGCCACCTCGTCAAGACCGCGTGCCGCCTGCAGTGGCGCAGCGCGGACCTCGCCAAGACTAAGCTCTGCCTTAGAAGCAGGCCCCGGCGACCACGGCTGGCTGCCGCGCCTTCACCCCCGAGCTGTGTAGCGTCGCCTGGCCAGGCAAGTTCAAGCCAGATCTACCTCCTCGATACGACGACACCGCCGACCCCGCGGAGTTCCTGCAGCTCTATGAGCTGAGCATCGAAGCGGCCAACGGCGACGAAAAAGTCATGGCGAAGTGGTTTCCCATGGCTCTCAAGGATGGGGCCCGCTCCTGGCTCCCAAACCTGCAGCACGGCTCGATCGCCTCCTGGGACGAGATGCGCGACCGCTTCGTCGCCAACTTCCGGGGCACTCGCGACCGCCCACCGGCCACGGGCGATCTACTCCACATCAAGCAACATCCAGGAGAGACCCTCCAGAAGTACATCCAGTGCTTCGACAACACCTGCCTCAAGATCCCCAAGGTCACGGACGAGGCCAGCATCTCTGCGTTCTCAGACGGCGTCCGTGACGTCAAGATGAAGGAAGAGCTGGCTATCCACGAGGAGCTTTGCACATCTCAGGAGCTGTTCAACCTGGCGACCAAGTGCGCAAGAGCTGAGGAGGGGCGCCTCTCTCTCCTTGAGCTGCCAGCTGTAGGAGTGGAGGAGAAGAAGGCCAAGGACAAGGACGTGAAGTGCAAAGAGGCAGTGGTGCTCGCAGCGGAGCCCGACTCCAAGCGAGGCAGAGATCAGCCCGAGTTGTCCAAGAACGGCCGTCCATTCTGCGCCTTCCACAACCTGAACACCCACAACACTAGCGACTGTCAAGAGCTTAGAGCCATACGGGAAGGACGTTTCGGTCGACGCCCCGAGCGCAATGACCAGGGCTATGGCTGCGGAGGAGGACGCGGAGGCGGACGCTGGGATGACCGTGGCCCGCGCCAGGAGTAGCGCGACCGGCCTCGTGAGGACCGCTAGCAAGACCAACCTTGCGAGGGCGCCTGGAGGGACCCGCCTCGCGAGGATCGCCCCCAGGGCAATGCCGGTCTTCCCTTGTTGCCGCCGCCAAGATGGAACGACGAACACCGCCAGGACGAGGGGCTGGGGGCTTCCAGGAGCCGCGTGTGATCACTTGCATCTTGGGCGGTGCTCAGGCCCTGCTACGTCTTGAGCTTGCGTTGGTTTTCCCCGAAGAGGAAGGGATGATGCAGCAGAGTAGCGTAAGTATTTCCCTCAGTTTTTGAGAACCAAGGTATCAATCCAGTAGGAGGCCACGCTCAAGTCCCTCGTACCTGCACAAAACGATAGCTACTCGCAACCAACGCGATTAGGGGTTGTCAATCCCTTCACAGTCACTTACGAGAGTGAGATCTGATAGATATAATATTTTTCGTATTTTTGGTATAAAGATGCAAAGTAAAAAGTAAAAGCAAAATAAAAAACAAAGCAAGATTAAAGTGATGGAGATTGATATGATGAGAAAAGACCCGGGGGCCATAGGTTTCACTAGTGGCTTCTCTCAAGAGCATAAGTATTCTACGATGGGTGAACAAATTACTGTTGAGCAATTAACAGAATTGAGCATAATTATGAGAATATCTAGGCATGATCATGTATATAGGCATCACGTCCATGACAAGTAGATCGAAACGATTCTGCATCTACTACTATTACTCCACTCATCGACCGCTATCCAGCATGTATCTAGATTATTAAGTTAAAAATAGAGTAACGCCTTAAGCAAGATGACATGATGTAGAGAGATAAATTCATGCAATATGAAATAAACCCCATCTTGTTATCCTCAATGGCAACGATGCAATACGTGCCTTGCTGCCCCTTCTATCACTGGGAAAGGACACCGCAAGATCGAACCCAAAGCTAAGCACTTCTCCCATGGCAAGAACTACCAATCAAGTTGGCCAAACCAAACGGATAATTCGAAGAGACTTGCAAAGATAACCAATCGTACATAAAAGAATTCAGAGAAGATTCAAATATTATTCATAGATAGACTTGATCATAAACCCACAATTCATCGGTCTCAACAAACACACCGCAAAAAGAAGATTACATCGAATAGATCTCCACAAGAGAGGGGGAGAACTTTTTATTGAGATTCAAAGAGAGAGAAGAAGCCATCTAGCTACTAACTATGGACCCGAAGGTCTGAGGTAAACTACTCAAACTTCATCGGAGAGGCTATGATGATGTAGAAGCCCTCCGTGATGACGACCCTCTTTCGGCGGAGCTCCGGAACAGGCCCCAAGATGGGATCTCGTGGATACAGAAAGTTGCGGCGGTGGAATTGGGTTTTTGGCTCCTGTTCTGATCGTTTGGGGGTACGTAGGTATATATAGGAGGAAGGAGTACGTCGGTGGAGCACCGAGGGGCCCACGAGGCAGGGGGGCGCGCCCCCCACCCTCGTGACCTCCTCTTTTGTTCCTTGGAGCAGGTTCCAAGTCTCCTGGATCACGTTCGGTGAGAAAATCACGTTCCCGAAGATTTTATTCCGTTTGGACTCCGTTTGATATTCTGTTTATCCGAAACACTGAAATAGGCAAAAACATCAATTCTGGGCTAGGCCTCCGGTTAATAGGTTAGTCCCAAAAATAATATAAAAGTGGAAAATAAAGCCCAATATAGTCCAAAACAGTAGATAATATAGCATGGAGCAATCAAAAATTATAGATACGTTGGAGACGTATCAGGCATCCCCAAGCTTAATTCCTGCTCGTCATCGAGTAGGTAAATGATAAAAAGAGAATTTTTGATGCGGAGTGCTACTTGGCATAATTTCAATGCAAATCTTCTTAATTGTGGTATGAATATTGAGATTAGAAAGATTCAAGACAAAAGTTTATATTGACATAAAAAATAATAGTACTTCAAGCATACTAATAAAGCAATTATGTCTTCTCAAAATAACATGGCCAAAGAAAGTTATCCCTACAAAATCATATAGTCTGGCTATGCTCTATCTTCACCACACAAAATATTTAAATCATGCACAACCCCGATGACAAGCCAAGCAATTGTTTCATACTCTAACTTTTTCAAAACTTTTTCAATCTTCACGCAATACATGAGCGTGAGCCATGGATATAACACTATAGGTGGAATAGAATGGTGGTTGTGGAGAAGACAAAAAGGAGAAGATAGTCTCAGATCAACTAGGCGTATCAACGGGCTATGGAGATGCCCGTCAATAAATATCAATGTGAGTGAGTAGGGATTGCATGCAACGGATGCACTAGAGCTATAAGTATATGAAATCTCAAAAAGAAACTAAGTGGGTGTGCATCCGACTTGCTTGCTCACGAAGACCTAGGGCAATTTGAGGAAGCCCATCATTGGAATATACAAGCCAAGTTCTATAATGAAAAATTCCCACTAGTATATGAAAGTGATAACATGAGAGGCTCTCTACTATGAAGATCATGGTGCTACTTTGAAGCACAAGTGTGGTAAAAGGCTAGTAACATTGTCCCTTCTCTCTTTTTCTCTCATCATTTTTTTATTTGGGCCTTTTCTCTTTTTTATGGCCTCTTTTTATTTGGGCTTCTTTGGCCTCTTTTTTTTCGTCCGGAGTCTCATCCCGACTTATGGGGGAATCATAGTCTCCATCATTCTTTCCTCACTGGGACAATGCTCTAATAATGATGATCATCACACTTCTATTTTTCTTACAACTCAATACTTAGAACAAAATATGACTCTATATGAATGCCTCCGGCGGTGTATCGGGATATGCAATATGACAATGATGAATGTGTCATGATGAACTAGATGGTGGAAAGTTGCATGGCAATATATCTCGGAATGGCTATGGAAATGCGGTAGGTATGGTGGCTGTTTTGAGGAAGGTATATGGTAGGTGTATGATACCGGCGAAAAGTGTGCGGTATTAGAGAGGCTAGCAAAGGTGGAAGGGTGAGAGTGCGTATAATCCATGGACCCAACATTAGTCATAAAGAACTCATATACTTATTGCAAAAATCTAGAAGTTATCAAAGCAAAGTATTACGCGCATGCTCCTAGGGGGATAGATTAGTAGGAAAAGACCATCGCTCGTCCCTGACCGCCACTCATAAGGAAGACAATCAATAAATAAATCATGCTCCGACTTCATCACATAACGGTTCACCATACGTGCATGCTACGGGAATCACAAACTTTTAACACAAGTATTATTTAAATTCACAACTACTCAACTAGCATGAATTTAATATTATCACCTCCATATCTCAAAAAAATTACCATGCTTCAATCTTTTCTTAGTATTCAACACACTCAAAAGAAAGTTTCACAAATCTTGAATACCAAGCATATTATTATTAAGCAAATTACCATGCTATTAAGAGACTCTCAAAATAATTTAAGTGAAGCATGAGAGATCAATAGTTTCTTTAAAACAAATCCACCACCGTGCTCTAAAAGATCTAAGTGAAGCACATAGAGCAAAATTATAACGCTCAAAAGATATAAGTGAAGCACATAGAGCAAAACTACTTAGCTCAAAAGATATAAGTGAAGCACATAGAGTATTCTATCAAATTTTAATTCATATATGGCTCTCTCAAAAGGTGTGTACAGCAAGGATGGTTGTGTCAAACTAAGACACAAAGACACAAATAATACAAGACGCTCCAAGCAAAACACATATCATGTTAGTGAATAAAAATATAGCTCCAAGTAAATTACCGATGGAAGTGGACGAAAGAGGGGATGCCTTCCGGGGCATCCCCAAGCTTTGACTTCTTGGTGTCCTTGGATTATCTTGGGGATGCCATGGGAATCCCTAAGCTTAGGCTCTTGCCACTCCTTGTTCCATGATCCATCAAAAGAATTCACCCAAAACTTGAAAACTTCACAACACAAAACTCAAAATAGAAAACTCGTGAGCTCCGTTAGCGAAAGAAAACAAAAGACCACTTCAAGGTACTGTAATGAACTCATTATTTATTTATATTGGTGTTAAACCTACTGTATTCCAACTTCTCTATGGATTATAAACTATTTTACTAGCCATAGATTCATCAAAATAAGCAAACAACACACGAAAAACAGAACAATCTGTAGTAATCTGTATCTAGCGCAAGATCTGGAACCCCAAAAATTCTAAGATAAATTTCTGGACGTGAGGAATTTATCTATTAATCATCTGAAAAAAGAATTAACTAAATATCACTCTTCAAATAAAAATGACAGCAGTTCTCGTGAGCGCTAAAGTTTCTGTTTTTTACAGCAAGTTCAACAAGACTTTCCCCAAGTCTTCCCAACGGTTCTACTTGGCACAAACACTAATTAAATACAAAAAACACAACCAAAACAGAGGCTAAATAATTTATTTATTACTAAGCAGGAGCAAAAAGCAAGGAATAAAAATAAAATTGGGTTGCCTCCCAACAAGCACTATCGTTTAACGCCCCTAGCTAGGCATAAAAGCGAGGATAGATCTCGGTGTTGCCATCTTTGGTAGGCAATCCATAAGTGGCTCTCATGATAGTTTCATATGGTAATTTTATTTTCTTTCTAGGGAAGTGTTCCGTGCCCTTTTTTAATGGAAATTGAAATCTAATATTCCCTTCCTTCATATCAATAATCGCACCAACCGTTCTAAGGAAAGGTCTACCAAGAATAATAGGGCAAGAAGAATTGCAATCTATATCAAGAACAATGAAATCTATGGGCACATAATTCCTATTTGCAACAATAAGAACATCATTAATCCTTCCCATAGGTTTCTTAATAGCGGAATCCGCAAGATGCAAGTTTAGAGGGCAATCATCAAAATTACGGAAATCTAGCAAATCACACAAAGTCTTGGGAATAGTAGAGACACTAGCACCCAAATCACAAAAAGCATAAAACTCATGATCTTTAATTTTAATTTTAATAGTTGGTTCCCACTCATCATAGAGTTTTCTAGGGATAGAAACTTTCAACTCATGTTTTTCTTCATAAGATTGCATCAAGGCATCAACAATATGCTCGGTGAAGGCTTTATTTTGACTATAAGCATGTGGAGAATTTAGCACGGATTGCAACAAGGAAATACAATCAATTAAAGAGCAACTTTCATAATTAAATTCCTTGAAATCCAATATAGTGGGTTTAGCAACATCTAGATTTTTATTTCTTTCAATCCCACTTTCATCAATTTCATCATTAAGATCTAAATATTCCGAATTTTTAGAATGCCTTCTAGGTAAAGGAAGATCATATTCAGTTTCATCAAGATTCATATTGCAAAACAAAGATTTAATAGGGGACACATCAATAACTTTTAGATATTCATCTTGATTTTCATAGGAATTGGAAGAACACGCTTTAATAAAGGCATCTTTGGAAGCACGCATCCTAGCAGTTCTTTCCTTGCACTCATCAATAGAAATTCGCATGGCTTTGAGAGACTCATTGATATCATGCTTAGGGGGAATAGATCTAATCTTTAAAGAATCAATCTCAAGAGAAATTCTATCAACGTTTCTAGCCAAATCTTCAACTTTAAGCAATTTCTCCTCAAGCAAAGCATTAAAATTCTTTTGTGAATTCATAAACTCTTATTCAGAGGGCATCTTATTATAATTTCCATAAGAGTTGTTGTAGGAATTCCCATAATTATTAGAAGGATTACTAGGATATGGACTAGGATTAAAATTCCCTCTATAAGCGTTGTTACCAAAATTATTCCTACCAACAAAATTCACATCCATAGATTCATTGTTATTCTCAATCAAAGTTGACAAAGGCATATCATTAGGATCAGAAGAAACACTCTTAGTAGCAAATAATTTCATAAGTTCATCCATCTTTCCACTCAACACATTGATTTCTTCTATCGCATGCACTTTTTTATTAGAAGATCTTTCAGTATGCCATTGAGAATAATTAACCATAATATTATCTAGGAGTTTAGTAGAATCTCCTAAAGTGATTTCCATAAAAGTGCCTCCCGCGGCCGAATCTAAAAGATTTCTAGAAGCAAAATTCAATCCGGCATAAAAATTTTGTATGATCATCCACAAATTCAAACCATGAGTAGGGCAATTATGTATCATTAATTCATTCTCTCCCAAGCTTGTACAACATGTTCATGATCAAGTTTTTTAAAGTTCATAATATCGTTTCTAAGAGAGATGATCTTAGCGGGAGGAAAATACTTAGAGATAAAAGCATCTTTGCACTTGTTCCATGAATCAATACTATTCTTAGGCAAAGACGAAAACCAAGCTTTAGCACGATCTCTAAGCGAAAAAGGAAATAGCTTCAATTTAACAACACCATTATTGACATCTTTTTTCTTTTGCATATCACATAAATCAACGAAGCTATTTAGATGAGTAGCGACATCTTCACTAGGAAGGCCGGCGAATTGATCTTTCATAATAAGATTCAACAAAGCAGTATTAATGTCACAAGATTCAGCATCGGTAAGAGGAGCAATCGGAGTGCTAAGGAAATCATTATTATTGGTATTGGTGAAGTCACACAATTTGGTAGTATCTTGAGCCACCGCGACAAACAAGCAATCTAACACATGAGCAAACAAAAGCAAATGGGCAAAAAGAGGCAAATAGAGAGGGAGGATAGAGAGAGAGAGGGCGAATAAAACGGCAAGGGTGAATTGGGGGGAGAGGAAAACGAGAGGCAAATGGCAAATAATGTAATGCGAGAGATAGGGATTGTGATGGGTACTTGGTATGTTGACTTTTTGCATAGACTCCCCGGCAACGGCGCCAGAAATCTTTCTTGCTACATCTTGAGCTTGCGTTGGTTTTCCCCGAAGAGGAAGGGATGATGCAGCAGAGTAGCGTAAGTATTTCCCTCAGTTTTTGAGAACCAAGGTATCAATCCAGTAGGAGGCCACGCTCAAGTCCCTCGTACGTGCACAAAACGATAGCTACTCGCAACCAACGCGATTAGGGGTTGTCAATCCCTTCAGGGTCACTTACGAGAGTGAGATCTCATAGATATAATATTTTTGGTATAAAGATGCAAAGTAAAAAGTAAAAGCAAATTAAAAATCAAAGCAAGATTAAAGTGATGGAGATTGATATGATGAGAATAGACCCGGGGGCCATAGGTTTCACTAGTGGCTTCTCTCAAGAGCATAAGTATTCTACGGTGGGTGAACAAATTATTGTTGAGCAATTGACAGAATTGAGCATAGTTATGAGAATATGTAGGCATGATCATGTATATAGGCATCACGTCCGTGACAAGTAGATCGAAATGATTCTGCATCTACTACTATTACTCCACTCATCGACCGCTATCCAGCATGCATCTAGAGTATTAAGTTAAAAACAGAGTAACGCCTTAAGCAAGATGACATGATGTAGAGAGATAAATTCATGCAATATGAAATAAACCCCATCTTGTTATCCTCGATGGCAACGATGCAATACGTGCCTTGCTGCCCGTTCTGTCACTGGGAAAGGACACCGCAAGATCGAACCCAAAGTTAAGCACTTCTCCCATGGCAAGAACTACCAATCTAGTTGGCCAAACCAAACGGATAATTCGAAGAGACTTGCAAAGATAACCAATCATACATAAAAGAATTCAGAGAAGATTCAAATATTATTCATAGATAGACTTGATCATAAACCCACAATTCATTGATCTCAACAAACACACCGCAAAAAGAAGATTACATCGAATAGATCTCCACAAGAGAGGGGGAGAACTTTGTATTGAGATTCAAAGAGAGAGAAGAAGCCATCTAGCTGCTAACTATGGACCTGAAGGTCTGAGGTAAACTACTCACACTTCATCGGAGAGGCTATGATGATGTAGAAGCCCTCCGTGATGACGGCCCTCTTCCGGCGGAGCTCCGGAACAGGCCCCAAGATGGGATCTTGTGGATACAGAAAGTTGCGGCAGTGGAATTAGGTTTTTGGCTCCTGTTCTGATCGTTTGGGGGTACGTAGGTATATATAGGAGGAAGGAGTACGCCGGTGGAGCACCGAGGGGGCCATGAGGCAGGGGGCGCGCCCTAGGGGGGGCGCCCCCTAGGGGGGGGCAGGGGCGCCCCCCACCCTCGTGACCTCCTCTTTTGTTCCTTGGAGCAGGGTCCAAGTCTCCTGGACCACGTTCGGTGAGAAAATCACGTTCCCGAAGATTTTATTCCGTTTGGACTCCGTTTGATATTCTGTTTATCCGAAACACTGGAACAGGCGAAAAAACAGCAATTCTGGGCTGGGCCTCCAGTTAATAGGTTAGTCCCAAAATAATATAAAAGTGGAAAATAAAGCCCAATATAGTCCAAAACAGTAGATAATATAGCATGGAGCAATCAAAAATTATAGATACGTTGGAGACATATCAGGCCCCAGCCTCTTAGCGCATCTTCAAACAGTTCTCTCGCGAAGTGAACGTGGCGCTCCCCAAGCTCGAGGCCACGCGCCCGCTCAGGTGGTCCCAATGCGCCATCACCTTCAACTCGGCCGGCCAGCTCAAGTGCGCAGCCACCGCTGGCGCACTCCCCATGCTGTGCTCCCAGTCATCATCAACGTGCAAGTCACCAAGACTCTCATCGACGGCGGCGCAGGGCTCAACATCCTATCCGTCGACATGTTCGACAACCTCCAAGTGCCCTATGAGCAGCTCCAGCCAGCAAGCCTTTCTCAGGAGTGACTAACGGTTCAACCACACCGATAGGGCAAGTCTGCCTGCCTGTCACCTTTGGGGAGCGCAAGAACTACCGCACTGAGCTCATCAACTTCGATGTCGCGCACATCCGCCTACCGTACAATGCCATCCTCGAGTATCCAGCCCTGGCCAAGTTCATGGCAGTCACTCACCACGGCTACAACGTTCTCAAGATGCCAGGAAGCGGGGGAATCATCACAGTCCCATGTGAGGAAAGGGATGCGGTGTGCTCCATTGAGCGCGCCTTCCCAGCCACAGCAATCGACAACCCTGACAGCAGAAGTGAAGGCCCTCCGGAGACCACCCCCAAGAAGAAGCAGCCGCGCCGCGCAGGACCCCAGGAAGATGGCGTCGCGGCAGGAGCCTCATCAGGATCAGCGCCCACTCCAGGGGTGCCTCCCTCCACTGCATAGGAAAGTGCGTCTGGCGCCCTCCTCGGGCAGGGCTCGGGGGCTCTCTTCAGGAGAGCCTCAGACCTTGCCAACCTCACGAGGGAGGCGCTTGGGCACCACTTGGAAGCATTCTTCACGGCACACTTTCCTTAGGAGAGCATAGGGAAAGGAGTGCCCACCACCCAGGAGTTCATCACCAAGACCACCCAAGAGCTACTAGACGCGAGAGCCATGCGCGGCGACAGCCGCTCACCGAGCGCGGCTCACCATCCAGGCGAGGGTGCTGAACTGCGTGTCTGCATCGACATCCCAGGGCTCAATAGGGCCGCATCTCAGGAACGCTTCTGGCCATCACGTGCGGGCCGCTGTGAGGGTCCACCACACAGCTACGTTCGCATGCCCTTCGGCTTGCCGAGCGTGGCTTCGGCCTATCAGCGCAACGTGCGGCAAGTCCTAGCGGCTCAGGAGGGCAGGTTCCACGCCGTTCAAGAGGAGATGGGGACGGTCTCTAGGAAACCTCCTGAGCCCCCAGAGCCTCCCGAGGCTCAGGGTCCTGGTGGTTCATGAGCCATTCCTTCAACGCGTGGCTTCAGATGCACCAATTCTACTTTGTCTACAGAACCAGGTGACATCTTCCAAGTTCATTTAAGCTGGGAGCGCCCCTCGGGATGCATTATTCCCAGGCCACACGGGTCCATCCCTGTGGCGTGTATCCCTTTTGCTTAAGTCTTTAGCTTACCTTGCTGGGCGCGCCCCTCGGGCTGCATCATCCCTAAGCCGCTCGGGCCAGACCCAGTGGCATGTATCTTCCTGCATTTACCCAAGTTGATCTTCTCTTCATGCTTAACCTGCCAACTGCTATCACCTGCTTGATCATCGTCTCCCTTGGGGCCTCTACACAGGCATGGCGCTGGTGCATGGGTCCGTCCCTGCCACGATCGACAAATCTGAGTGGTCGAGCTCTGGCTCGCAGCACGTGCCGTGCACGTCACCTCACCAGGCCCTCAGTGCCTTCACTTCATCCGGACCAACCAGCGGCAGGCAGGCGGCAGTAACGGCAAACCATGTTTCTTCTTGTGCCTGTCCGCAGGGACCCCGCGGGAAGGATAGTAGGCAGCACCATGAGTCTCCTTTTCTCTCTTGCGATTCGCTTGCGTGTTAAAAGGGGGGATCCTGAGCATCGCGACTCAGGAGCTCTTACTGGCTCTCCAGCCCTCACCCCCTGGCCTTGACCATGGCATCGCGACCTAGCATACCAGTGGTGGCTGAGCTCACTCGAGGGCCGGGACCTGAGGACGTAGAGCACTAAGAAGAGCTCGGGAGAAGGAAAACTCGCACGGACCGACCTAGCTATGTCACGTAAGTTGGTGCACAGCCCTAGCGCAACATCAGGAATCACCGCGAAGTCAGCAAGATAAGTCTCGCCCTCGGATCGGCTAAATATTTGGGCCTAGTAGTCGCTCACACCATGCCGCAACCCCGTTGCGGCCAAGTCATCTTCCTTTCTTTCCTTACCATGGCCGCTTGGGCACTAAGGGGGACCTCCTGAGCATCACGCCTCAGGGGCTCTTACTGGACCTCAGGCCGCGCACCTCCTGGCCTTGACCACGGCATCGCGACCTGGCATACCAGCGACGACTGTAGCCGCCTTGGGACCGAGACCCGTCAGCGTAGAGCAACAAGCTATCATGAGGAAAGAAAGGGGGACCGAGCCTTAACGGGACACACGTTCATCAAATCTTCATAACCAAGGAAGATAAGTACAAAGGCATTGCAGATCCTTACATTCCCCCACGGGGTGATTCATGATTCTTCGCAGGAAACAAAAGCTGATGCTAAGGGGGATCCTATCTACATCCTTCCGTGGCGGACGCCATCATCAGCAGTGGGCCACGGGAGGCCGGCGCCAACCCCATCCAGATCAGCGGTGGCGGCGGCCCGACGCCGCAGCCCTGCTCCGAGCACGGTGAGAGCTCGGGGGGACGTAGCTGTCATCGCTCGTCTCTGGAGTCTCGTAGAGCTTAGGAGAGCTGTTCGACTCCCAAGGGCTGCTGCTGGAGTGGTCGCGAGCGGAGCGCGCATCAGCCTCGTGCTCTTCTCCGGAGCAGCACTCCAGGCAACGGCCCTCGGCGTCGAAGACCTTGAAGAAGAGCGTGGAGGCGCCGTCGTACTCGAAGTGGATCGCGAGGGCGCCCCTCGCATGATAGACTCGAGCGATCTCCCCCAGCCGCAGGTCATGAAGATCTTGCCGGTGGGGCCCGCTTCGATCTGCGTTCCGGTCGTTGGAGCACTGCAGTCAGCGTGCTGTAGCCAGAGCTCGAAAGGCCCCCTCAGCGGCATCACATCGGAGAAGAACCACAGGAAGCGGATCCAGGAGCTCGGAGGCATCGGCGCCCACAGCACCAACTCGCGCGAAGAGTCCGTGGCGTGGACGGCATGCGTCGCCGTGGCACGGCGACCCCGGATGCAGCATGGGCGGCGCTGCTCATCACTTCATCCTCCTGAGCCCTTGGCTTGGGCGTACAGGGGTAGCGGGTACCCCGATGGAGGCCGCTCGCACCTAAGCCTCATCACTACTTGCATCACCGCTTCGTCACGGTGATGGATCGACGTCTTCTTCGGCGGGAGCGGCTCCGGGACATCCCGGGGGGCTTTCCCCTTCTCTTCGGCGGAGAACCTTCTGATAGGCACCATTGGAGCAAGTAGTAGAGGAAGGAGGAAGAACCAAGCAAGCGGGGAAGAGATGGGCGACGGGGGCTCCGTCCCCCTCTCCATTTATAGCGGAAGAAGGCCAACCGGCACCTCCCACGATCGCAGGTAATGATGGTTTCCCTTGCATGTCGTAGGGACTTGTCAATTCATGATGTTGCCAAGGCAACGTGGGGAAGTGGAGACGCCCTCGTCCAATCAACCGCCACACGTCAACCGAGGCCGCATGCTTTTGGGGCCCGCGGTGCTCCGAACTTGACCCTTGGCTTCGCCGCGAAGCCAAGCCCGCGCGCACCTTGGGCCCGGGGGCTACTGTCGGTGTTCTGGGACTGGGGGTCCCCAAACTTTCCTGCCTGCGGCCCATGGCGTGGCCAAGCAGCAGGCCGTACGGCCCATCTTCACCAACAAGGCATCCAAGACACTCGCGAGGGGCCAAGCCTCGCGAGGCGGATGACGCAGGACCTCCTCCTGAGTGGCCTGGTCAGACAGGCTCACGACGAGCAGAGATATCAAGGCGAGGCGAACCTCACGAGGCTCTCGTGACGTGAGCCATGACGATCGACACCAGGCGGGTGTTAGCGCGCAGTGTCCTTGTTTCCTCTTTGGTGCAAGGGAGGCAAGCGTAGCCGCGGAGTACCGAGGCCTCAGGCAAAGGTTGCCATTTCGGTGCGACGATACCAAGACCAGGCGGACGACAAGGCGGAGGTCATCGTGGAGCCCAAGACGGGGTCACCCTAGAGTCTTTCACAGTCGCAGACTACCTTTTGTCAGGATAGCTTGTACTAGCTGCCCCCCTTCAAATTAGCCCGCCATTGTTGGCTCCCTTCCCGCTCAATATTTTGGAAGAGGACCAGGGCCTCTATAAATAGGACTAGCCACCACAGTAGAGGGATGGGATCAGACCCGGAGGGATGAGATCGAATTCTCGCACTACAAGTTCATACGCACAAGAACACCTCAACCTCAGGAGGCATCTCTTCCCTTGTACTGTTCATCATCAGCCCAAGAGGCAATCCACCACCACCACACTGGAGTAGGACACTACACCACAACGGTGGCCCGAACTAGTATAAACCCTGTGTCTTTCTGTGTTGCGAGTTCATCGAGTTCGTCCGCAAGATCTTAGCGAGCTAGATCGTAGATTGGTAGAAGGGAAAGACTTCGCGCTCACCCCTGTGTTCGAACCTTAAGGGTTTGCCGGAACCCCACATCCGACAATCCCCTATACTTGTGGGTCATCAAGACTCTTTTCTGGCACCATTGTCGGGGAGTGAAGCGCCTTTGGTAGGTGGAATTTGGTAATGAAAAATTTATATAGCGTGCTGAAATTTACTGTCACTTGTTACTATGGAAAGTAATCCTTTGAGGGGCTTGTTCGGGGTATCTTCACCCTGACCGGGAGAGCTAATAGTTGCTCCTCAACCTACTCAACCTACTGGACCTACTGAAAATGAAAATGAAAATGTTTACTTTGAAATTCCTTCAGGTATGATAGAGAAACTGCTAGCTAATCCTTTTGCAGGAGATGGAACATTGCATCCCGACTTACACTTAATCTATGTGGATGAAGTTTGTGGATTATTTAAGCTTGCAGGTATGCCCGATGATGTTATCAAGAAGAAGGTCTTCCCTTTATCTTTAAAGGGAGATGCATTGACATGGTATAGGCTATGTGATGATATGGGATCATGGGACTACAAACGGTTGAAATTGGAATTCCATCAGAAGTTTTACCCTATGCATCTTGTTCATCGTGATCATAATTATATATATAATAAAACTGGGAGTGCCAAATTACTTTTGGTATTACTACGACATCTAGGGCGGGCAGATAAGGGGCGAAGGAGAGGGGAGTTTTTTCTTCTTCCGAAAACAATGGAGAGTTCGCTTAAGAGATGTTTAGGTGGGACAAAGATGATGGCTCTTAGAAATTTCATCCTACGGCGTGGATAGCTAATGAGGAGATCGTACGGATAACTTGTTAAGTTAGTGAGGATTAACGTAAAGCCTCAATTGGTGCCTCCAATTAGTAAATATAAGATTTTTGGCCTCGCGAAGGAGAAATCATCGCTCAAGCTTGGGGGAGGCTTAAGTCAATGTTATATTCATTCCCCAATCATGGGCTCTCAAGAGAAATGATTATTCAAAAATTTTATGCTCGGCTTTCTGACAACAATAGCTCCATGCTCGATACTTCTTGTACCGGTTCCTTTATGATGAAGACTATTGAATACAAATGGAATTTATTGGCGAGAATTAAACGCAACTCTGAAGATTGGGATCTCGACGAAGGTAAGGAGTCAGGTATAACACCTATGTTTGATTGTGTTAAATATTTTATGGATACCGATGTTTTCCGTAAATTTATCACTAAATATGGACTTGACTCTGAGATAGTAGCTTCTTTCTTTGAATACTTTGCTACTCATGTTGATCTCCCTAAGGAGAAGTGGTTTAAATATAATCCTCCCATTGAAGTAAAAGTAGTTGCACCTATTAGAGTTGAAGAAAAGACTATCACTTATAATGATCATGTTGTTCCTACTGCTTATGTTGAGAAACCACCTTTTCGTGTTAGAATAAAGAATCATGATAAAGCTTCAACTGTGGTCAACAAAAGTAATAGTAGGACACACAAACCCCCTAAGCAAGTTAGATTTGAACCTAATATTGCTATGGTTAAAGATCTCTTGGACGATAATATTGATGGGCATGTTATTTACTTCTGTGATGAGACTGCTAGAATTGCTAAACCTGATGCTAACGATAAACATAGACCTGTTGTAGGCATGCCTGTTATTTCTGTTAAAATAGGAGATCATTGTTATCATGGCTTGTGTGATATGGGTGCTATACAAAGAAATTATGCATGATATTGCACCAGATGAGATAGAAGGTATTGATGTCACCATTAAGCTTGCTAATAGAGATACTATTTCACCAATTGGGATTGTTAGAGATGTTGAAGTCTTGTGTGGGAAGGTTAAATATCCTGCTGATTTTCTTGTTCTTGGTTCCCCACAAGATAGCTTTTGTCCCATTATATTTGGTAGACCCTTCTTGAATACTGTTAATGCTAAGATAGACTGCAATAAGGATATAGGAGATATGTCTCATGAGTTTAATTTTGCTAGATTTCATAGACAACCCCATGATAAAGAACTTCCTAGTAAAGATGAAATTATTGGTCTTGCTTCTATTGCCATGCCTCCTACTGATCCATTAGAACAATATTTGCTAGACCATGAAAATGATATGTTCATGAATGAAAGAAGGGAAATAGATGAAGTATTCTTTATACAAGGACCCATTCTGAAACACAATTTACCTGTTGAAATCCTGTGATCCTATGTTTGAGCTTATACCATTACCAGATACTCTTAAATATGCTTATCTTGATGAAAAGAAAATATATCCTGTTATTATTAGTGCTAACCTTTCAGAGAGGGAGGAAGAGAGATTATTGAAAACTCTGAAGAAGCACCGTGCTGCTATTGGATATACTCTTGATGATCTTAAGGGCATTAGTCCCACTCTATGTCAACACAAAATAAATTTGGAGGAAGACGCCAAACCAGTTATTGATCATCAACGACGGCTGAATCCTAATATGAAAGAAGTGGTAAGAAAGGAAATATTAAAGCTCCTTGAGGCAGGTATAATTTATCCCGTTGCTGATAGCAAGTGGGTAAGTCCTGTTCATTGTGTCCCTAAGAAGGGAGGTATTCATGTTGTTCCTAATGATAAAGATGAATTGATTCCGCAAAGAATTATTACAGGTTATAGGATGGTAATTGATTTCTGCAAATTAAATAAGGCTACTAAAAAGATCATTACCCTTTGCCTTTTATTGATCAAATTCTAGAAAGATTATCCAAACATACACATTTTTGCTTTCTAGATGGTTACTCTGGCTTCTCTCAAATACCCGTGTCAGCAGATGATCAATCAAAGTCCACTTTTACTTGCCCTTTCGGTACTTTTGCTTATAGACATATGCCTTTTGGTTTATGTAATGCACCTGCTACCTTTCAAAGATGCATGATGGCTATATTCTCTGACTTTTATGAAAAGATATGTGAGATTTTCATGGACGATTTCTCCATTTATGGATCCTCTTTTGATGATTGCTTGAGCAACCTTGATCGATTTTTCCAGAGATGTGAAGAAACTAATCTTGTCTTGAATTGGGAGAAGTGCCACTTTATGGTTAGTGAAGGTATTGTCTTGGGGCATAAAATTTCTGAAAGAGGTATTGAAGTTGACAAAGCTAAAGTTGATGCGATTGAAAAGATGCCATGTCCCAAGGACATTAAAGGTATAAGAAGCTTCCTCGGTCACGCCGGTTTTTATAGGAGGTTCATTAAGGACTTCTCAAAAATTTCTCGGCCTCTGACTAATCCTATTACAAAAAGATATTCCTTTTGTCTTTGATGATGATTGTGTAGAAGCATTTGAAATACTTAAGAAAGCATTGATTTCTGCACCTATTGTTCAGCCACCTGATTGGAATTTACCCTTTGAAATTATGTGTGATGCTAGTGATTATGTTGTAGGTGCTGTTCTAGGGCAAAGAGTTTATAATAAATTAAATGTTATTCAATATGCTAGTAAAACTCTAGACAATGCCCAGAGAAATTATGCTACCACTGAAAAAGAATTCTTAGCAGTTGTATTTGCTTGTGATAAGTTCAGACCTTATATTGTTAATTCTAAAGTGACTATTCACACTGATCATGCTGCTATTAAATACCTTATGGAAAAGAAAGATGCTAAACCTAGACTTATGAGATGGGTTCTCTTGTTACAAGAATTTGATCTGCATATTATTGATAGAAAGGGAGCCGAGAACCCCATTGCAGACAACTTGTCTAGGTTAGAAAATGTTCTTGATGACCCACTACCTATTGATGATAGCTTTTCGGATGAACAATTAAATGTCATAAATGCCTCTCGAACTACTCCATGGTATGCTGATTATGCTAATTATATTGTTGCTAAATTTATACCACCTAGTTTCACATACCAGCAAAAGAAAAAGTTCTTATATGATTTGAGACATTACTTTTGGGATGACCCACATCTTTATAAAGAAGGAGTAGATGGTATTATTAGACATTGTGTACTTGAGCATGAACAGGAACAGATCCTACACAAGCATCACTCCGAGGCTTATGGAGGACACCATGCTTGAGATAGAACTGCACATAAGGTATTGCAATCCGGTTTTTATTGGCCTACTCTCTTCAAGGATGCCCGTAAGTTTGTCTTGTCTTGTGATGAATGTCAAAGAATTGGTAATATTGGTAGACGTCAAGAAATGCCTATGAACTATTCACTTGTCATTGAACCATTTGATGTTTGGGGCTTTGATTATATGGGACCTTTTCCTTCCTCTAATGGATATACACATATTTTCGTTGATGTTGATTACGTAACTAAGTGGGTAGAAGCTATTCAAACTAGTAGCACTGATCATAACACCTCTATTAAGATGCTTAAAGAAGTTATTTTCCCGAGGTTTGGAGTCCCTGGATATTTAATGATTGATGGTGGTTCACATTTTATTCATGGTGCCTTTCGTAAAATGCTTGCTAAGTATGATGTTAATCATAGAATTGCATCTCCTTATCACCCATAGTCTAGTGGTCAAGTAGAATTGAGTAATAGAGAGCTCAAATTAATTTTGCAAAAGACTATTAATAGATCTAGAAAGAATTGGTCCAAGAGACTTGATGATGCATTATGGGCCTATAGAACTGCATATAAAAATCGTATGGGTATGTCTCCATATAAAATGGGTTATGGTAAACCATGTCACTTACCTCTTGAATTGGAACATAAGGCATATTGGGCCATTAAAGAGCTCAATTATGATTTCAAACTTGCCGGTGAGAAGAGGTTATTTGACATTAGCTCACTTGACGAATGGAGGACCCAGGCTTATGAAAACGCCAAGTTGTTTAAATAAAAAGTTAAAAGATGGCATGACAAAAGGATACAAAAGCGTGAGTTTAATGTAGGTGATTATGTATTGCTATACAACTCTTGTTTAAGATTTTTGCAGGCAAACTCCTCTCTAAATGGGAAGGTCCTTATGTTATCGAGGAGGTCTATCGTTCCAGTGCCATAAAAATCAACAACTTTGAAGGCACAAATCCGAGGGTGGTAAACGGTCGAAGAATCAAACATCATATCTCAGGTAATCCCATAAATGTTGAAACTAATATTATTGAAACCGTAACCCCGGAGGAATACATAACGGACACTTTCCAGAACATTTCAGACTCCAAAAAGGAATAGGTATATGGTACGGTAAGTAAACCGACTCCAAAACAGTTCTAATGGCAATTTTTCTCTGTTTTGGAATATTTAGAAAAATAGGAAAATAAGAAGCAGACCGGAAAGGACACGAGGCTTCCACGAGGGTGGAGGGCGCGCCCTACCCCCTGGGTGCACCCCCTGCCTCGTGGGCACCTCGTGCGCTCTCCGGACTCCGTTTTCTTGCACGATACTTCTTTTGGTCGGTAAACATTCATTATATAATCTCCCGAAGGTTTTGCCCACCGTATCATGCAAATATCTCTTGTCTTTGTTTCGAGATGTTTTTCTAATAGATCTAGGTCGTCATGTCGTCTTCAAGTGCCCCCAGTCCTAATGCAATAAAAGAGAGCAGGAGCAAGAGTGTAGGATTGTATTGGAATGAACAAGGGGGTTTGTTTGCCTGGTAGATCAACAGGGGCACTGCTCCTCAGACAGGTACTCTGGAGCACTCTCCGGAGCAGGACCTATCGAGAAGGAACGGTGTCGACAATCAAAACACAAGTAGATGCAACAATATGATGCATGAACATGGCATGAAGATATGATGTTGTTTGAGCTAATGCAACTAGCAGTTATTTGGATGAAGTCCATTTGAACCGAAGGTTCAAATGCAACTCCAAAATAAGCTCTTATAAATGCCATTTATATGTTTTCACTTATACAGTAGGTATAAGTTGGTTTGTCATGAATGAAATTAGTACAGATGGATAGATTGAATTTTTCTGATAATTTTTCATATATAAATTATTTCAATCTGAGCTACGGTTGAATTTCTGTGAATTTTTGAAATTTTGCTAATTTCCTGGAATTTCCAAAATAGAAATAATCCAGAAAATGATTAATTGCGTTAGCATGACGTCATGCTTGCGTCAGCAAGTCAACGACGCTGACCAGGTCAAACCTGACATGTGGGGTCCACACGTCAGTGTCACAATTAATTAACAGGGTTGGTTAACACTAATACTAACCTAACTACAAATTAGCTGGGCAGGACCCACATGTCAGTGTCAGGGGGGAATTAGCTAAACAGTGATTAGCCCTAAGCTAATCACCTAACCCACGGGGCCCACTTGATGGGCCGGCGAGGTCAAATCGGTCAAACCCGCCGGTGTTTAACCGCCGACGAGGCCGAACGCGGTGGAGGGGCACAGAAATCGCCCTCCAGCGACCATTCAGGCGGCGGAGACCATCTACGCGAAGCCCAGGCTCACGCACATCCAGTGGGACACGCGGGAGACCGTGGGGTGGTCGGAGCTCGTCGGAGCAGAGCTCACGGCGGTGGTTGGAGCACGGCCAAGTGTGCGTGCATCGCTGCGGTGCATGGCAGGGGCTGCGGTTGGCGGCATGGGCTTGCTGGGGGGATGCTGAGTGTGTTGGCGTGCGCGGGCGCGAGCTGCGGTGGCCAGGACAACGGTGGCGACATGAACGGCGGCGAGGTGCTATGGCCAGGGTGGCAGACAGGGCTACGGCGCCCGAATGCCTAAACGGAGAGAGGGGAATGGAGGAAAAGCTCAAAACGATCTCGGTGGGCTTGAAGGCAAGCTCAGGGACGTGCTAAGGTCGACGAGGCGGCAATGGGGATCCACGGCGTCCGGAGATGAAGACGACAGCGATGGAGGCGCTCCAAGGCCTCCTGGGGCGCATGGCTCGATAGAGAGGACGAGGAAGACGTGGCGAAGCTTCTGAGCTTGTCGGAGAGGCGAGGCCGTGGCGGTGGGCGCAGCAACGGCGAGCGGCGGCGACGGTGGCGCTCGGGCGGGTCAGAGAGAGAGCGGCAGAGGAGGGGATGACCACGGGAGAGAGTGAGAGAGGTGCGGGGCGGCGCGTGGTGTTGCGCGGGGCATCCAGGCGATGAGGGGGAGGCCAGGCAGGCAGGTGGCGTGGTGCCCATGCGCGCGGGCCGCGAGCGCGTGCCCCTTGTCCTCCTGGTGCCAGGAGGACGACAACTGGCGTCGGCAGGTGGTGGGCTTGGCCAGCCGGCTTGCTGGTCCGCCAGGTGAGCATCAGGTAAGCCTCTTTCCTTTTTCTCTATTTTTTTCTTTTCTATTTCTGTAATTTTTTTTGATTTAGTTTTAAGAACTAAATCATTTGTGTTGCCTCTAATAATTTTTGTAGGGACTAGTTGGATTAATCCAAAGCCCTTCACCAAAAATCAAAAGTATTGGAGCTACTAAATATTTTATATGAATTAATAGCCCCAATGCAAATACAATATGAATTGATTCAAAAATACAAATGTCAGGGAAAAATGTGCATCACCTCTAGTTATTGTTTCCAGCATTTTCCAAAAATGATGAACATTTTTGAAGGCCATTTGGAATCACTGAAAATATTTTTAGTTGGACCTGGTGGATTCCTTTTGATGCTAGGGTTTGAACATCCCCCATTTCAAGTTCATTTGAAAATTAAACATGATGCAGACAACAGTAGCTAGCCTAGAGCATACCAGAACTAGGGATGTGACATTAAGGGAAGTGCGAAATGATTTGGTATAGTACATGTTAGGCTTGTCTCGAAATTTCAACCCACGCCTTGTTATCCCGAAATTTTAAGATTTCTCTTTGTCTCGTTGTGGTCCGAAACCTCCCTCCATATCAACCCGCCCCTTGATATTCCCAAATTACAATGCGTGTGAAAACTCCCACCTCCTGCGAAATCCCGACACGTGGAATTCTTGTGATACCCTTGAACCAAAAGAACCACCTAGTTCAAATCGCTGGGGGTACTTCCGTAACTTACCCCCGCATTTTGGACAAGCGCCTCCCTAAGCCATGGTTTCCCCTCCCATCCCCTCCGCCCCCATGCGTATATTGAGGCCACAAAAACCTGTGAAGCCCCACACCCTCCTCCGCCCGCCATCCGACCACCACCTAGCTGGAGCCTCTTCCCCGACGACATCGTCCACTGCAACAGTTCGACGTCTGATACGTCTCCAATGCACCTATAATTTTTTATTGTTCCATTCTGTTATATTATCATTCTTGGATGTTTTACATTCATTTTATAGCAACTTTATATCATTTTTTGGGACTAACCTATTGACATAGTGCCCAGTGCTAGTTGCTATTTTTTGCTTGTTTTTTACTTCGCAGAATATCCATATCGAGTACAAACGCAGTGAAACTTTTTGGAGATTTTTTCTGCCCAGAAGACAACTTGGGAGCCAAGAAAGTGCACGAGGGGAGGCCCATTAGGCCCAAAGACACCAGGGCGTGCTAGAGGCCCCTAGCGTGCCCAGGTGGGTAGTGGGGCCCACAGGAGTCCTTTCCACCACCACTCAGCTCTATAAATACCCATATATTCTAGAAACCCTAAGAGAATTGATGAAAAACAATTCCAGCCGTCGTATGTTCCAGAACCACGAGATCCATTCTAGAGCCCTTTTCCGGCACCTTGCCGGAGCGGAACACGATCATAGATCCACAGAGGGTTTCATCATCCTCATTGGTGCTCTTCTGATGATGCGTGAGTAGTTTACCACAGACCTACGGGTCCGTAGGCAGTATCCATGGAATTATCATCAAGCTAGTTTTCATCATGCTTATATGATTCGTGTTCGTTACTTTGATAATTTTATATGTGGGTGGACCGGTGCTTGGGTGTTGTCCTTACTTGGACAAGCCTCCCACCTATGATTAACCCCTCTCACAAGCATCCGCAACTACGAAAGAAGAATTAAGATAAATCTAACCATAGCATGAAACATGTGGATCCGAATCAACCCCTTAAGAAGCAACACATAAACTAGGGTTTAAGCTTCTGTCACTCTAGGAACCCATCATCTACTTATTACTTCCCAATGCCTTCCCCTAGGCCTAAATCATGGTGAAGTGTCATGTAGTCAATGTTCACACTAGAGGAAAGACAACATACATCTTATCTAAATATCGAACGAATACCAAATCAACATGATTACTTATAACAAGACTTCTCCCATGTCCTCATGAACAAATGTAACTACTCACAAAGCATGTTCATGTTCAAGATTAGAGGGGTAATAAATATCATTAAGGAGCTGAACATATGATCTTCCACCAAATAAACCAACTAGCATCAACTACAAGGAGTAATCAACACTACTAGTAACCCACATGTGCCAATCTTAGGTTTTGGGACAAAGATTGAATACAAGAGATGAACTAGGGTTTGAGAGGAGATGGTGCTGGTGGAGATGTTGATGAAGATTGACCCTCCCTCGATGAGAGGATTGTTGGTGATGACGATGGCTTCGATTTCCCCCTCCCGGGGGGTAGTTTCCCCGGCAGAATAGCTCCGTCGGAGCCCTAGATTGCTTCTGCCCAGGTTCCGCCTCAAGACGGTGGCGCTTTGTCCCGAAAGCTTCCCCCTTATTTTTTCTAGGTCAAAACCCTCAATATAGTAGAGTATGGGCACTGTACGATGGCCAGGGGGCCCACAAGTCCTGGAGGCGCGCCTTGGGGGGGGGGGGGGTAGGGCGCGCCCCAGGCTTGTGGTCTCTTGGTGGGTCCCCTTCTGTTGTTTCTTTGCCCAATATTTTTTATATATTCCAGATAATTCTCCGTAAAGTTTTTGGAAATTTGGAGTTGTGCAGAATAGGTATATCAGATTTGCTCCTTTCAGCTCCAGAATTCCAGCTGCCGGCATTCTCCCTCTTCATGTAAATCTTGTAAAATAAGAGAGAAAAGGCATAAGTATTGTACCATAATGTGAAATAACAGCCCATAATGCAATAAATATCAACATAAAAGCATGATGCAAAATGAACGTATCAACTCCTCCAAGCTTAGGCCTCGCTTGTCCTCAAGCGAAAGCCAAAATCGATAGAGGTGTCGATAAAATAAAATACGGACATGAAGGCATCATGATCATCTTTTAAAACAGCAATATATTGTCATATAACTTCTTATGCTAAAGTGATAATTCATTCACAAGGTAAAGTATGAATCAAAACCTTTATTGAAAACTAACAAACTATGATCTCGGTCATCAAGGCAATTGCAATTTATCATAACATCGAAAAGAGTCAATGTAAGAGCTTTTATGTAGCAAGTTCACATACTCAACCGTCATTTAAACTTTCATAATTGCTAACACTCACGCGATACTTTTGAGATCAAAGATTCAATCAAACACATAGAAAGATAGGGGCTTATAGTTTCGCCTCCCAACTACTTACCTCAAGAGTAATGTTGGTGTCAAAACTGGCGGATCTCGGGTAGGGTGTCCCGAACTGTGCGTCTAAGGCGGATGGTAATAGGAGGCAGGGGACACGATGTTTACCCAGGTTCGGGCCCTCTTGATGGAGGTAATACCCTACATCCCGCTTGATTATTCTTGATGATATGAGTATTACAAGAGTTGATCTACCACGAGATCAAAGAGGCTAAACCCTAGAAGCTAGCCTATGGTATGATTGTCTGTTGTCCTATGGACTAAAACCCTCTGGTTTATATAGGCACTGGAGGGGGCTAGGGTTACACAAGGTCGGTTACAAAGGAGGAGATATACATATCCGTATTTCCTAGCTTGCCTTCCACGCCAAGTAGAGTCCCATCCGGACACGGGACGAAGTCTTCAATCTTATATCTTCATAGTCCAACAGTCCTGCCAAAGGATATAATCCGGCTGTCCGGAGACCCCCTAATCCAGGACTCCCTCAGTAGCCCCTGAACCAGGCTTCAATGACGATGAGTCCGGCGCGCAGTATTGTCTTCGACATTGCAAGGCGGGTTCCTCTTTCGAATACACCATAGAAGAGTTTGAATACAAGGATAGTGTCCGACCCTGCAAAATAGGTTCCACATACCACCGTAGAGAGAATAACATTTCCACAAATCTAATCTGCTGACATGTTTTGATAGCATGACATCACGTCACAACTCGGTTTTTATTCGAACCGCTTTTCTTAACCAGCTCCGCACATATCGCAAGGCGGTTTTCTTGACACGTCTTGTCAAAGCAGAGATCGTGTTCCCCTTATCACGGGATTCTCATCAATACGGAGGTGGGTGACCCAACCGCACCATCAATTAAGGCGCCTGGGGAATAAGCAGTTTTGCCAGGCAAGTGGGGAGACACATCGCCTCTTCCGCCCTTATAAAGGGACAAATATTTACTTTTTTCACCCATGCCTTCTTCCTCCTCGCTTACCCATTCCCGCACACTCGAGCTCTAGCGTCCAAGCTCGCGTTCTTCTTCTCAAACCACTCCAAGCATGTCCGGAGCAGGAGGAAAGTGGATCATCTCCTCTGTCACGGAGGAGAACATCAAAAAGTTACGGGAAGCCGGATACCTGGCTGCTGATATCGCGCACCGGCTGCCAAATGCGGGGCAGATCATCCCAACGCCCGAACCCCATGAGAGGGTAGTTTTTCCTACCCATTTTGTCCGCAGACTGGGATTTCCTCTCCACCCATTTGTCCGCGGGCTCATGTTCTACTATGGGCTGGATTTTCATGATCTGGACCCCAACTTCATCCTCAACATCTCGGCGTTTATCGTCGTGTGCGTGGCCTTCCTCCGCATCAGGCCCCACTTCGGCCTATGGCTGAAAACCTTCAATGTCAAACCGAAGGTGGTGGGCGGCCAACAAGCAGAGTGTGGAGGCGCCATGGTGGGCAAGATGCCTAATGTCACCTGGCTCGAGGGCACCTATGTGGATACCATAAAGGGGTGGCAATTGGGGTGGTTCTACACCACCGAGCCGCGCGACTCCAACTGGGTGGCGCCCCCCAAATTTCGATCCGGAATCCCCACGCGGCTCACCTCCTGGAAAAAGAAGGGCCTGTCCTGGGGTTCTTCGGTAGAGCTGACCGGACTCCAGACCTGCATCCAGAACATGACGAACAAGAAAATCAAGCTCGTCAATATGGTCCAGGTTATGCTCTTCCACCGGATCCTTCCATGTCAACAACGGGCATTTGTTTTGTGGGAGTTCAACTCGGCCAAGCACCAGACGCTACGAGAGCTCTATGACACGATGCACGAGGATGTCTGGAGGGTGCTATTCAAGAGCGCCGAGATGCCTCCCTCCCTCACCGAGGACCGCGGACTCAGCGCAAAGCGCCGCGCCCATCCGGTAGGCTTTTATATCTCTCAGGGTATTTATTTGCCCTGGTTTAGTTATGTGTTGGATCTAAGCTTCCATGCCATTAACAGGACTAGATAGAGACATCAGAGCAGCTTGATTGTCCAGGCCCCCTGCCCGAAGATCCTACAGACGCTCTTCTAATGAAGATGCTGACTCCGGCAGCTTACGAGGTGCCGGCAAAGAAGGCCCAGAAGAAGGCCACGGGGACCCGAAAGGGTCTCCAGTGCAAGGTTATATCAGACTCATCATCCGATGACTCCGACACACACTCCTCCCACGGAAACGAGGAGGAGGAGAAAAGTTCTCCCCCCAGCCGGGGGAGACAAGAAAAGGAAGGCCGACCCATCCGGGGAGGCCGAAGGGTCCAAGAAGGGAAGGACCCTCCCTCTAGACTGTGCCACGACGACCGCCGACAGCGGCGACGAGTGGCTACCCAGGGACAAGCCCCTCGCGAAGTCGTAAGTGTCTCGACACCATAGTACTTCATGGTATGTTTTATTGTATTGCATTTCCTCATGCCGAACATGATTATGCAGTCTGTCCCGAGCTCATCTCGACGTACCCTCGTCGAGCGGCTCTTTGGACTCGTCGGATATGAACAACGGTTCTCCTCTGACCGCTTCCACCCCTCGCCCTACGGACAACGCCAAGGTGTTGTCTCAAAAGGCACCGAGCCAAGGGGAGGTGATCCTGGGGGCGCCTCGCGGCGACTTCCTGGACCCTGGGTACCAAGGGAGCGAGGCTCCTACGGGCTTCGAGTTCGGGCCCCAGCCAGACACTGCGCCGGAACCTTCGATGGTTCCGGACTCCGGCAGGCGGTCCCCTGTTAAGGGGGGCCAACCATCCGTGCCGGTGCCCTCTGTCCAACCAGAGGCACCGGACAACTTGCTGGAAGTGCTTAACAACGCTTCCATCGATGAAGAGCACCGCACTATTATGAGTGCGGTGGTCGAGATGGTTCAGTCCGCCAAAATGGACTGACCGAAGCTTGCGCCAGCCTCCTAACAGGCTTTGAGGTAAGCATTCAAAATATAAGAAATATTACCGCATAGATAGTAGCCCCTGATGCTCTGTTCAGCGTTCGCAAAGAAAAGCCGAATAGAGTATCAAATGATAACTCAGGAGTCTAATTAGAGTATGTCTATGTGTATGTGTGATGTCTACTACACAACCTTCTTCTTGTAGACGTTGTTGGGCCTCCAAGTGCAGAGGTTTGTAGGACAGTAGCAAATTTCCCTCAAGTGGATGACCTAAGGTTTATCAATCCGTAGGAGGCGTAGGATGAAGATGGTCTCTCTCAAGCAACCCTGCAACCAAATAACAAAGAGTCTCTTGTGTCCCCGACACACCCAATACAATGGTAAATTGTATAGGTGCACTAGTTCGGCGAAGAGAGGGGTTATACAAGTGGTATATGGATAGTAGATAAAGGTATTTGTAATCTGAAATTATAAAAACAGCAAGGTAACTAATGATAAAAGTGAGCGTAAACGGTATTGCAATGTGTGGAAACAAGGCCTAGGGTTCATACTTTCGCTAGTGTAAGTTCCCTCAACAATACTAACATAATTGGATCATAAAACTATCCCTCAACATGCAACAAAGAGTCACTCCAAAGTCACTAATAGCGGAGAACGAACGAAGACATTATGGTAGGGTACGAAACCACCTCAAAGTTATTCTTTCCAATCAATACGTTGGGCTATTCCTATAAGTGTCACAAACAGCCCTAGAGTTCGTACTAGAATAACACCTTAAGACACAAATCAACCAAAACCCTAATGTCACCTAGATACTCCATTGTCACCTCAAGTATCCGTGGGTATGATTATACGATATGCATCACACAATCTCAGATTCATCTATTCATCCAACACAAAGGACCTCAAAGAGTGCCCCAAAGTTTTCTACCGGAGAATCACGACGAAAACATGTGCCAACCCCTATGCATAGGTTCATGGGAGGAACCCGCAAGTTGATCACCAAAACATACACCAAGTGAATCACGTGGTATCCCATTTTCACCACAGATACGCACGGCAAGACATACATCAAGTGTTCTCAAATCTTTAAAGACTCAATCCGATAAGATTACTTCGAAGGGGAAACTCAATTCATTACAAGAGAGTAGAGGGGGAAGAAACATCATAGGATCCAAATATAATAGCAAAGCTCGCGATACATCAAGATCGTATCACCTCAAGAACACGAGAGAGAGAGATCGAACACATAGCTACTGGTACATACCCTCAGCCCCGAGGGAGAACTACTCCCTCCTCGTCATGGAGAGCACCGGGATGATGAAGATGGCCACCGGAGAAGGATTGCCCCCTCCGGCAGGGTGCCGGAACGGGTCAAGATTGGTTTTCGGTGGCTACGGAGGCTTCTGGCGGCGGAACTCCCGATCTATGTTGCGTTCTGGAAGTTTTAGGTCACGTAGGTATATATGGGTGTAGGAGGTACGTCAGGGGAGCCACGAGGGCCCCACGAGACAGGGGGGCGCCCCCCACCCTCGTGAGCACCTCGCTCCTGTTGGGGAGCGTAGTAATTTCAAAAATTTCCTACGCACACGCAAGATCATGGTGATGCATAGCAACGAGAGGAGAGAGTGCTGTCTACGTACCCTCGTAGACCGAAAGCGGAAGCGTTAGCACAACGCGGTTGATGTAGTCGTACGTCTTCACGATCCGACCGATCAAGTACCGAACGCACGGCACCTCCGAGTTTTGCACACGTTCAACTCGATGACGTCCCTCGAACTCCGATCCAGCCGAGCTTTGAGGGAGAGTTGCGTCAGCATGACGGCGTGGTGACGATGATGATGTTCTACCGACGCAGGGCTTCGCCTAAGCACCGCTACAATATTATCGAGGATTATGGTGGAGGGGGGCACCGCACACGGCTAAGAGATCAATGATCAATTGTTGTGTCTATGGGGTGCCCCCTGCCCGCGTATATAAAGGAGCAAGGGAGGGAGGCAACCGGCCTAGGAGGAGGGCACGCCAAGGGGGGAGTCCTACTCCCACCGGGAGTAGGACTCCTCCTTCCCTTGTTGGAGTAGGAGAGAAGGAAAGAGGGGGAGAGGAACAAGGAAAAGTGGGCTGCACCCCTTGTCCAATTCGGACCAGGGGGGCGCGCGCCTCCTTCCTTTTGGCCTGTCTCCTCTATTCCCGTATGGCCCAATAAGGCCCATATACTCCTCGGCGAATTCCCGTAACTCTCCGGTACTTTGAAAAATACCCGAATCACTCGGAACCTTTCCGATGTCCGAATATAGTCGTCCAATATATCGATCTTTACGTCTCGACCATTTCGAGAACCCTCGTCATGTCCCTGATCTCATCGGGGACTCCAAACTCCTTCGGTACGTCAAAACTCATAAACTCATAATATAACTGTCATCGAAACCTTAAGCGTGTGGACCCTACGGGTTCGAGAACAATGTAGACATGACCGAGACACGTCTCCGGTCAATAACCAATAGCGGAACCTGGATGCTCATATTGGCTCCCACATATTCTACGAAGATCTTTATCGGTCAGACCGCATAACAACATACGTTGTTCCCTTTGTCATCGGTGGATGCTCATATTGGCTCCCACATATTCTACGAAGATCTTTATCGGTCAGACCGCATAACAACATACATTGTTCCCTTTGTCATTGGTATGTTACTTGCCCGAGATTCGATCGTCGGTATCTCAATACCTAGTTCAATCTCGTTACCCGCAAGTCTCTTTACTCGTTCCGTAGTACATCATCCTGCAACTAACTCATTAGTTGCAATGCTTGCAAAGCTTAAGTGATGTGCATTACCGAGAGGGCCCAGAGATACCTCTCCGACAATCGGAGTGACAAATCCTAATCTCGAAATACGCCAACCCAACAAGTACCTTTGGAGACACATGTAGAGCACCTTTATAATCACCCAATTACGTTGTGACGTTTGGTAGCACACAAAGTGTTCCTCCGGTAAACGGGAGTTGCATAATCTCATAGTCATAGGAACATATATAAGTCATGAAGAAAGCAATAGCAACAAACTAAACGATCAAGTGCTATGCTAACGGAATGGGTCAAGTCAATCACATCATTCTCCTAATGATGTGATCCCGTTAATCAAATGACAACTCATGTCTATGGTTAGGAAACATAACCATCTTTGAACAACGAGCTAGTCAAGTAGAGGCATACTAGTGACACTCTGTTTGTCTATGTATTCACACATGTATTATGTTTCCGGTTAATACAATTCTAGCATGAATAATAAACATTTATCATGATGTAAGGAAATAAATAATAACTTTATTATTGCCTCTAGGGCATATTTCCTTCAGTCACCCACTTGCACTAGAGTCAATAATCTAGTTCACATCGCCATGTGATTTAATACCAATAGTTCACATCACCATGTGATTAACACCCATAGTTCACATCGACATGTGACCAACACCCAAAGGTTTTACTAGAGTCAATAATCTTGTTCACATCGCTATGTGATTAACACCCAAAGAGTACTGAGGTGTGATCGTGTTTTGCTTGTGAGAGAAGTTTAGTCAATGGGTCTGCCATATTCAGATCCGTAAGTATGTTGCAAATTTCTATGTCAACAATGCTCTGCACAGAGCTACTCTACCTAATTGCTCCCACTTTTAATATGTATCCAGATTGAGATTTAGAGTCATCTGGATCAGTGTCAAAATTTGCATCGACGTAACCCTTTACGATGAACCTTTTGTCACTTCCATAATCGAGAAACATATCCTTATTCCACTAAGGATAATTTTGACCAATATCCAGTGATCTACTCCTAGATCACTATTGTACTCCCTTGCCAAAAACAGTGTAGGGTATACAATAGATCTGGTACACAGCATGTCATATTTTATAGAACCTATGGACAAGGCATAGGGAATAAATTTCACGGTCGGGCTTTGAGTCTTACTCAGTTTCACACTTTGTAACACATGCAAGAACTCTTTCTTTAACTGTTCCATTTTGAACTACTTCAAAATCTTGTCAAGGTATGTACTCAGTGAAAAACTTATCAAGCGTCTTGATCTATCTCTATAGATCTTGATGCTCAATATGTAAGCAGCTTCACCGAGGTCTTTCTTTGAAAAAATCCTTTCAAACACTCATTTATGCTTTGCAGAATAATTCTACATTATCTCCGATCAACAATATGTCATTCACATATACTTATCAAAAATGATGCAGTGCTCCCAATCACTTTCTTGTAAATACAGGCTTCACCGCAAGTCTGTATAAACCTATATGCTTTGATCAACTTATCAAAGCGTATATTCCAACTCCGAGATACTTGCACCAGTCCATAGATGGATCGCTGGAGCTTGCATATTTTGTTAGCACCTTTAGGATTGACAAAACCTTCTGGTTGCATCATATACAACTCTTCTTTAATAAATCCATTAAGGAATGCAGTTTTGTTTATCCATTTGCCAGATTTCATAAAATGTGGCAATTGCTAACATGATTCGGACAGACTTAAGCATAGATACGAGTGAGAAATTCTCATCGTGGTCAACACCTTGAACTTGTCGAAAACCTTTTGCGACAATTCTAGCTTTGCAGATAGTAACACTACTATCAACTTCCGTCTTCCTCTTGAAGATCCATTTAATCTCAATGGCTCGCCGATCTTTGGGCAAGTCAATCAAGGTCCATACTTTGTTCTTATACATGGATCTCATCTCAGATTTCATGGCCTCAAGCCATTTCGTGGAATCTGGGCTCATCATCGCTTCCTCATAGTTTGTAGGTTCGTCATGGTCAAGTAACATGACCTCCAGAACATGATTACCGTACCACTCTGGTGCGGATCTCACTCTGGTTTACCTATGAGGTTCGGTAGTAACTTGATCTGAAGTTACATGATCATCATCATTAGCTTCCTCACTAGTTGGTGTAGGAGTCATAGAAACAGATTTCTGTGATGAACTACTTTCCAATAAGGGAGCAGGTACAGTTACCTCATCAAGTTCTACTTTCCTCCCACTCACTTCTTTCGAGAGAAACTCCTTCTCTAGAAAGGATCCATTCTCAGCAATGAATAACTTGCCTTTGGATCTGTGATAGAAGGTGTACCCAACATTTTCTTTTGGGTATCCTATGAAGACGCACTTGTCTGATTTGGGTTTGAGCTTATCAGGTTGAAACTTTTCCACATAAGCATTGCAACCTCAAACTTTAAGAAACGACATCTTTGGTTTCTTGCCAAACCACAGTTCATACGGTGTCGCCTCAACGGATTTAGATGGTGCCCTTTTTGACGTGAATGCAGCTGTCTCTAATGCATAACCCCAAAACTATAGTGATTAATCGGTAAGAAACATCATAGATTGCACTATATCTAATAATAGTACGGTTATGACGTTCGGACACACCATTATTCTGTGGTTCCAGGTGGCATGATTTTGTGAAACTATTCCACATTGTTTTAATTGAAGACCAAACTCGTAACTCAAATATTTGTCTCTACGATCAGATCATAGAAACTTTATTTTCTTGTCACGATGATTTTCCACTTCACTCTGAAGTTCTTTGAACTTTTCAAATGTTTCAGACTTATGTTTCATCAAGTAGATATACCCATATCTGCTCAAATCATCTGTGAAGGTCAGAAAATAACGATACCCGCCGCAAGCCTGAACACTCATCGGACTGCATACATCAGTATGTATTATTTCCAATATGTCAGTTACTCGATCCATTATTCCGGAGAACGGAGTCTTAGTCATCTTGCCCATGAGGCATGGTTCGCAAGCATCAAAATGATTCATAATCAAGTGATTCCAAAAGCCCATCAGCATGGATTTTCTTCATGCGCTTTACACCAATATGACCTAAACGGCAGTGCCACAAATAAGTTGCAATATCATTATTAACTTTGCATCTTTTGGCTTCAATATTATGAGAATGTGTATCCCCACAATCGAGATCCAACAAATCATTTTCATTGGGTGTATGACCATAGAAGGTTTTATTCATGTAAACAGAACAACAATTTATTCTCTTACTTACATGAATAACCGTATTGCAATAAACATGATCAAATCATATTCATGCTCAACGCAAACACCAAATAACACTTATTTAGGTTCAACACTAATCCCGAAAGTATAGGGAGTGTGCGATGATGATCACATCAATCTTTGGAACCACTTCCAACACACATCGCTACTTCACCCTTAACTAGTCTCTGTTCATTCTGCAACTCCCGTTTCGAGTTACTACTCTTAGCAACTGAACCAGTATCAAATACCGAGGGGTTGCTACAAACACTAGTAAAATACACATCAATAATCTGTATATCAAATATACCTTTGTTCACTTTGCCATCCTTCTTATCCGTCAAATACTTTGGGCAGTTCGGCTTCCAGTGGTCAGTCCCTTTGCAGTAGAAGCACTTAGTCTCAGGCTTAGGACCAGACTTGGGCTTCTTCACTTGAGCAGCAACTTGCTTGCCATTCTTCTTGAAGTTCCCTTTCTTTCCCTTTGCCCTTTTCTTGAAACTAGTGGTCTTGTTAATCATCAACATTTGATGCTCTTTATTGATTTCTACATTCATCGATTTCATCATCATGAAAAGCTCGGGAATCGTTTTCATCATCCCTTGCATACTATAGTTCATCACGAAGTTCTACTAACTTGGTGATGGTGACTACAGAATTCTGTCAATCACTATTTTATCTGGAAGATTAACTCCCACTTGATTCAAGCGATTGTAGTACCCAGAAATCTGAACACATGCTCATTGCTTGAGCTATTCTCCTCCATCTTTTAGCTATAGAACTTGTTGGAGACTTCATATCTCTCAACTCGGGTATTTGCTTGAAATATTAACTTCAACTCCTGGAACATCCATATGATCCATGACGTTCAAAACGTCTTTGAAGTCCCGATTCTAAGGTGTTAAGCATGGTGCACTAAACTATCAAGTAGTCATCATATTGAGCTAGCCAAACGTTCATGACGTCTGCATCTGCTCCTGCAATAGGTTTGACACCTAACGGTGCATTAAGGACATAATTCTTCTGTGCAGCAATGAGGATAAACCTCAGATCACGGATCCAATCCGCATCATTGCTACTAACATCTTTCAACTTAGTTTTCTCTAGGAACATATCAAAAGTAAAACAGGGGAGCTAAACGCGAGCTATTGATCTACAACATAGATATGCTAATACTATCAGGACTAAGTTCATGATAAATTTAAGTTCAATTAATCATATTACTTAAGAACTCCCACTTAGAAAGACATCCCTCTAATCTGAACACTTTTATCTTGAAATTTAGTGAGAGATCATCTTATAATGCTACCGTCAATCAAAGCAAGATAAGATGCGTAAAAGATAAACATCACATGCAATCAATATAAGTGATATGATATGGCCATCATCATCTTGTGCTTGTGATCTCCATCTCCGAAGCACCGTCATGATCACCATCGTCACCGGCGCGACACCTTGATCACCATCGTAGCATCGTTGTCGTCTCGCCAATCTTATGCTTCCACGACTATCGCTACCGCTTAGTGATAAAGTAAAGCATTACAGCGCAATTGCATTGCATACAATAAAGCGACAACCACATGGCTCCTGCCAGTTGCCGATAACTCGGTTACAAAAACATGATCATCTGATACAATAAAATTTAGCATCATGTCTTGACCATATCACATCACAACATGCCCTGCAAAAACAAGTTAGACGTCCTCTACTTTGTTGTTGCAAGTTTTTACGTGGCTGCTATGGGCTGAGCAAGAACCGTTCTTACCTACGCATTAAAACCACAACGATAGTTTGTCAAGTTAGTGTTGTTTTAACCTTCTCAAGGACCGGGCGTAGCCACACTCGATTCAACTAAAGTTGGAGAAACTGACACCCGCTAGTCACCTGTGTGCATAGCACGGCGATAAAACCAATCTCGCGTAAGCGTACGCGTAATGTCGGTCCGGGCCGCTTCATCCAACAATACCGCCGAACCAAAGTGTGACATGCTGGTAAGCAGTATGACTTATATCGCGCACAACTCACTTGTGTTCTACTCGTGCATATTACATCAACGCAAAAAACCTAGGCTCGGATGCCACTGTTGGGGAACGTAGTAATTCCAAAAATTTCCTACGCACATGCAAGATCATGGTGATGCGTAGCAACGAGAGGAGAGAGTGTTGTCCACGTACCCTCATAGACCGAAAGCGGAAGCGTTAGCACAACGCGGTTGATGTAGTCGTACGTCTTCACGATCCGACCGATCAAGTACCGAACGCACGGCACCTCCGAGTTCTGCACACGTTCAACTCGATGACGTCCCTCGAACTCCGATCCAGCCGAGCTTTGAGGGAGAGTTCCGTCAGCACGACGGCGCGGTGATGATGATGATGTTCTACCGACGCAGGGCTCCGCCTAAGCACCGCTACAATATTATCGAGGATTATGGTGGAGGGGGGCACCGCACACGGCTAAGAGATCAATGATCAATTGTTGTGTCTATGGGGTGCCCCTGCCCCCGTATATAAAGGAGCAAGGGAGGGAGGCGGCCGGCCTAGGAGGAGGGCGCGCCAAGAGGGGAGTCCTACTCCCACCGGGAGTAGGACTCCTTCCCTTGTTGGAGTAGGAGAGAAGGAAAGAGGGGGAGAGGAACAAGGAAAAGTGGGCTGCACCCCTTGTCCAATTCGGACCAGAGGGGGGGCGCGCGCCTCCTTCCTTTTGGCCTCTCTCCTTTATTCCCGTATGGCCCAATAAGGTCCATATACTCCCCGGCGAATTCCCGTAACTCTCCGGTACTCCGAAAAATACCCGAATCACTCGGAACCTTTCCGATGTCTGAATATAGTCGTCCAATATATCGATCTTTATGTCTCGACCATTTCGAGACTCCTCGTCATGTCCCCGATCTCTTCCGGGACTCCGAACTCCTTCGGTACATCAAAACTCATAAACTCATAATATAACTGTCATCGAAACCTTAAGCGTGCGGACCCTACGGGTTCGAGAACAATGTAGACATGACCGAGACACGTCTCCGGTCAATAACCAATAGCGGAACCTGGATGCTCATATTGGCTACCACATATTCTACGAAGATCTTTATCGGTCAGACCGCATAACAACATACGTTGTTCCCTTTGTCATCGGTATGTTACTTGCCCGCGATTCGATCGTCGGTATCTCAATACCTAGTTCAATCTCGTTACCGGCAAGTCTCTTTACTCGTTCCGTAATACATCATCCTGCAACTAACTCATTAGTTGCAATGCTTGCAAGGCTTAAGTGATGTGCATTACCGAGAGGGCCCAGAGATACCTCTCCGACAATCGGAGTGACAAATCCTAATCTCGAAATACGCCAACCCAACAAGTACCTTCGGAGACACCTGTAGAGCACCTTTATAATCACCCAGTTACGTTGTGACGTTTGGTAGCACACAAAGTGTTCCTCCGGTAAACGGGAGTTGCATAATCTCAGAGTCATAGGAACATATATAAGTCATGAAGAAAGCAATAGCAACAAAGTAAACGATCAAGTGCTATGCTAACGGAATGGGTCAAGTCAATCACATCATTCTTCTAATGATGTGATCCTGTTAATCAAATGACAACTCATGTCTATGGTTAGGAAACATAACCATCTTTGATCAACGAGCTAGTCAAGTAGAGGCATACTAGTGACACTCTGTTTGTCTATGTATTCACACATGTATTATGTTTCCGGTTAATACAATTCTAGCATGAATAATAAACATTTATCATGATATAAGGAAATAAATAATAACTTTATTATTGCCTCTAGGGCATATTTCCTTCAGTTCCTTCCTTGACGTGGGGTCCAAGTCCATCAGGTGTGTTTCCTTCCAAAAATAACTTCTCCAGTTGATTTCGTTCCATTTCGACTCCGTCTGATATTCTTTTCTTTGAAACACTGAAATAGGCATAAAACAGCAAATCTGGGCTGGGCATCCGGTTAATAGGTTAGTCCCAAAAGTAATATAAAAGTGGATAATAAAGCCCAATATTGCCGAAAACAGTAGATAATATAGCATGGAGCAATCAAAAATTATAGATACGTTGGAGACGTATCAAGCATCCCCAAGCTTAATTCCTGCTCGTCCTCGAGTAGGTAAATGATAAAAAAGATAATTTTTGATGTGGAATGCTAGTTGGCATAATTTCAACGTAATTCTTCTTAATTGTGGCATGAATATTCAAATCCATAAGATTCAAGACAAAAGTTCATATTGACATAAAAATAATAATACTTCAAGCATACTAACTAAGCAATCATGTCTTCTCAAAATAACATGGCCAAAGAAAGTTATCCCTACAAAATCATATAGTCGGGCTATGCTCCATCTTCACCACACAAAATATTTAAATCATGCACAACCCCGATGACAAGCCAAGAAATTGTTTGATACTTTTGATGTTCTCAAACTTTTTTAATCTTCACGGAATACATGAGCGTGAGCCATGGATATAGCACTATAGGTGGAATAGAATGTTGGTTGTGGAGAAGACAAAAAGGAGGGGAAGATAGTCTCACATCAACTAGGCATATCAATGGGCTATGGAGATGCCCATGAATAGATATCAATGTGAGTGAGTAGGGATTGCCATGCAACGGATGCACTAGAGCTATAAATGTATGAAAGCTCAACAAAAGAAACTAGTGGGTGTGCATCCAACTCGCTTGCTCACGAAGACCTAGGGCACTTGACGAGGCCCATCATTGGAATATACAAGCCAAGTTCTATAATGTTAAATTCCCACTAGTATATGACAGTGACAACATATGAGACTCTCTATACGAAGAACATGGTGCTACTTTGAAGCACAATATATGAGACTCGCTATATCATGGTGCTACTTTGAAGCACAAGTGTGGAAAAAAGGATAGTAGCATTGCCCCTTTTTATTTTTTTATTTGGCCTTTCTTTTTTTATTTCGCATTTCTCTTTTTTTATTGGGACAATGCTCTATCGAATTATGATCATCACACTTCTATTTATTTACAACTCAATGATAAAACTCGATACTAGAACAAAGTATGACTCTATATGAATGCCTCCGGCGGTGTACCGGGATATGCAATGAATCAAGAGTGACAAGTATGAAGAAATTACGAACGGTGGCTTTGCCACAAATACTATGTCAACTACATGATCATGCTAAGCAATATGACAATGATGAATGTGTCATGATGAACTAGATGGTGGAAAGTTGCATGGCAATATATCTCGGAATGGCTATGGAAATGCCATAATAGGTAGGTATGGTGGCTGTTTTGAGGAAGGTATATGGTAGGTGTATGATACCGGCTAAAGGTGCGCGGTATTAGAGAGGCTAGCAATGGTGGAAGGGTGAGAGTGCGTATAATCCATGGACTCAACATTAGTCATAAAGAACTCAAATACTTATTGCAAAAATCTATTAGTTATCGAAACAAAGTACTACGCGCATACTCCTAGGGGATAGATTGGTAGGAAAACCATTGCTCGTCCCCGACCGCCACTCATAAGGAAGACAATCAATAAATAAATCATGCTCTGACTTCATCACATAACGGTTCACCATACGTGCATGCTACGGGAATCACAAACTTCAACACAAGTATTTCTCAAATTCACAACTACTCAACTAGCATGACTCTAATATTACCATCCTCATATCTCAAAACAATCATCAAGCATCAAACTTCTCTTAGTATTCAACACACTCATAAGAGAATTTTATTATTCTTGAATACCTAGCATATTAGGATTTTAAGCACATTACCATGCTATTTAAGACTCTAAAAATAATCTAAGTGAAGCATGAGAGTTCATCTATTTCTTCAAAATAAAACTACCACCATGCTCTAAAAGATATAAGTGAAGCAACACTAGAGCAAACGACAAACTACTCCGAAAGATATAAGTGAAGATCAATGAGTAGTCGAATAATTATGCAACTATGTGAAGACTCTCTAACATTTTAATAATTTCAGATATTGGTATTCTATTCAAACAGCAAGGAAATCAAAATAAAATGACATTCTAAGAATGGCAAACATCATGTGAAGAAGCAAAAACTTAGGATCAACCAATACTAACCGATAGTTGTTGAAGAAGAAAGGTGGGATGCCAACCGGGGAATCCCCAAGCTTAGACGCTTGAGACTTCTTGAAATATTATCTTGGGATGCCTTGGGCATCTCCAAGCTTTAGCTTTTATGTCTCCTTAATTCCTCTCATATCATGGTCTCCCTAAATCTCAAAAGCTTCATCCACACAAAACTCAACAAGGACTCGTGAGATAAGTTAGTATAAACCATTGCCAAAACCTTATCATACTCTACTGTAGCAAATCACTCAAATTATTATTAAATATTTCATACTAAATTACTCAGAATATTTAATAGTACTATCCTCAAATAGAATCATTAAACAAGCAAACATATGCAAACAATGCAAACATAACAGCAATCTGCCTAAACAGGATAGTCTGTAAAGAATGCAGCAACATCCATACTTCCCTAGCTCCAAAAATTATGAAATAAAATTCCCACTTTAGTAAATTTATCATATCTTAACATGCAAAAGGTTTTAACATTTCATCACATCCTGAATTTTCTAGGGAATTATTGCAACAGCGGTAAACTTTCTGTTTTCAAACAGCAACATGTATACTTGTAACATAGGCATAGTAAAGGCTATCAATGCCACTTTATTGAAATAAAAGATGCAAAACATTGTTCTAAATAACATAAATCAAATCCTAACAAAATAAATTTACTCTCCAAGCAAAACACATATCATGTGGTGAATAAAAATATAGCTCCAAGTTAAGTTACCGATGAACGAAGACGAAAGATGGGATGCCTCCCGGGGCATCCCCAAGCATAGGCTCTTGGATATACTTGAATATTACCTTGGGGTGCCATGGGAATACCCAAGATTAGGATCTTGCCACTCCTTGTTACATAGTCCATCGAATCCTTACCCAAAACTTGAAAACTTCACAACACAAAACTTAACAGAAAACTCGTAAGCTCCGTTAGTATAAGAAAATAAATCACCACTTCAAGGCACTGTAATGAACTCATTATTTATTTATATTGGTGTTAAACCTACTTTATTCCAACTTCTATATGGTTTATAAACTATTTTAATAGCCATAGATTCATCAAAATAAGTAAACAACACATGAAAAACAGAATCTGTCAAAAACAGAACAGTCTGTAGTAATCTGGATCAAACGTATACTTCTGGAGCTCATACAATTCTCAAATAAATTGCTGGAACTGAGGAATTTATCTATTAATCACCTTCAAAAAGAATTAACTAAATATCACTCTCCAAATAAAAATGGCAGCAATTCTCGTGAGCGCTAAAGTTTCTGTTTTTTACAGCATGATCAACAAGACTCTCCCCAAGTCTTCCCAAAGGTTCTACTTGGCACAAACACTAATTAAAAGCATAAAACCACATATAAACATAGGCTATATGGATAATTTATTATTAAACATGGAAAAAAATCAAGGAGCTAAAATAAAGTTGGGTTGCCTCCCAACAAGCGCTATCGTTTAACGCCCCTAGCTAGGTATGATGATTTCACCGATGCTCACATAAAAGATAAAAATTGAAACATAAAGAGAGCATCATGAAGAATATGACTAGCAAATTTAAGTCTAACATACTTCCTATGCATAGGGATTTTGTGAGCAAACAACTTGTGGGAACAATAATCAACTAGCATAGGAAGGCAGAACAAGCGTAACTTTGAAACTTTAAGCACATAAAGAGGAAACTTGATATTATTGCAATTCCTACAAGCATATGTTCCTCCCTCATAATAATTTTCAGTAGCCTCATGAATGAATTAAACAATATAACCTGCACCTAAAGCATTCTTTTCATGATCTACAAGCATAGATAATTTACTACTCTCCACATAGGCAAAATTCTTCTCATTCGGAATAGTTGGAGTATCATAAGAGACTTGAATATTATGAATTGTTTCCACATTAAAAGAGTAATGTTCAGAAAAGGGGTAACCATAATCATGACAAGTTTTATTAATATAATCCTCACTACTTTTTATAGCATATGTATCATCACAATAATTATCATAAGGAGGAGGCATGTTATTATCATTATGAATTTGCATATCAAAACTTGGGAGACTAAAAATATAATCTTAATTAAGCGTAGCATCCCCAAGCTTGGGACAAACATTAATTGCAGCAAATATATTCTCAAATACATCATCCTCATCAAACATAGCTTCCCCAATCATGGGCCTTTTTGTACCATAAGCATAATCACTCTCATCATTAATAGCATGGATAGCACCAATAGTATAGCAATTATTATATTATTCCAAGCAGGTGCCAAAAAGATTTTCAAGATCATAAGAAGTATCATTATCTTCCACAATTATATTTTCATGAGGCACAATAGTAATAGGAGCAGCATTATTTAAGAGATATATCTTTTTACCTCTCTTCCTTTTTCTTTTCTTCTTCTTCACCACATCATGTGTGGGTTCAATCCACTTTTTGGAGCTCCTTATTAATGAGATTGGTTGAATAGGAGGCTCCTCCTCGTTACCTGATTCGTCATAAGAAATAATAGGAGGATATTGGGAAGTCTCTTCCCTTTCATTAGTATTCTCTTCATCTTCTATTTGTTTTCTTTTCTTTATGTAATTGTCAATATAAGGATTTTCAATGCAATTCACCGCACAATACATATAAATATTTTCTAGATCAAAATCAAGAACTCTATCAAGATTAAACTTTGGAATACCCTCAGTTATACGTTTCATTTATTCATAACCCAAAAGAAGGCTAAGCTCTTTATGGAGAAATTGGATCTTTTGCCCCACTTTACTTCTCCATAAGATCATTTGCCCGCCCCCTGAGAGGCTACCAGGTGGGGCCCGGGGCCACTGTCATTGAGATAATCACAGGGCAAATCATCCAACCCCTTGTAAAGTGGGGCAAACCATCCAATCCCCCGCTCTTTATGATGCTCAAGGGTAATCAAATTATCACAACGTTTGGACACAACTTGATCATGAAACAAATAGCATTGGAGCTTTAAATGACCATGTTCATTGCAAAGTTCACAAGGGGCATGAAAAATATTGAATCTTTCAGCACATTCATCTAGGCTTTCTTGCAACGATTTGGTTTCTAAGTACTTATGCCTCTTGCAATATCTATCTTCCCTATTTGGTGTGTACTTGCAAACCCAGTCTACTCCACAAAAATTGACATCTTTATAGGAGGCATTTTCATCATAACTAGTGAAATCATCATTAGCATCATGGATATTCAAAGAATTCATACTAACAACATTGCAATCATGCTCATCATTCAAATATTTAGTGCCAAAAATTTTAGAGATCTCTTCTTCTAGCACTTGAGCACAATTATCCTTTCCATCATACTCACGAAAGATATTAAAAAGATGAAGCGTATGAGACAAACTCAATTCCATTTTTTTATAGTTTTCTATTATAAACTAAACTAGTGATAAAACAAGAAACTAAAAGACTCGATTGCAAGATCTAAAGATATACCTTCAAGCACTCACCTCCCCGGCAACGGCGCCATAAAAGAGCTTAATGTCTACAACACAATCTTCTTCTTGTAGACGTTGTTGGGCCTCCAAGTGCAGAGGTTTGTAGGACAGTAGCAAATTTCCCTCAAGTGGATGACCTAAGGTTTAGCAATCCATAGGAGGCGTAGGATGAAGATGGTCTCTCTCAAGCAACCCTGCAACCAAATAACAAAGAGTCTCTTGTGTCCCCAACACACCCAATACAATGGTAAATTGTATAGGTGCACTAGTTCGGCAAAGAGAGGGTGATACAAGTGGTATATGGATAGTAGATAAAGGTATTTGTAATCTGAAATTATAAAAATAGCAAGGTAACTAATGATAAAAGTGAGCGTAAACGGTATTGCAATGCGTGAAAACAAGGCCTAGGGTTCATACTTTCGCTAGTGTAAGTTCCCTCAACAATACTAACATAATTGGATCATAAAACTATCCCTCAACATGCAACAAAGAGTCACTCCAAAGTCACTAATAGAGGAGAACGAACGAAGAGATTATGGTAGGGTATGAAACCACCTCAAAGTTATTCTTTCCAATCAATCCGTTGGGCTATTCCTATAAGTGTCACAAACAGCCCTAGAGTTCGTACTAGAATAACACCTTAAGACACAAATCAACCAAAACCATAATGTCACCTAGCTACTCCATTATCACCTCAAGTATCCGTGGGTATGATTATACGATATGCATCACACAATCTCAGATTCATCTATTCATCCAACACAAAGGACCTCAAAGAGTGCCCCAAAGTTTTCTACTGGAGAATCACGAAGAAAACATGTGCCAACCCCTATGCATAGGTTTATGCATAGGTTCATGGGAGGAACCCACAAGTTGATCACCAAAACATACATCAAGTGAATCACGTGGTATCCCATTGTCTCCACAGATACGCACGGCAAGACATACATCAAGTGTTCTCAAATCTTTAGAGACTCAATCCGATAAGATTACTTCGAAGGGGAAACTCAATTTATTACAAGATAGTAGAGGGGGAAGAAACATCATAGGATCCAAATATAATAGCAAAGCTCGCGATACATCAAGATCGTATCACCTCAAGAACACGAGAGAGAGAGAGAGAGAGAGAGAGATCGAACACATAGCTACTGGTACATACCCTCAGCCCCGATGGAGAACTACTCCCTCCTCGTCATGGAGAGCACCGGGATGATGAAGATGGCCACCGGAGAAGGATTGCCCCCTCCGGCAGGGTGCCTAAACGGGTCTAGATTGGTTTTCGGTGGCTACGGAGGCTTCTGGCGGCGGAACTCCCGATCTATGTTGCATTCTGGAAGTTTTAGGTCACGTAGGTATATATGGGTGCAGGAGGTACGTCAGGGGAGCCACGAGGGCCCCACGAAACAGGGGGGCGCGCCCTAGGGGGGGCGCCCCTAACCCTCGTGAGCACCTTGTTCCTTCCTTGACGTGGGGTCCAAGTCCATCAGGTGTGTTTCCTTCCAAAAATAACTTCTCCAGTTGATTTTGTTCCGTTTCGACTCCGTCTGATATTCCTTTTCTTTGAAACACTGAAATAGGCATAAAACAGCGAATCTGGGTTGGGCCTCCGGGTAATAGGTTAGTCCCAAAAGTAATATAAAAGTGGATAATAAAGCCCAATATTGCCCAAAACAGTAGATAATATAGCATGGAGCAATCAAAAATTATAGATACGTTGGAGACGTATCAATGTGCAGGCTTCACTGCTGGCCGCTGCCGCAAATACTGCGGAGGTCTCTGCGCTGAAGCAGGCCCTGAAGTGGTCCGAGGACGAGCTTGGCCTTACCAAGAGGCAGCTCAAAGAGAGCAAAGGTAAGATATACCCCTATCTATATAGTTAAAAAGAAGTTCGGGTGTAAAGTAATAGGATCATCATGAATTTGTCAAGGGCCACGACCGAGGTGGAGACCCTGAGGAAGGCGTTGTCCGAGGCCGAAGAGAAAGCGGCCAAAGTACGCATGGAACGGGAGAAACAAGAAGCCCGAGTAGGCGAGGTGCAACAAGAGCTCGAGGCTCTCGCCAAAAAGCACGAGTCCTTGGAGCTTGACTCCAAGACACGAGAGTCCGAGCTCGCGCAGACGCTTGAAAGCGTCCGGAGCGCCAAGGTCGAAGCCCACAAGGCCCTCCAGGAGATTGACGCGGTGAAGAAGATAGCAACGGGTAAGGCATTCAATATGCAAAGCAAGCATGTGAAGGAGACTTTCCTTTTTCTTACCCGAGTTCGGAGCTCTCCAGGAGCGTTTGCAGATCTTCCCCGCAATGTATTGGATGCCGCGGAGTTTTACCGGGCTGAGGAGGGGAGCTCAACGGAGAAGTTGTTCTGGTCTCAGTATACTGGGACTGAACACCCCGTGTCCTTGAGCGACCAGCTGAAGCAGTTGGTCGAACTTCACAAGGCGGACGAACATGCCATGAGGGGCCTTATAGTCCGGATGTGGCCTGGCGAGCCCCTGTCCGGCAACTACTTCGTTCTGGTGAGGCGGCTTGTGGAAGCCTGCCCACGGCTTGAAGTCATCAAGAGGTTCGTCTGCATCGAGGGTGCACGCAGGGCTTTTGCCCCGGTGAAGGTGCACTGGGCGAAGCTGGACGCCGTGAAGCTGGTGAAGGAGGGGCTGCCGGAGGGCAAGGAGCATCGCTGCCCCGAGAATTACTATGAGATTGTCCTGAAGGGTTCCCGCTTAGTGGCAGATGAGTGTGCCAAGGATGTAATTTTTGAATGAACATGCTCATGTGATTCTGTAATATGAAACGAGTTCGTTTGCGCCATGCAACGCTTTCTTAATTTAAAATATTACCTTTTGTGCGGCCATTTATAAAATCTGAGAGTTGGTCAGTCGTCGGCTTCTACCCCCATGTAACTAGTACTGGGGTGTTCGGGGTAAATTTGAACACTCTTTACCCCAATTGTGAGTCCTTCAAGGGAGGTGTTCAGCGCAATGAACCAGGCAATCGGACTATAATGCTTTATCACTCTCACTTAGCCATAGAAGTCTATGATTTTAAATTTTTGGTGAAGCCCCTGGTATTCAGAGGGCCGAATTTGGGCGCTATACACGCCTAAGCCGGATAAGGCCGACTCCTCGCCTGAAGCGGAAAAAGTCTTTAAGGACTTGAGACCTCTCGAACAGCGACCAGTCTCTCGCCTTATCATGTCAGTCAGTTTTTGGCTTTCTCTACTGAGGTGCTCATCCGGAAGAACCGGGACACAATTGCAGTAGTTCTCCCACCACTACCTTAGCCGATATAGCGGAACGTAAGGTACCAAAGCATGGGAGCCGGGCAACCCAACATTTGACCAAAGACATGATTCGGAGCTGATGCATATAATGCTATAAGTTTGGGGTGCCGCACTTTCGAAAGTATTCAGACTTCTTGCACCGTATTTTGGGGTAAACGAGAGCCCCTGACGTACTGACCATACCCAAACGTGCGGGTGCGGATTGTCATAAATGGACATATAAGAGAAAGAGAAAAACTTAAATAATGTAATGACAGATTAATGATATGCATTGTTATTTGAATAATACGTCGAAACGTACTGGTACAAGTAGTGCAATAAGCATAAAGTAGGACAATTCGAAATGTCCTATCCCAGGGCAAGCTACGCATAAATAGTGAAAAGCGGGTATATCAAGTATTACTAGAGACCACCTGGCGGTTCCCGTGTTCATCTTAGCTTCTTGCCGCCTTGGTTGTTGCTTCTGGAATGTGTCCGGCAATCGTACTACCGGAAAGGGCTTCCAGAGAGTTAATCCCTGAAAGAGAAAAGGAATGTCAAAGGTATATAACCCCTAGTGTGGTTAAGCCACAATGCGAGGCGTGCCCTGATCGTGCCCCCGCCTATGTCCATGGTATTTTCAATGCGTGGTTATGTACGCACGGCACGGATTTCGTCGCTTCACTGGGACTGGGACGGGGGCCGGATTGCTAGGCGAGCTCTGATCGTGCCAGGCGATCCTATTGCAGCTTGTTCCGGACTCGCTTGAAGGTGTCCGGGGGCTGTGACGCCGAATGAGTGGTCTGCCTGAACAGGCTGCTTTGTGCCTCTGCTGCAAGGGCCGCAGTGTGCTCTTTCATACGAAGAAAGCGTTCTGTGTTTCCATTTACTGTTATGACCTCGCGAGGTCCTAGCATCTTGAGCTTGAGGTACGCGTAATGCGGCACTGCATTGAATTTTGCAAATGTTGTCCGTCCGAGCAGTGCATGATAGCCACTTCGAAATGGGACGATGTCGAAGATTAACTCTTTGCTTCGGAAGTTATCCGGTGATCCAAAGACCACTTCCAGTGTGATTGCACCTGTGCAATGGGCCTCTACACCTGGGATGACGCCTTTGAAGGTGGTTTTACTGGGTTTAATCCTCGAGGGATCGATACCCATTTTTCGCACTGTATCCTGATAAAGTAGGTCCAGGCTGCTGCCGCCGTCCATAAGGACTCGGGTGAGGTGAAATCCATCAATGATGGGGTCTAGGACCAGTGCGGCGGATCCGCCATGACGGATGCTAGTCGGGTGGTCCCTGCGATTGAAGGTGGTCGGACAAGCAGACCATGGGTTGAACTTTGGGGCAACGGGCTCCATCGCATAGATGTCCCTTAGTGCATGCTTCTGCTCCCTCTTGGGAATGTGGGTTGCGTATATCATGTTCACCGTCTTCACTTGAGGGGGAAACCCCTTCTGTCCTCCTATGTTCGGCGGCCGGGGCCCCTCCTCGTCATCGCTATGCAGCCCCTTGTCCTTGTTCTCGGCATTTAACTTGTCGGCCTACTTGAACACCCAGCATTCTCTGTTGGTGTGATTGGCTGGCTTGTCGGGGGTGCCGTGGATTTGACACAAGTGATCCAGTATGCGATCCAGACTGGATGGAGCCGGAGTATTTCTTTTGAATGGCTTTTTCCACTGACCGGATCTAGAGCCTCTGAATCCGGCATTGACTGCCGTATCTTCGGTGTTATCGCCGTTATTGCAGTGCTTTGGTCTATTACGACGCTGCCTACCGTTAACATCTTTGGTATCCGAGGTATCCGGATTCCTTGATGTGTTGTTGCTGTGAGCCATCTAGCTGTCTTCGCCCGCGCAAAAGCGGGTCATGAGTGTCGTGAGGGCTGCCATACATTTCGGCTTCTCCTGCCCGAGGTGGCGGGCAAGCCACTCGTCGCGGATGTTATGCTTAAATGCCGCTAGGGCCTCTGCATCCGGACAGTCTACAATTTGATTTTTCTTAGTCAGGAACCGTGTCCAGAATTGTCTGGCCGATTCCCCTGGCTGCTGGGTTATGTGGCTCAAGTCATCTGCATCCGGTGGCCGCACATAAGTGCCCTGGAAGTTGTCAAGAAATGCGTCTTCCAGATCCTCCCAACTGCCAACGGAATCTGCTGGCAAGCTATTCAGCCAATGCCGAGCTGGTCCTTTGAGTTTTAGTGGGAGGTACTTGATGGCATGTAGATCATCACCGCGAGCCATGTGGATGTGAAGGAGGAAATCCTCAATCCATACAGCGGGATCTGTTGTGCCATCGTATGACTCGATATTTACGGGTTTGAAACCCTTGTGGAGTGTGCGGCACCTCTGTGCCGGGCTATATCCCGACGTAGTTCTTTTGAGTCTTGTCTGGTGTATTTGGCCCGGCCGGATTTACTCTTGGTGTATCCGACGCGACGATCATCGTCCCGTGTGGGCGCACGTGCCCGTGTCCCATATATTGACCTTGCGATTTTTTTCCTTACTGTCAAGATGTCTCGCAGGTCCTCTGTGTTGCCCCGGGCCTTAGTATTTTTGACTGAGTGGCGACGGGGTGCGGTCTGAACTGTAGGCTGAAACGCCTCTCTGGCTCGGCCGCGTAGTGGCCAGTCAGCCGCATCATACACTGGTGAATGAGGTTTCAATGCTTCCTCCTCGAGGTGAGGTAGCAACCTGCGTTTTGGGTAACTCTTGGACGGGCGCTCGAGGTCATGCTCCTCAGCCGCAAGGACTTCGGTCCACCTGTCTGCTAGCAAGTCTTGATCAGCTTGAAGCTGTTGCTGTTTTTTCTTTAGGCTATTTGCCGTGGCCATAAGCCGGCGCTTGAAGCGCTCTTGCTTGACGGGGTCCTCGGGCACGATAAACTCGTCGTTGCCGAGGCTCGCCTTGTCTTCAGAGAGAGGTATGTAATTGTCCTCCTCTGGTTCTCCATCAGCTGCCTGCTCTGGAGGGCTAGCTTGTTCGTCCTCTAGCTCTACACCATGCTAGAGGGGATTGTTGTTGTCTTCAGTGCTATCCGGAGTGTTATTATCTCCTGTGCCGGTATCACTGCTCTTGCTGTGGCGGGACTTAAAGCGGCGCCGCTGACGTCGGCACTTGTGTTGCTTCTTGGAGGGGTCATCCTCCACTGTCTCATCGCCATTGCCTTCTTTGGGGGTGTCCACCATGTATATATCATATGATGAGGTGGCGGTCCAGCGCCCTGAGGGCGGTGGTTCCTGCTCGTCTCCGGCTTCGTCATCCATACCGTCGAAGTCTTCGGACTCGAAGTCGAGCATGTTGGTTAAGTCGTCGACAGTGGCTACTAAGTGGGTGGTGGGTGGGCAGCGAATTTCTTCGTCGTCTGCATCCCATTCTAGCCGGACATAGTTCGGCCAAGGTTCTTCCGACAGGGAGAGAGACCTTAATGAGTTTAGCACATCTCCGAAAGGTGAGTGCTGAAAGACATCTGCGGAGGTGAACTCCATGACCGGCGCCCAGTCGGACTCGATGGGCACGGATGTGAGCGGCTCGGAGTCCGTGGCCGGAGATGAAACCAGTGGTTTGGCGACACGGCTCTCGTAAGGGCTGAAGTCAGTATCCGGCTCTATCGCCACTGAGAGTGCGGCCTCCATAGCGGTGTCCATCCCTCCACTCTCAGATGGCGCGACTTGCTCCGGATTGATGGATGGAGTAGTTGCGGATGCGATTTCCCGAACATTGTCCGACGGCAAAGTTACGTCATGCTCGTCGCGACTGTGCGGCGCATCCGACATGGGCTCGAATCCATCGAAGATCAAGTCTCCACGGATGTCGGCCGTGTAGTTCAAGTTTCCAAATCTGACCTGATGGCCAGGGGCGTAGCTCTCTATCTGCTCCAGATGGCCAAGCGAATTGGCCCGCAGTGCAAAGTCGCCGAATACGAAGATCTGTCCAAGGAGGAAAGCCTCACCCTGGACCGCATCGCTAGCGATGATCGAAGGAGCCATCAAGCCTTATGGTGACGACATAGTGGAACTCTCAATGAAAGCACCAATGTCGGTGTCAAAACCGGCGGATCTCGGGTACGGGGTCCCGAACTATGCATCTAAGGAGGATGGTAACAGGAGGCAGGGGACACGATGTTTACCCAGGTTCGGGCCCTCTTGATGGAGTTAATACCCTACGTCCTGCTTGATTATCAAGAGTTGATCTACCACGAGATCAAAGGGGATAAACCCTAGAAGCTAGCCTATGGTATGATTGTCTGTTGTCCTACGGACTAAAACCCTCCAGTTTATATAGGCACTGGAGGGGGCTAGGGTTACACAAGGTCGGTTACAAAGGAGGAGATATACATATCCGTATTGCCTAGCTTGCCTTCCACGCCAAGTATCGTCCCATCCGGACACGGGACAAAGTATTCAATCTTATATCTTCATAGTCCAACAGTCCGGCCAAAGGATATAGTCCGGCTGTCCGGAGACCCCCTAATCCAGGACTCCCTCAAGTAACGTCAACAATAATAGTTTATGATCACCTACACCCGAGTGGCTATACATGTTTGGATCATCCCCAACATATAGTGCTTGCCAAAAACGGAAATATTAAAAGAAGGGTGAAGATCACCATGACTCTTGTATACAGGTAAAAGGTGAAAGTAAAAGATAGGCCCTTCGTACAGGGAACCAGAGGTTGTCATGCGCCTTTATGGTTGGATGCACAAAATCTTAATGCAAAAGAACGTCACTTTATATTGCCGCTTGTGATAAAGAACTTTATTATGCAGTCAGTCGCTTTTAATTCTTCCATATCACAAGTTCATATAAAGTTTATTTTACTCACACTAAAAGGTCATGCATATTTAGATGGCAATTTTTATTGCTTGCACCGATGACAACTTACTTAAAGGATCTTACTCAATCCATAGGTAGATATAGTGGACTCTCATGGCAAAACTGGGTTGATGGATTTTGGGATGCACAAGTAGTATCTCTACTTGGTGCAGAAGATTTCGCTAGCATAGGATGAGAAGCAAGCTCAACATGTTGGAGGATCCATGAAAATATAACTTCTATTTGGATATAAGGGAACATAACACATTATGTTGTCTTCCTTGTCCAACATCAACTTTTTAGCATATAATATTTTAATGAGTGCTCACAATCATGAAATACGTCCAAGATAGTGTATTTATATGCGAGACCTCTCTTTATTTATTACTTCCTATTAACTTCAACAATGACCAAAACTATGTTTGTCAACTCTCAACAAATTCATGTGACATACTTCTTATATGTGAAGTCATCACCTTCCATAAGATTATATATAATCTCTTTATTTCTTTTATTCTCTTTTCCTTTTCCAAGATCAAAACAATAAAGCAAAGCCCTCAACTCAAAACTAATTTTATTATATAACTCTCACACTCGATTACAAAGATAGACCACAAAGCTAAACTCAACGACTAGATCATACTAAACATTTTATTTTACCAAATCAAGATATAACCAAAATGATCGAACTAAGATAAACGATAAAAGTAAAGATGTGGTCATGATACGATACTGGGGCACCTCTGTCGGTGTCAAAACCGGCGGATCTCGGGTAGGGGGTCCCAAACTGTGCGCCTAAGGCGGATGGTAACAGGAGACGGGGGACAAAATGTTTACCTAGGTTCGGGCCCTCTCGATGGAGGTAATACCCTACTTCCTGCTTGATTGATCTTGATGATATGAGTATTACAAGGGTTGATCTACCACGAGATCGGAGAGCTAAACCCTAGAAGCTAGCCTATGGTATGATTGTTCTTGTCCTACGGACTAAAACCCTCCGGTTTATATAGACACCGGAGGGGCTAGGGTTACACAGAGTCGGTTACAAGGGAGGGGATCTACATATCCGAATCGCCAAGCTTGCCTACCACGCAAAGGAGAGTCCCATCTGGACACGGGACGAAGTCTTCAATCTTGTATCTTCATAGTCCAACAGTCTGACCAAGGGATATAGTCCGGCTCTCTGAGGACCCCCTAATCCAGGACTCCCTCAGTAGCTCCTGAACCAGGCTTCAATGACGACGAGTCCGGCGCGCAGATTGTCTTCGGCATTGCAAGGCGGGTTCCTCCCCCGAATACTCCATAGAAGATTTTGATCACAAGCATAGTGTTCGGCTCTGTAAAACAAATTCCACATACCACCGTAGAGAGTATAATATTTCCACAAATCTAACCTACTGACAACTTTTCATAACGTGACATCACGCCATGGCTCCGGTTATTATTCGAACCGTTTTTCTCAACTAGCTACTGCACTTTGCGAGGCAGTTTTCTTGGCACGTCTTGTCGAAGCAGAGATCGTGTCCCCTTATCACGGGATTCTCATCAATACGGGTGTGGGTAACCCAACCGCGCCATCAATCACGACGCTTGGGGAATAAGCGAGTTTTACCAGGCAAGTGGGGAGGCACGCAGTTTCTACCGCCCTTATAAAGGGATAAGGACTCCTCTTTTTTACCCACGCCTTCTTCCTCCATGCCCATCCATTCTCGCGCACTCGAGCTCCAGCGCCCAAGTTTGCATCTTTCTCCGCAAAAACACTCCGAACATGTCCGGAGCGGGAGGCAAGTGTTTGGCCTCCTCTGTCACGAAGGAGAACATCACGAAGCTCCGGGAAGCCGGATACCTGGCTGCAGATATTGCTCACCGGCTCCCAGGCGCGGGGCAGATCGTTGCTACCCCCGAGCCCCATGAAAGGGTTGTATTCCTTACCCATTTCGTCCGCGGGCTGGGATTTCCCCTCCACCCATTTGTTCGCGGGCTCATGTTCTACTACAGGCTATACTTCCATGATCTGGCCCCCAATTTCATCCTCAACATCTCGGCATTTATCATCGTGTGCGAGGCCTTCCTCCACATCAAGCCCCACTTCGGCCTATAGCTAAAGACCTTCAATGTTAAACCTAAGGTGGTGGTCGACCAGCAAGCGCAGTGCGGAGGTGTCATGTTGGGCAAAATGCCCAACGTCACCTGGCTTGAAGGCTCCTGCGTGGAGATCATAAAGGGGTGGCAATCAGGGTGGTTCTACATCACCTAGCCACGCGACATCAACTGGGTGGCGCCCCCCAAATTCCGATCCGGCATCCCCATGCGGCTCACCTCCTGGAAAGAGAAGGGCTTATCTTGGGGTTCATCGATGGAGCTGATCGGACTCCAGAACTGCGTTAAGAACATGATAAGCAAGAAAATCAAGCTTGTCAACATGGTCCAAGTCATGCTCTTCCTTCGGTTCCTCCCGTGTCAAAGATGGGCATTCAATATGTGGGAGTTCGACTCGGCAAAGCACCAGACGCTGCGAGAGCTCTTTGACATGACGCACCAGGACATCTGGAGGGTGTTGTTCAAGTCTGCCAAGGTACCTCCTCCCCTTACCGAGGACCGTGGACTCAGCGCAAAGCGCCCTGCTAATCCGGTAAGCTCCTTATATCTCATAAGGTGTTTCTTTTCCTAGTATTATTATGTGAGGGATCTGATTCTCCACATTTTTTGACAAGAATGGGTCGCGACAGCGGAGCGGATCAACTGTCCGACCCCGCTGCCCGAAGATCCAACAAGTACTCTCCAGATGGAGCTGCTGGTTCCGGTGCCCTATGAGGTGCCGGAGAAGAAGGTCAAGAAGGCCGCGGGGACCAGGAAAGGTCTCCGGAGCAAGGTTGTATGGGAATCGTCGTATGATAACACCGAGATGCCCTCCTCCCACAAAGACGAGGAGGAGGAAGAGGAAAATTCTCCCCATCCAGCCGGGGGGATAAGAAAAGGAAGGCCGCCCCATCCGGGGAGGCCGAAGGGTCCAAGAAGTGAAGAGCCCTCCTTCCGGACCATTTCACCACGGCCGCATTCAACGACGAGGAGTGGTTGCCCAGGGAAAAGCCCCTGGCGAAGTCGTAAGTATCCGGATACCATAACAGTTCTGGTATATTTCGTTTTAATGTTTCTTATCATGCCGAACATGATCATGCAGCCCACCCAAGGATCGTCTCGATGTATCCTCTTCGGATGGGTCTCTGGGCCTTTCGGAGATGAACAGTGATTCGCTCCCGACCGCCTCCTCCCCCCACCCTACGGACGACGCCGAGGTGTTGTCTCGAAGGGCACCAAGCCAAGGGAAGGTAGTTCTAGGGGTGTCCCAAGGCGACCTCCCAGACGCCGGGCGCATGGGAGGCAAGGCTCCCGTGGTCCCTAAGGACGGGGGTAGCAAGTCCGGCCCCCGGCCGAATACTGATCCGGAACCTCCCATGGTTCCGGACTCTGTCGGGCGACCCCTCACAAAGGGGGGTGAACCATCTGTGCCGATGTCCTCTATCCATCCAGAGGCATCGGACAACTTGCTGGAAGCGCTTCGTGGCGCTTCCATTGACAAAGAGCACCGCACTGTCATGAGTGCGGTGGTAGAGAAGGTTCAGTCCGCTAAAAGTGGACTGACTGAAGCCTGTGCCGGCCTCTTGACAGGCTTTGAGGTAAGTAATCAATTTATAAGAAAATGCTATAGCATAGCAGTAGCCCTTGATGCTCTGTTTGGAGTTCTTAAAGAAAGGCCGAACAGAGGATCAAATAATAATCACAGGAGTCTAATCAGAATGTGTCTTATGTGAATAAGTAGGCTTCACTGCTGGCCGCTGCCGCTTGCACTGCGGAGGTCTCCGCACTGAAGCGGGACCTTGAGCGGTCCGAAAAAGAGCTCGGCCTTACCAAGAGGCAGCTCGAAGAGAACAAAGGTAAGTAATACCCGTCCGTATATTGATAAGGAATTAAAAGGAATGTGGTTGTTAAGTCACGGGATCATCATGATTTTTTCTAGGGGCCACGACCGAAGTGGCGGCCCTGAAGGAGGCGCCGTTTGAGGCCAAAGACAAAGCGGCCAAGGAGCGCACCGAGCGTGAGAAGCAAGAAGCTCGAGTCGGCAAGGTGCAGCAAGAGCTCCAGGATTTCATCAAAAAATACGAGTCCTTGGAGCATGACTCTAAGACGCAAGGGTCTGAGCTTGCGAAGGCCCTTGAGAACGCAAAAACTGCCAAGGCTGAAGCCCACAAGGCCCTCCAGGAGCTTTAGGCGGTCCAGAAGATAGCGGCGGGTAAGGAATTCATTATGCAAAGCAAGCATGTGAAGGAAACTTTCCTTTTACTTACCCGAGTTCGGAGCTCTCCAGGAGTGTTCGCAGATCTTCCCTGCAGTGTGTCCGATGCCGCGGAATTTTACCGGGCCGAGGAAGGGAGCTCGACAGAGAAGTTGTTCTGGTCTCAGTATACTGGGACCGAACATCTGATGCCCTTGAGCGACCAGTTGAAGCAATTGGTCGAGCTCCACAATGCAGCCGAACAGGCCATGAAGGGCCTCATAGTCCGGATGTGGCCTGGCAAGCCCCTGCCTGGCAGCTACTTCGGCCTGGTGAGGCGGCTTGTGAATGCCTGCCCACGGCTTGAAGTCATAAAGCGGTCCGTCTGCATTGAGGGTGCGCGCAGGCCTTTTGCCCGAGCGAAAGTGCACTGGGCAAAGATGGACGCCGACAAGCTAGTGAAGGAGGGGCCGCCGGAGGGCAAGGAGCATCGCGGCCCTGAAAATTATTATGACAGTGTCTTGAAGGGTGCCCGCCTTGTGGCGGAGGAATGTTCTAAGGATGTAATATTTGAATGAATGTACTCATGTGATCTTGTAATATGAAAACGAGTTCGTCTGTGCTATATAACGCTTGTTGATTTAAAATATTACCTTCTGTGCGGCCGTTTATAAAATCTGAGAGTTGGCCAGTCATTGGCTTCTGCCCCCATGTAGCTACTACGGAGGTATTCGGGATAAATCTGATCACTCTTTATCCCAGTTTTGGGTCCTTCGAAGGAGGTGTTCAGCACAACGAACCAAGCAATCGGACTATAAGGCTTTATCACTCTCACTTAGCCATAGAATTCTACAATTTTAAATTTTGGCGAGGCCCCTAGTATTCGGAAGGCCGAAATTGGGGCGCTATGAACGCCTAAATCGGACAAGGCCGACTCCTCGCCTGAAGCGGAAAAAATCTTTATGGATTTGGGACCTCTCGAACAGCGACCAGCTCTCACCACATCATGACAGTCAGTTTTCGGCTTTCTCTACTGAGGTGCTCGTCCGGAAGAACCGGGACACAATCGCAGTAGTTCTCCCAGTGCTACCTTAGCCGATATAGCGGAACGTAAGGCACCAAAACATGGGATCCGGGTAAACCCAACTATTGACCCAAGACATGATTCGGAACTAATGCATATAATGCTATAAGTTCGGGGTGCCGCACTATCGAAAGTGTTCGGACTTTTCTTGTCGTGTTATGGGGTACACTGAAGCCCCTGGCGTACTGAACATACCAGAATGTACGGGAGCAACTTGTCGTGAATAGACAAACAAGGGAAAAAAGAAGGTGAAGAAATGTAATAATAAGTTGACGTTGTGCATTGTTATTTATAGGATACGTCAAAGCGCATGTGTATAAGTAGTACAATAAGCAAAAATAGGACTATCTGACATGTCCGATCCAAGGGCGAGCTGCGTACGGGTATGTAAAACAGGTATAACGATCGGTATGAGAGACCACCTGCGTATTCCCTTGTACGTCAAAGCTTCTTGCTCCCTTCGTGCCTCCCTCCCATAATGGGTCCGATGATCTAGCTATCAGAGAGGGCCTCTAGAGAATAGGATCCTAAAAGGAAGAAAATGATAAAGATATACTGGTCCTGAGGCGGTTGAACTGCATTGTGGGACGTGCCATAGCCGTGCCTCCGCCTATACCCATGCTATCTTTAGTGCATAGTTATGTATGCGCGGTGTAAATTTTGTCGCTTGACTGGGACTAGGACGGAGGCCGAATTGCTAGGCGAGCTCTGAATGCGCCTGGCGATTCTGTTGCAGGTTATTCCGGACTCGCTTGAATGGTGGTTTGCCTCAAGAGGCTGCTTTGCATTTCTGCTGCAAGGGCCGCAGTGTGCTCCTCCATGCGGAGCGAGCGTTCTGTGTTTCCATTAACTGTTATAACCCCGTGAGGTCCTGGCATTTTGAGCTTGAAGTATGCATAATGCGGTACCGCATTAAATCTAGCGAATGCGGTTCGTCCGAGTAGTGCGTGATAGCCACTGCGGAAGGGGACGATATCGAAGATTAACTCTTCGCTTCGGAAGTTATCCGGAGATCCAAGACCACTTCCAGTGTGATTGAGCCCGTGCAACAGGCCTCTACACCTGGTATGACACCTTTGCAGGTGGTTTTTGTGGGTTTGATCCTCAAGGGGTCGATACCCATTTTGCGCACCGTATCCTGATAAAGCAAGTTCAGGCTGCTGCCACTGTCCATAAGGACTTGAGTGAGGTGGAATCCGTCAAAGATAGGATCGAGGACCAATGCGGCAGAACCGCCATGACGGATACTAGTGGGGTGGTCCCTGCGATCAAAAGTGATCGGACAAGAAGACCATGGGTTCTACTTTGGGGCGACTGGCTCCATCGCGTAGACGTCCCTGAGTGCACGCTTCCGTTCCCGCTTGGGGATATGGGTTGCGTATATCATGTTCACTGTTTTCACTTGGGGAGGAAATTTCTTCTGTCCTCCTGTGTTCGGCGGCCGGGGCTCCTCCTCCTCGTCGCTATGCAGCCCTTTTCCTTACTTTCGGCATTCAACTTGCCGGCCTGTTTGAACACCCAGCATTCTCTGTTGGTGTGGTTGGCTGGCTTATCGGGGGTGCCGTGAATTTGACATGAGCGGTCGAGTATGCGGTCCAAACTGTACGCGCCCGAATTGTTTCTTTTGAACGCCTTTTTCCGCTGACGGGATTTAGAGCCACTGAATCTGGCATTGACTGCCGTGTATTCAGTGTTATCGCCATTGTTGCCGCGCTTGTATCTGTTGCGACGTGGCCTGTCATTGCTGTCTCTGGCCTCCGATGTGCCAGGGTTGCTTGCTGTGTTGTTACTACGAGCCAACCAGCTATCCTCGCCCACGCAGAAGCGGGTCATGAGTGTTGTGAGGGATGCCATGGACTTTGGCTTCTCTTGGCTGAGATGTCTGGCGAGCCACTCGTCACGGATGTTATGTTTAAAGGCCGCTAGGGCTTCGGCATCCGGACAGTCCACAATTTGGTTCTTTTTGGTTAGGAACCAAGTCCAAAATTTCCTGGCTGACTCTCTGGGCTGTTGTGTTATGTGACTTAACTCATCAGCATCCGGTGGTCGCACATAAGTACCCTGGAAGTTGTCCAGGAATGCGTCTGCCAGGTTCTCCCAACTTCCGATGGAGTTTGCTGGCAAGCTATGTAGCCAATGCCGAGCTGGTCCTTTGAGTTTTAACGGGAGGTACTTGATGGCATGTAGATCATCCCCGCAGGCCATGTGAATGTGGAGGAAGAAATCCTCTATCATCGTATGATTCGATATTCACGGGTTTAAACCCTTCTGGGAATTCATGATCCATTACTTCATCAGTGAAGCATAGGGTGTGTGCGGTGCCTCTGTGCCGGGCTATGTCACGACGCAGTTCTTACGAGTCTTGTCGTGAGTTTGTCACGGCAGATGTCCTTGTGAAAGGACTCAGTGGTGGAGCCATCGCAACAGGTTAGCTTAAAGGGGTTAAACCGGACAAGGGGACACGGGGAGTTTATACTAGTTCGGCCCCTTCGATGAAGGTAAAAGCCTACGTCTAGTTGTGTTTGGAATTGCTAGGGTTTCAAAGGCCAAGGAGCGAATCCGCTTGTCTGGCTCTCGAGTTGTTATCTGTTGTCCTGAACCATTGCCGGGTCGTCCCCTTATATACATGGGTGGCGCCCGTCGGTTTACAGAGTCCCGAGACCGGCTCATAAACGTGTCCGGTTCGGTCTCCACTCTTTCTATCTTACAATACAAGTTTCATACAAATGTCGGTTCACGGCTACAGGCCTTAAACCGGTTCTGGGCCCTGGACCTTTCCTCTTCTGTCTACATGGGCTTCAAGCATACTCAACTACGGATGAAGCTAACCCGGCCTTTCCTGGCCGGTTTACGCCCAGTAGTAATATCCCCAACATTAGGCCCCAGCTTGATTTGAACGGGTTCATGTCAATCCTTAGTAAAAACTTCGTCTTCAACATCTTCTCATAATTTAGCAAACCGTCGTGACGTCATCTTCTCGGATTGTGGTAAACTGTCATGACGTCATCTGTTTAAAAATTGTGTATGACACATCTTCATTAATGGGTCTCCGACAATCGAGGCGACAGCTCCGCCTAACTTCCAAATTTCTGGCCCCTCAATTTTCGCGCCTGACACTTATCCCTTGCCTTTATAAATAGGACCGAGGGGTCATTTTCACCTTTTCCCCCTCATGCCTCTTTGCGTCGTCTTCCTTGTGCAGCTCAGCCTCTGGAGCTCCGCCGCCACCATCGACCGTCGCCTCTGCTCCGACCCTGGCCGCTGCATCACCCTGAACGCACCAGAATACTGCGGCGCCTTTCTGCTTCCTCATCAGCTCTGGTAAGTTCTCTGCTTTTTTCTGCCACAGATCTGTTCTAGGGTTTCGACGTTCTTCGCAGTTCTTCTGAAGTTCATCAGTGCTTCAGTGATGTTCTTCCCTATTCTGCCTTTAGTCTGTAGATGTACACTTCGTGCTTTGACGTATCCCTTGCCGTGACTAATCTTCTGTTACCACCACAAATCCTTATGCGCAAAAAACTGATCTAGTCTTTCATAAACTGTTTCGGGTCCTACTCTTTTTAGGTCAGAATATTTTTGCCTTTCTGTCTTCTGTAGATCTAAAATTCCCATGTGATCCGGTGAAACTTGTTTTTCCTTACTTAGCCCTTTTCACCTTAGATTTGCATCCTCTATAGCCAGTTTACCTTTGCAAAAACAATCTATCTCATACCATTAGTCCCCTAGTAAACCGGCAGACCTTCTTTATGTTGATTGTAATAATCCGGTTTAACAACACATGCATGCCCTTGATATGATCTTGCCATTCGTTATTGTATTCGTCTCCTGTTTACGCAATTTCACATACCTGTAAAACTTTATTCCACTGCATCTTGTATACCACCGTGAATAATTTGCAAACCGGCTTTCCTTTTCCAGCTTTTTGTTTGACAATGGCCAAACAGTTTGCCGCTTGCAATTGGGCTCATTCCTAGGTCACCGAGGAACAGTTGAACGGGATGGTCAACATTAGTACCTTACCTAAGAAAACTGAAATTCGATGGTGAGTTCCAGGAACAGAAAATCCTCCAACCCCAAGGCAGGGCGAGGTTGTGGTCTTCGTCGACCACATAGGCCGTGGTTTCAAACCGGCAGGGTCAAAGTTCTACCGAGATGTGCTTGCCAGTTTTCAACAACATCCTCAGGATATCGGACCCAACTCGGTGTCCAATCTACGCAACTTTGTAGGATCGAAAGTATGTCTAGAGGGGGGTGATTAGACTACTTGACCAAATAAAAATCTAGCCTTTTCCCAATTTTAGTTCTTGGCAGATTTTAGCTATCTTAGCACAAGTCAAGCAATCTCCACAATATTCAAGCAAGCATGCGAAAGAGTATATGAGCAGCGGAAAGTAAAGCATGCAACTTGCAAGAATGTAAAGGGAAGGGTTTGGAGGATTCAAACGCAATTGGAGACACGGATGTTTTTGTCATGGTTCCGATAGGTGGTGCTATCGTACATCCACGTTGATGGAGACTTCAACCCACGGAGGGTAACGGTTGCGCGAGTCCACGGAGGGCTCCACCCACGAAGGGTCCACGAAGAAGCAACCTTGTCTATTCCATCACGGTCGTCGCCCACGAAGTACTTGCCTCACTAGCGGTAGATCTTCACGAAGTAGGCGATCTCCTTGCCCTTACAAACTCCTTGGTTCAACTCCACAATCTTGTCGGAGGCTCCCAAGTGACACCTAGCCAATCTAGGAGACACCACTCTCCAAGAAGTAACAAATGGTGTGTTGATGATGAACTCCTTGCTCTTGTGCTTCAAATGATAGTCTCCCCAACACTCAACTCTCTCTCACAGGATTTGGATTTGGTGGAAAGAAGATTTGAGTGGAAAGCAACTTGGGAAGGCTAGAGATCAAGATTCATATGGTTGGAATGGAATATCTTGACCTCAACACAAGTGTAGGTGGTTCTCTCTCAGAAAATGTGTATTGGAAGTGTAGGTATGTTCTGATGGCTCTCTCCATGAATGAAGAGTGGGTGGAGGGGTATATATAGCCTCCACACAAAATCTAACAGTTACACACAATTTGCCAAACTCGGTGGGACCGAATGGTTAAACTTGGTCGGACCGATTCAGCAAACCTAGTGACCGTTAGGATTTTCGGTGGGACTGAGATGCAACTCGGTAGGACCGATATGGTTAGGGTTAGGGCATAACGTAATCTCGGTGTGACCGATTACACAAACTCGGTGGGACCTATTTTGGTAATAAGCTAGCCAGAGAGTTGTTCAGGTAAACTCGGTGGGACGATTCGCTCATCTCGGTGATACCAAAATGTTACAAAAGGGAAACAGAGAGTTTACATTGCAATCTCGGTGGGACAGATCGCTCATCTCGGTAAGACCAAAATGTTACGAAGGGAAACAGATATATTACAATCCCATCTCGGTGAGACTGAGATCCCTATCGGTGAGACTGATTTGCCTAGGGTTTGTGGCAGTGGCTATGACATTTGAAACTCGATGGCACCGATAGAAAGAATCGGTGGGGTCAAGTTTGACTTTTGGTTTAGGTCATATGTGGATGTGGGAGACTAGTTGGGGATTTTGGAGCATATCACTAAGCACTTTGAGCAAGCAGGCCATTAAGCAACACCTCATCCCTCCTTGATAGTATTGGATTTTCCTATAGACTCAATGTGATCTTGGATCACTAAAATATAAAATGTAGAGTCTTGAGCTTCACGCTTGAGCCAAACTTTTTGTCCTTAAAATTTTGAGGGATCCACTTTCCTCATCCATGCCATGCCATTCATTGAGCTTTTCCTGAAATATTAATCGTGGAATAATGTTAGCTCAATGAGCTATATGTTGTTAGGAATTACCAAAACCACCCAGGGATAGTTGCACTTTCAATCTCCCCCTTTTTGGTAATTGATGACAACATATAGATCAAAGCTTCAACAAATGATAATAAGAGTGAAAGATATTATCGTTTAGAGAAGTATGTGAAAAGTAAGAGCTCCCCTAAATTTGTGCATATCTTAAGATTTGCTTTGGACTGCAAATGCACAATGAGTTAGGATCATGGGTTACTCTTCCATGTCACATACATCTTGGTGGAGCGCTCAAAATGATAAGAATTAAATACATGCACTCATCACCAAGCAAAGTGAATGATCATATAAGGATAAGTAAGATAATATCATCTAACAAGCATAAGTGTAGCTTATGATCAACCACATGATCATCAATGTCTCACAGATAATAGCATAGTATCTCAAGCAATCAAAAGACAAACAAAGTTCAACCACCAAAGCAAGAGAGAATAAAAAGTAACGCTCTCTTTCGAAGCCTATGATCTATACATTTTTCTCCCCCTTTGGCAACAATTTACCAAAAAGTTCATAGAAAATGCATAGCACTAAAACATCTCTCAAGCTTGGTCTTCAGGTGGTGGTGTCCGGAGAACGCCAAGGACGAAGGCTTCAGTCGAAGTAGATGGAGCTAATGGAGTTGGTGCTTGAGTTGGTTGTGCTGGAGCTGTAGCTGGTGCAGATGAAGTGACTCTAGTGTCTGGAACAGGCACTGCAGCAGATCTCTGAGCTCGAGGCACTCTGGCAAATGCATCAGTGGTTGTCTTGCCCTTCCTCTCCTGCATGTCATCCTGTAGCTACTCCACAACAGACTGAATCTCAGTTACTTTGAAATCTAAATCATAGAATTTTTGTTCCACGATTCTTTCCAGAATCTCCTGGTTTTGAGTTTGGGTGGCCAACCCCTTCTCAATCCTCAGAGTTGATGCTATCAAATAACCATGCTGGTCCTTCTTGCTTTTCAAAAAGTACTCAGATGCCTCCTCTTGAGTTGGCATCTTGGCAGCCTTCTCTTTCTTTGCTTTCTCCTTCTTCTCTTGAGCTTGTACTGATGATGGTTCATTCTCATTCATCACAAATTGATTGTCCTCAAAGTCAGGATAGATAGGCAAGTGTTCCTTATCCAACAAGTATGTGCCTGTGCCCATCTTTGAGTTTATCAACTCCTGGATCTGTGGGGCATATCCACAACTTCTTTGATGTGGCATCATCCTCAGTGGCCACATAGTCTTCATCCTCAGACTCTGAAGTTTTCTTCTTCCTTGTTCTAGTGGCAGCTTTGGGTAAGTTGCTGGGAGTGCTCCTGCTATACCATCATCTGAACTGCTAGAGGGACTAGTGCCCTCACTCAGGTGAACCTGCTCCTCTGACCTGTTCTGGCTGTCACTCTAATCAGACATATTGCAAACACTGACAGCAGACCCTGTGAATAGATATAGATGAGATAGAGTGGATGAGCATCACAATGCAGAGGTTTTTGCAAAAGAATGAGTCAAAACTTAGTTTTAGTTTTCCACCGAAAGCATTTCGGATCAACCGATTTGTAAACTCGGTGATACCGAAGCAGCTGTTGGAACCTAAACTAGTGAACTTGGTCAGACCGAGTCACAGTTCGGTGGCACCGAGACTGCTAGGGTTTCACAAAGTCCTGAACTCGGTCACACCGATTTGCAATTCTCGGTCAGACCGAAAATTACATGTGCAATGGCCTGAGCCGAATCGGTGGTACCGAGTTCCACAACTCGAATGGTCCGAGATGGTTTCGGCGGAAACCTAACCCTAAATTTTCAATTCAACTCTAATCTACAGAGTGTTTTGACTGGATAGAAGCGTTTCAATCGTGGTAAGAATCATAATGAACACAATGTGCTAGGAATCCGATGGGGATAGCACTGTGATCGAGTCCATACCCTAGTTCGGCGATGAACTCGCTACGGAGGCAACAGCGGGGAAGAATTCCGTTGACGGCGGCGGAGACCAGCGGCAGGAGGCGGCTGGCGACGAGGAGGATGATCCATAGACCCAGGAGGTAGAGCGAGCTATGCGCGGGTGAAGGGGTTTCGGAGAAATTTCCAAAATTTTGCCCGTGAGTATATATAGCCCGACCCTGACGGTGTGACCGAGTGGAACAACTCGGTGGCACCGAGATTCATAACTACAAGCAGTTACTGAAACTCGGTGTGACCGAAAGGTTCAAATCGGTTGCACCGAGATTGAAAACCTAGACCGACTTAGTGATCTCGGTATGACCGAAATGGAGGAATCGGTCATATCGAAAAGCACAAAGAAGTTTTGGAAGTTTAAGTCTATGATGAATCGGGGACTCCGAGTGCTCCTCACACAGAGTGGTTCGAATCTGACTTGATCAAATTTTGTGATGTAGCATGAATAGAGTTTGAGACGAGAAAAGCATAGATAGCTAGAGAGGGTTCTTAGGCATTCTTGTCCATCCACTTGGCAAAAGAAAAGAAAAACAATCAATCAAAACAACAAGTGGATGTCCTCGAATGAGTAAAATATGCAATCAACATGCTCACACAATAAAATGGCAATTGAAATATGTGGCAAAGCATGCACAACCAATTCTAGCATCTATCAAACAATTTGCGATGACTAGGTCATCTATATATGAGTATATTGACTTAGGAGTCAAATGAGAACATTTGATCATAGGTCATACTCATCGTTTAAGCACAAGTGGGGTTACCACTTTTACATAAAGCATTGTTGTGTTCACACCATTAGAGTTGCTTTAGCTCAATTCTTAGAGTAAAGCTCCCCCTAGATGTGAGATCCCCCCTAAGAGGGATGAACTAACCTTGGGTTTTATCGATGATGACTTCATGTAGATGTTGAAGATGTGGATGCTCAATGTTGATGTAGATCATTTGGAGCTATCCATTGGAGTGAGTTGCACTTTCAATACCTACACGGGTTAGTCCCACAAGGAACAAACAAGGATATCCATAGACATAGAGTGATGCACACACAAGATGATGTCTATGAAAGCTTTTAGGTTACCTTGTCCCTTGTCTTTCCAACAAGAGGGTTTGTGACTCCTTGAACTAGTGCAAGATGTGGAAGTTGATTGCACTTGTTCTTGCCAAGATGATAAGAGTGAAGTATGTTGGCGGAGTCACCCTCAAGAACTCTCTAGTTCTTCTTCGGGATCCACACCATCTTGATGGGAATCCTCGGTGTTGCAGTTGTACTTGATGAAGTGGAACTTGAAGTAGTCTTGGGAACCAACTTGACCAAGGCCTTAGGAGCTTCTTCAAATGCATCAATTTCCTCTTGAAGCTTGTCCTTGCCTTTTTGCTTGTGGTCTTGTGGTGGAAGATCATCTTGAGCTTGTGTCCCTTTGAGAGAAGTAGGATCATACTTCTCTTGTTGAGGAACAGACTTTGTCTTGGGGTATTGGTCTTCTTCCCACTCAAATCCATTGGCATTGAACTTTCGTTCAAAACCAACACCTTGATTCTTCCGGTGCCATCCTTGCATGCGTACAATTTCCTTGAATTGCTTACTTCCGGCAAGGCTCTTGTAAACACCTTTCTCTATAATTCCCTTCAATAAGATATTTTCTTGCTCAAGTGTAATTTGGCTAAGAGAATCATTAGTGGAATCAAGAGAACTACTAGAAGCAACAATATTGGATTTAGCATGATTATTGTTACTACTAGAGGAAGAATCTTTCTTGTTCTTGTTACTAGACTTGACTTGAGGCATGTAAGTGGATAAGAGTAACCACTTGGCAATGTAAGAAGAACTTTTCTTACGAAGATCATCTTTGATTGCTTTTAAGAACTCATGCTCTTGCTCAAGGTTGAGCTTTTCAAAGCGTAATTTCTCATGAGTCCTTAAAAGTTCTCGATGATCTCCTAAGATAGTTTCATGAGCTAACTTAAGAGTGTTTAGTTCTTTAGTTAGAGACTCAATCTTCTCCTTATCATTGTCATTCATTTTATCTTGATTAGCATGATTAATTGACGTTTCATCATAGTATTCATCACTAGAGTTGTCAACAAGTAAATCATCATCACCTAACAAGTCATCTTCATCACTATTCAAATCAACATACTCGGGGTGTGATACCTTTGGGCCTTTAGCCATGAAGCATGTTCCAACTCCTTCATTTGGTGAGTCAAATATGTCATAGGAGTTGGTTGTCACAAGTTCTAGACCGGCAACACCTTCATCTTGAGTATATTCGGAGTCGGAGTGATAGCTTCTCTCGGAGTGGTTGTCGGAGTCGGAGCCGGATACCCATTCACCAACATGAGCTTGATGTCTTCGTTTTGTGTAGCTCCTTGATGACTTGTCCTTTCTTTCCGAATCCTTGCTTCTCCGTCAGGGTCTTTGTCGGTGTCAAAACTGACGGATCTCGGGTAGGGGGTCCCGAACTGTGCGTCTAGGCCGGATGGTAATAGGAGACAAGGGACACGAAGTTTTACCCAGGTTTGGGCCCTCTCGATGGAGGTAAAACCCTACGTCCTGCTTGATTAATATTGATGGTATGGGTAGTACAAGAGTAGATCTACCACGAGATCGAGGAGGCTAAACCCTAGAAGCTAGCCTATGGTATGATTGTTGATGTGTATGTTGTCCTACGGACTAAAACCCTCCGGTTTATATAGACACCGGATAGGGTTAGGGTTACATAGAGTCGGTTACAACGGTAGGAGATCTTCATATCCGTATCGCCAAGCTTGCCTTCCACACCAAGGAAAGTCCCCTCCGGACGCGGGACGAAGTCTTCAATCTTGTATCTTCATAATCCAGGAGTCCGGCTGAAGGTATAGTCCGACCATCCAGACACCCCCTAATCCAGGACTCCCTCAGTAGCCCCTGAACCAGGCTTCAATGACGACGAGTCCGGCGCGCATATTGTCTTCGGCATTGCAAGGCGGGTTCCTCCTCCAAGTACTTCGTAGAAGATTTTGAACACAAAGATAGTGTCCGGCTCTGCAAAATAAGTTTCCACATATTGCCATTGAGAGAATAATATTTACACAAATCTAATCTGCTGACGTATTCCGTAGTGTGACATCACACCACGACCAAGCTTCTATTCGAACCGTTTTACTGTCCCATCTTAGCGCGTTATGCGAGGCGGTTTCCTTGGCACGTCTTGTTAAAGCAGAGATCGTGTCCCCGTATTCTGGGATTCTCATCAATACGGGCGTGGGTAATCCAACCGCTTCTAGGACTCCTAGATTATAGGCAAGCCCAAACAGACACGGAGAGGATGCTTGATATCCACCCTCTTTATAAAGGGACAAGGCTTTTATTTTTCCCTCCCATGCTCAATCGAATCCTTCCCCCGCCTCGAGCTCCAACGCCCAAAGTTTAGGTCAGGTGCTCTGAACCTTCAATCATGTCCGGATCTAGCCTTCAAGGCCGATGGGTGCCCTCCTCCGTCATGGAAGAAGACATCAAAAAGTTGAGGGAGGCCAGATATCTGACTGCCGAGATCTTGCATCGGCTGCCTCCCCGGGGGCAGGCCGTCCCTTCCCCCGAACCCAACGAGAGCATCGTGTTCATATCCCACTTCCTCCGAGGTCTAGGCCTTGCTCTGGATCCATTCGTCAGGGGCTTGATGTTTTACTTCGGGCTAGATTTCCATGATCTAGCTCCGGACTCCTTTCTTCATATCACGACATTTATTATCGTGCGTGAGGCCTTCCTCCGGGTCACCCCTCACTTTGGCCTGTGGATCAAGACCTTTGAAGTAAAGCCGAAGATGATCGAGGGGCAACAGGCGGCGTGTGGAGGTGCCTCAATATGCAAGATGATGGGAGCTCCGTGGCCCAAAGGTTCCATTCCAAAGGTGTCTGAATTGTGGCAACAGGAGTGGTTCTACATCATGGCTCCTAGAAGTGCCAAGTGGGTGGCCCCCTGTTTTCCGCTCAGGCCCCCCACCACAACTGATGTCGTGGATCAGCAGAGGTCTGAGCTGGGGCCCAGCCAAGGACGTCCTATACTGCAAGGCCGCATTCGAGATCTCTTCAATGGAGATTTCATTTTGGTTGCCGTGATATAGGTTATGCTGGTTTGTCAAGTCCAGCCTTGCAAACGCCGGCCTCTTCGTCGGTGGGAGTTCAATCCCGAGGGACCGCGTGCCATTCAAAATTTTCTCGGCCTGATGCACGAGCAGATGTACAAATCATTCTTCGAACCTCAGGCGGAGTGTCCGGAAATCACCGAGGACGTGGGCCTGAGTAGCAACCACACCGCCGAATAGGTAAGGCATCTTCTGGCCGAACATACTTTCTCTACTTTGTTACGAAGTTATCTCTGAGAGTTTGCTTTTTGACCAGGACTGGCTCACAAAGGCGAAGTTGATTCGGTGTTCGTCCCCCCTCCCTGAGGGTTTGGAAAATCCGGTATTGGAAAAGATGCTCCAGACCGCACCTTGCCCGGAGCCCTTGAAGGAAGATACTGTGGAGGATAATGCGGGCGGACGCGGGCCCCCAACGCTGCCCATTCTTGCCGAGGGAGCGAGCGCCTCTATGAGGGAAGGCAACCAGAAGAGAAAAAGGACCGCGCCCGGGGATTCGGAAGCCGAAGCTTCCAAACGGGAGAAGAAGTCTCCCACAGAGGGTCCCACCCTGGGGGGCATTGTCGCCGCACAAAGTCCGCGGGGGGATCAATCCTCCCACGAGTCGTAAGTGAACCAAAATACCTTTGATAGTATAGATATGCTATCTTTTTCTTCTCAGAAGATAACCACCGCATATATTTTTGCAGTTCGAGCCTTAGCCCCTCTCAAATGAGCTCATCTTCGGGGGATCTTCTTCCAGAGATGATGGAGAGCGAAACGCCTCCTCCGGACTCCTTTGCTCCGGGAGCGGGCGACCCTGAAGTGTCGTCACGGAGGGCCTCTTCGAGTCCGGCGAGGCCAGAAGATAATCCCGTTGACCCCCGAAGCTCCCAATGTCCGGCTCCCGAAGAGAGTAGACAAAAGAGTCCGGCACCGTCTAGTGTGCGATTGGATGTTCTGAGGGAGTTGGTGGGGCGAGCGGCCATCTCAGATGAACACCGTGTGCTGATGAATACGGTGATGGACAGAATATCGTTCGCCGAAAGCGGATTGCATGAAGATTTTATGAGTCTACTGACAGTCATGCACATGCTAGGTGTGCCCTATGTAGATATTAGCCCCTGAGACTCTGGTTGTCGTCGGAAACAACGACGAACAGAGGATCATATTCCCAGGTAATAACCATACTGCCTCTATGTGCAGGTGATGGAAGCTCCGGTGGCTAGCCGGACTAGCGAGTTTGCCCATTTAGAACAGCAGTTGGATGCGGCAGACGCCGACATCGAGCTTGTTAACAAAAGGCTTGACGAGGCACAGGGTAAGTGTCAATATCTGGTAAACACCACATAGGAAGAGCAGCATGATGCCAGTATCTTAAATATGTTGTGACTGCAGATGGAGCTGCCACTGTTGAAGCCTTGCGGGCAGAACTTGCCCGAGCCAAGGAACAAGTGAGGTTAGGTAATGCGGCTGCTATGAAGGCGGCCGAAGAGTTGCAAGCCGAGAAGGCTGCGCATGGCGAGACCCGAGAAAAGATGGCCAAGATGGTTGTGGAATTAAAAGTCGCCGCGGACCATTGCCGGGTTCTCTAAAAGGAAAACCAAGCGAAGGCATCAGACCTTGAGAAGGCTGCTGCGACGAAAAAGGATCTTCGCTCTGCTATGAGGGCAAAGAAGGAGGAGATGCAGGAAGCCGGGGATATTGTAGCTGGGAAATCCTTTATGTTGCGGAGGAAATTCGGAGATCCACAGTATGCCCCTCTGGATCGGCTGTGGAGTTCGGAGGATGTGTATATGGATTTGGCGGTGAGTGCTGCCGATGCGGCCAAGTACTTCCAGGGTCAGACAGACCGTGGAGTAGACCAGCTGTTTTGGAGACAATTCCATTCTCCCGAGCGTCCTCTTACATTGACTGACCAATTAGCCGAATGGGCCGAACTAAACAGGTTGTCCGGACTCTCTATGAGGTCTGTTGTGGATCAGCTGTGGCCGGGAAGGTCAAAACCGAACAACTATTTCAGCTTGGTGCAACAGTTCCTTGACGTGGTGCCGCGCATTAATGTGATGAAGAGGTCGGCGTGCATAGAGGGCGCACGGATGGCCTTTGCCCGTGCTAAGGCATACTGGGCGGAGATGGATGCTACCAATGTTGCAGCGCGGGATTCGGCTATAGGTCCAAAGGCTGCTGAGCAGTATTTTGAAGAAGTTCTTGAGGGTGCCCGTTTGATAGAGACCCAGTGCTCAAAAAATATTATGTTTGAGTGATATGTAATCTCATTGTAAGCGAAATGCTTTTATAAATTTTTATAAGGCTATTTTTATACTTTTGCCTGAAAGTAATATGATGCCTCCTGGGCGGCCGTTTATGTATACATGTGTATAACCTGAAAGATTGCAGTCGTTCGCTTCAGCCCCCACGCATATAATGCGGAGGTGCTCGCAAAAACACGCATTCACACTTAACCCAACGTCTTGGTCGTATTAAGGAGGTGATAGCGGAGCGAGCGAGGCAACCGGACTATAATGCTTTAGCACTTTCACTTAGCCATAGGAGTTTGACAGTGGGGCTACTAGATAGCCCCTGGTGGCTTCGCACTCTCCCGGTTCCGGGGTGCGTACATGCCTGGCGGGAAAACGGCCCTTCATTAAGGCGGAGGAATTCTAACATTCCCACAGGTCATCGAGTGGTTGACCAGTCTCACACTATATCATGATAGTTAGTTTTCGGCTTTCTCTACTGAGGTGCTCGTCCGGATGAACCAGGGCACAATCGCAGTAGTTCTCCTGGTGCTACCTTAGCCGGTAAAGCGGAACGTAAGGCACCAAAACACAGGAGCCGGGCAAACCCAACATTTGACCAAAGACAATGATTCGAAGCTGATGCATATAGGGCCAAACTCGCGACGCCGAACACTCCCTAAGGTATTCGGTCTTTGTGGTATAAACCGGGCCTAAATAATGGCCTTTGTAAGAAGCCCCTTGTGTCCAGGTACGTGCATTATTCTGGCGTGGCCACATGCCAAGACGTCAGCATCCTTCTCAACGGTGGATATGTATCAATAAGAGATAATAAAAAAGGTTTACGCAGGGTCTTAATCTAAAAAGAATCCTTGGAACAGGTCCCTGATACACGTCTGCGCCTGTGTCTCTGTTGTGCCGTATCCTGGACGGGTGTAGCACGATGGTTGTCTGTAAAAAAGAGGAAGTTAAGTGAAAAAGTTGTCGTGTAAAAAGATAGTTTTTAAAGAAACCATGTGCAATTCAAGATGATAAGAAATTGCCACTTGTCTGCGCGCGTTGAGCCCCTTGTATTGACAAATAGGGGTGTGACCACTTATTTCTGTATAAATAGCGGCGCCGGACTTGATTGTTGTATCTGAGGTCTTGACGACCTATTGGATGCTTTCGTTTGTCCGGGCGCTTTTAGTGTGCGGCGGCCAAGGAAGCCTCACTCTCTTCGGCGTGCAGAGATCGCTTGATATTTCCGTGCAGTGTAATGATGCCACATGGACCGGGCATCTTGAGTGTGAGGGAGGCATAGTGCGGTATTGCATTAAAGCGAGTGAAAGCTTCGCGTCCGAGCAGTGCTTGATAGCCACTTTGAAACGGAGCGATGTGGAAAGTTAAATGCTCGTGACGGAAGTTATCGGGGGAGCCGAATATAACTTGTAGTAAGAGGGAGCCCGTACAACGAGCCCCTGGGCCTGGCGTTACTCCTTTAAAGGTAGTATTGCTATGCCGAATCTGTGTTGGGTATAACCCCATCCTGCGGATTGTATCCTGATATATTAGGTCTAGGCTACTGCCGCCGTCCATCAAGACCCTTGTGAAGTGATATCCGCCAATTACTGGGTCTAATACCAGGGCAGCCTATCCTTCGTGTCAGATACTTGCTGAGTAATCGCGATGATCAAAAGTGATCGGTTGAGATGACTAGTGGTAGGACTTCGTAGTGATAGGCACTTGGGTATACTTTCCTGGGAGTGTCGTATTGTTTTTTCCCTTGATTATGTGTAACACGTTTACTGTTTTGACTTCTGGTGGAAATTTCTTTTGTTCCGCCGTGTCTTGCTTGGGAGGCTCGTCCTCGTCTTCACTTGGTGTATCGTCCCCCTTATGTACGGCGTTGAGCTTGCCGGACTGCTTGAAGACCCAACATTCTCTGTGGGTATGATTAGCAGGTTTACCAGGGGTACTATGGATCTGACATACTTGGTCCAGAATTTTGTTGAGGCTGGACAGTTCATCCCTGGTGCCTTTAGGCGGCTTTTGACCTAGCCGAGAGCTTTTGAATCCGGCATTTACTGCCGTGCCCTTCGTGTTGTCTTCTTTATTCCGGTGTTTGTTATTGCTGTTGCGCCGTGATTTCCCATTTCCATCTCTAACTTTAGATGTACTGGGGTCGCTAGTGCTGCATCTGGCTAGCTAGCTGTCCTCCCCCGCGCAAAAGCGGGTCATGAGGTTTGTTAATGCGGCCATCGTTCTCGGCTTATTTTGGCCGAGGTGTCTGGCGAGCCATTCGTCACGGACGCGATGCTTGAAAGCTGCTAAAGCTTCGGTGTCCGGGCAGTCAACAATCTGGTTCTTTTTAGTAAGAAACATGTTCCAAAGCTTTCGGGCTGACTCTCTGGGCTGTTGAGTTATATGACTCAAATCGTCCGCATCCGGAGGTCGGACATAAGTCCCTTGAAAATTTACCCGAAAGGCGTCTTCAAGCTCTTCCCAACTTCCGATGGAGCTTTCGAGGAGTCCTTTGAGCCAGTGACGAGCTGGCCCTTTGAGCTTGAGGGGTAGGTACTTGATGGCGTGGAGATCATCTCCTCGAGCCATATGGATATGTAGGATGTAGTCCTCAATCCAGACCCCAGGGTCTGTTGTTCCGTCGTATGCCTCTATGTTTACGGGCTTGAATCCTTCTGGAAATTCATGGTCTAGAACCTCATCGGTGAAACATAGGGGGTGTGCGGCACCCCTGTAGCTGGGTGTGCTGCGTTGTTCGGATGTTTGTTGTATTGCATTGTATGCTGGGGCGCGCTTGCGTGGTCCATAGATGGATCTTGTTACACCGTCCTTTGGGTGCGAGCCCTCGCATTGGTTGCGTGTTGTATGGTGAGCGGTGTTGTATGCCGCTCTGTATTGGTAGAGGGGTCGTCTATCTGACCAGGTGGCTGCTTCAATATTTGGTTGTGGGGGCTCTGAGGCCTCCTCATCGAATTCGGGTAGCAGCTTCCGCTTCGGGTAGCTCTTGAAGGGGCGATTGTCGCCGTACCTTGCTGCAGTGCTGAGTATTTTACTCCATCTGAATTGGAGTGTGTCCTGCGCGGCCTTGAGCCTTTGCTTCTGCTTTTTCAGGCTCCTCGTGGTGGCAACAAGCCTTTTACGGGCAGTCTGTTGCTCCGGGTGTCTGTCCAGCGTTATATCGTCCAGACCATTATCCTTGATAGGATTTGTTTGTTCGGTTTGATTATCCGGATTGCCGTTGTCCAGCAGCGGTTCGCCCTGCTCCAGCGCTGGGTCTGTGTGATCGCTATTTCTATCGAGGCGGGATTTGGGGCAGCGCTTGCGGCGCCGCTTTGACTGCTTTTCGAGGGAACAAGCCTTTGATGCGTCCTTCCGCTCCTCGTCGTCATCTTTTGGTGCGTCCACCATGTATACGTCATATGACGAGGTGGCGTTCCAGGGCCCAATAGGCGCTGGTTCTTCATCGTCTCCTTCATCGGCGTCCATACCGTCGATGTCTCCGGAGTCAAAGTTGAGTATGTCGGTTAAATCGTTGACAGTGGCTACAAAGTGGGTGGTGGGTGGGCCTTGAGTTTCTTCATCGCCCGCATCCCAATCTCGCTGACCATAGTCCGGCCAGGGCTCTCCTGATAAAGAGATAAACTTCAATGACTTCAGGATATCGCCCAAAGGCGAGTGCTGAAAGATGTCCGCGGCGGTGAACTCCATGATCGGCACCCAATCGGATTCGATTGGTGGGAGCGCGGAGGGTTCGGAGTCCGGAGAGGAGTCCGGCTCCTTGGAGTCACGAGTCTCGTAGGGTACGGGGCTGGTGCTTGGCTCAATCGCCGTTGGGGTCGCAGCCCCCGAGGTGGCGTCCAACCGCCCATCCTCAATCGGTGCAGTTGGCTCCAAATTAAAGGCCGGAGCCGATGCGGGTGCGTCTTCCAGGGCACTATTCGGCGGCAGAGCTAGATCATGCTTGTCGCGACAGTGCGGCGCGCTTGCCAGTGGCTCGAATCCGTCGAAGATCAAATCTCCGCGGATGTCAGCCGTGTAGTTTAAACTTCCGAATCTAACCTGACGGCCAGGGGCGTAGCTTTCGATCTTCTCCAGACGGCCAAGCAAATTGGCCCGTAGTGCGAAGCCGCCGAAGACGAAGATCTGTCTGGGAGGAAGGTCTCACCCTGGACTGCATCGCTATCGATGATCGTAGGAGCCATCGATCCTGACGGCGACGACATAGAGGAACTCTCAATGAAAGCACCAATGTCGGTGTCAAAACCGGCGGATCTCGGGTAGGGGGTCCCGAACTGTGCATTTAGGCCGGATGGTAACAGGAGACAAGGGACACGAAGTTTTACCCAAGTTCGGGCCCTCTTGATGGAGGTAAACCCTATGTCCTGCTTGATTAATATTGATGGTATGGGTAGTACAAGAGTAGATCTACCACGAGATCGAGGAGGCTAAACCCTAGAAGCTAGCCTATGGTATGATTGTTGATGTGTATGTTGTCCTACGGACTAAAGCCCTCCGGTTTATATAGACACCGGATAGGGTTAGGGTTACATAGAGTCGGTTACAACGGTAGGATATCTTCATATCCGTATCGCCAAGCTTGCCTTCCACGCCAAGGGAAGTCCCCTCCGGACGCGGGACGAAGTCTTCAATCTTGTATCTTCATAATCCAGGAGTCCGGCTGAAGGTATAGTCCGGCCATCCGGACACCCCCTAATCCAGGACTCCCTCAGTCTTCATTCATAACGATCATCTCTACTCCTCCTTTCTCTAGATGGTGATTCTTCTCTTCTACTTCTTCTCTTGGGAGAATCTTCTCTTCTCTTGTAGGGGGGCGTACACTCATTGGAATAGTGTCCGGGCCTTCCACAATTGTAGCAGTTTCGCTCTCGACTAGAAGATCTTTTGTCATTGTAGGACCTTGACTTGGAGCTTCTCTCTTTGCTTCTACTCTTGTAGAACTTGTTGAAGTTCTTCACCATTAAGCTCAATTCTTCATTGAAGGTTGGTTTCTCACTCGATGATGTGGGGGCTTCACATGAGGTTTGTAAGCACCACTTGATTTGTTGTGAAGTTCCTCTTTATCCTTGAGTGACATCTCATGAGCAACAATTCTTCCGATGACTTCCGTTGGCTTGAGATCTTTGTAATTGGGCATCATTTGGATCAATGTGCACACGGTATCATATTTTCCATCCAAGGCTCTTAGGATCTTCCTGATGATGAATCTATCGGTCATCTCTTCACTCCCTAAGCCGGCAATCTCATTTGTGATAAGAGCAAGCCTAGAGTACATTTCAGCGACACCTTCACCATCCTTCATTTTGAACTTGTCAAGTTGACTTTGAAGCACATCCAATTTGGATTCCTTGACGGAGTCGGTACCTTCATGCATATCAATCAAAGTATCCCAAATTTCCTTTGCATTCTCAAGACGGCTGCTTTTGTTGAATTCTTCGGGGCACAATCCGTTGAAGAGGATATCACAAGCTTGAGCATTGTATTGCAGCATTTTCAACTCTTCCGCAGTAGCTTCACGGTTCGGTTCTTTCCCATCAAAGAATTCACCTTGCAAGCCAATACACACAATAGCCCAAACAGCAGGGTTATGTCCAAGAATATGCATTTTCATCTTATGCTTCCAACTAGCAAAATTAGTACCATCAAAGTAAGGACCTCTATGGTGATAATTTCCCTTGCTAGACGCCATACTCTCCTAGGTTGTGAAACCAAGGCTATGACCACCAAAAGCTATGGAAATCAAAGCAAATGGACACCAACGCTCTGATACCACTTGTAGGATCGAAAGTATGTCTAGAGGGGGGGTGATTAGACTACTTGACCAAATAAAAATCTAGCCTTTTCCCAATTTTAGTTCTTGGCTGATTTTAGATATCTTATCACAAGTCAAGCAATCTCCACACAATTCAAGCAAGCATGCAAAAGAGTATATGAGCAGCGGAAAGTAAAGCATGCAACTTGCAAGAATGTAAAGGGAAGGGTTTGGAGGATTCAAATGCAATTGGAGACACGGATGTTTTTGTCATGGTTCCGATAGGTGGTGCTATCGTACATCCACGTTGATGGAGACTTCAACCCACGGAGGGTAACGGTTGCGCGAGTCCACGGAGGGCTCCACCCACGAAGGGTCCACGAAGAAGCAACCTTGTCTATTCCATCACGGTCGTCGCCCACGAATTACTTGCCTCACTAGTGGTAGATCTTCACGAAGTAGGCGATCTCCTTGCCCTTACAAACTCCTTGGTTCAACTCCACAATCTTGTCGGAGGCTCCCAAGTGACACCTAGCCAATCTAGGAGACACCACTCTCCAAGAAGTAACAAATGGTGTGTTGATGATGAACTCCTTGCTCTTGTGCTTCAAATGATAGTCTCCCCAACACTCAACTCTCTCTCACAGGATTTGGATTTGGTGGAAAGAATATTTGAGTGGAAAGCAACTTGGGAAGGCTAGAGATCAAGATTCATATGGTTGGAATGGAATATCTTGACCTCAACACAAGTGTAGGTGGTTCTCTCTCAGAAAATGTGTATTGGAAGTGTAGGTATGTTCTGATGGCTCTCTCCACGAATGAAGAGTGGGTGGAGGGGTATATATAGCCTCCACACAGAATCTAACAGTTACACACAATTTGCCAAACTCGGTGGGACCGAATGGTTAAACTTGGTCGGACCGATTCAGCAAACCTAGTGACCGTTAGGATTTTCGGTGGGACTGAGATGCAACTCGGTAGGACCGATATGGTTAGGGTTAGGGCATAACGTAATCTCGGTGTGACCGATTACACAAACTCGGTGGGACCGATTTTGTTAATAAGCTAACCAGAGAGTTGGTCAGGTAAACTCGATGGGACCGATTCGCTCATCTCGGTGAGACCGAAATGTTACAAAAGGGAAACAGAGAGTTTACATTGGAATCTCGGTGGGACCGATTGCTCATCTCGGTAAGACCGAAATGTTACGAAGGGAAACAGATATATTACAATCCCATCTCGGTGAGACCGAGATCCCTATCGGTGAGACTGATTTGCCTAGGGTTTGTGGCAGTGGCTATGACATTTGAAACTCGGTGGCAAAGGATAGAAGGAATCGGTGGGGTCGAGTTTGACTTTTGGTTTAGGTCATATGTGGATGTGGGAGAGTAGTTGAGGATTTTGGAGCATATCACTAAGCACTTTGAGCAAGCAAGCCATTAAGCAACACCTCATCCCTCCTTGATAGTATTCGCTTTTCCTATAGACTCAATGTGATCTTGGATCACTAAAATATAAAATGTAGAGTCTTGAGCTTCACGCTTGAGCCAAACTTTTTGTCCTTAGAATTTTGAGGGATCCACTTTCCTCATCCATGCCATGCCATTCATTGAGCTTTTCCTGAAATATTAATCTTGGAATAATGTTAGCTCAATGAGCTATATGTTGTTAGGAATTACCAAAACCACCCAGGGATAGTTGCACTTTCAATCTCCCCCTTTTTGGTAATTGATGACAACATATAGATCAAAGCTTCGACAAATGATAATAAGAGTGAAAGATATTATCGCTTTGAGAAGTATGTGAAAAGCAAGAGCTCCCCTAAATTTGTGCATATCTTAAGATTTGCTTTGGACTGCAAATGCACAATGAGTTAGGATCATGGGTTACTCTTCCATGTCACATACATCTTGGTGGAGCGCTCAAAATGATAAGAATTAAATACATGCACTCATCACCAAGCAAAGTGAATGATCATATAAGGATAAGTAAGATAATATCATCTAACAAGCATAAGTGTAGCTTATGATCAACCACATGATCATCAATGTCTCACAGATAATAGCATAGTATCTCAAGCAATCAAAAGACAAACAAAGTTCAACCACCAAAGCAAGAGAGAATAAAAAGTAACGCTCTCTTTCGAAGCCTATGATCTATACATTTTTCTCCCCCTTTGGAAACAAGTTACCAAAAAGTTCATAGAAAATGCATAGCACTAAAACATCTCTCAAGCTTGGTCTTCAGGTGGTGGTGTCCGGAGAATGCCAAGGACGAAGGCTTCAGTCGAAGTAGATGGAGCTGATAGAGTTGGTGCTGGAGCTGGTTGCGCTGGAGCTGTAGCTGGTGCAGATGAAGTGACTCTAGTGTCTGGAACAGGCACTGCAGCAGATCTCTGAGCTCGAGGCACTCTGGAAAATGCATTAGTGGTTGTCTTTCCCTTCCTCTCCTGCATGTCATCCTGTAGCTGCCCCACAATAGACTGAATCTCAGTTACTTTGACATCTAAATCATAGAATTTTTGTTCCACGATTCTTTCCAGGCTCTCCTGGTTTTGAGTTAGGGTGGCCAACCCCTTCTCAATCCTCAGAGTTGATGCTATCAAATAACAAAGCTGGTCATGCTTGCTTTTCAAAAAGCACTATACTTCCTTTTCATCTTTGATATCTTTAATTTGTTCAACTTGTAATCCTTCTTCTATGTATGTATATATAGGGTGACGATCCCTTCTGGAAATGGAAATCTGTTGATAAAGCAGTGAAGCCAACTGGGGATAAAGTGGTCAAACCATCTCGTCCCAAAACCAAAGCCGTCAAGCGGACCTCAAAGCGGAAAACAGCCGACCAGATCAACATGGAACTTGATGACGTTGCTGATGATCCGGAAGTTGAGGTAGAACTTGACTCACTTGGCTCCCTTTTCATGCACCTCATTAACAATGATCTTTATCAGGAGGATGTAGAAGGCAGCCAAGCTAGTGATGTAGAGGTAATTACCCTTTCCTCCGGTTCAGACTCTATGCCAACACAAAAAACCCGTCAAGCAGTCCGGAAAGTAAGCTTTTCTCATCCTCTTGCTTACTTGGACCCAACATTTATTTTGAAGACACAGCAGCATGAAGCTCGCCGGACAACCCGGCACAGTGGCCAACAGGTCACTTCGGCCGGTTTACCTGATACCCTAGTTCGGAAGCGCCGTTCTGAGGTCTCTTCCACTTCTGACCATTCTTATCCCAAGGCAGGTTATTTCAGACAACCTCTTAATTCGTCTGATTCAAATTATCAGGTGACACCTCCCTCATCCTCTGGCGAGTCAACTGCAACCCAACTCCCTCCTTTAAAAACTGTGGCTGGGTAAGCTTTCAAACCCTTTCTTCCAATGTGTTACAAATCTTGAATAGGATGCTAAACCTCTTTTATTTTTGTTTGCAGAGCCAAAGCCAGACCCAGCAAGAAAGCTCGGGCCACTAATCCGTCAGAAGACCAGGCTGTTATTGAAGAAGAGCAAATAGGTGAACCGGACCAAACTCGTGATCCTAACTCATAGTGCCAAAGAAGAGCGTGCTGCTAGGGAGAAGGGCAAATGGAGTACTGACTTATCAAGTTATGCCCATCTCAACGCTGAAGAGCTTCACTCCAGTTTCTTAAACCGTCTGCACTCAAACCGTGACTATGAAGCCGGTTTGGTGAATTTGATGAAGGAATGTTATGAGGTATTTTCATCTCCCTTTACTTCTTGACTCCAAAGTTGAAATGCCAGTCCAAGTAGCCCCCAAGGGCCGTTTTATGATGTTAATCGTGGACCGGGTCTTTGTAATACTTTAAGTTTCTCCCACTGACCCTCAAAATGTTAGATCCTTAGTGAAAACCAAGGCCGATATTTTACCAATGTAATGATATAGCTTTCCTCAGCGTAGCCCTCACAGGCCGGTTTAGCTTTGCAAGGTAATCCGGGTTTTAATCAATGCGTCTGTTTTTGAACAGATATACATTAGCCCCCAAGTGTCAAGGATAATGCTTGCATTGTTTTGGAGACTTTATAAAAGATGTAGTGAATCAGAGCAAACAGACATTAGCCCCCAAGTACAAAGTGCATAACTTGTTGTACGCTTTGTACTTTAGAAAATATATATCCTGTTGTCTGACAATTCTTCATTGTTGTAGGCCAAAATAAGCAATAGAGATGCCCGGACTACTGGTTTGCAAGAGAATGTGAAGTCCCAACAAGCAGAAGCTGCAAAAGCTAAAGAGGAGCTGACCAAGGCCCTGGCAGCGATGGAAAAGCTGAAAGAGTCTTTTAACAAAGATCGGGCTGAATGGGAAACCGAAAAATCCGGTTTAACCAAAAGAGCCGAAGATGCTGAAGCGGCCCTAAAACCAGTTATGGATGAACTAACTGGGTTGAAACGACAAATCAACGCCATGACTTCTGCTATCTTTGGTAAGTATCTCCTTGTGCAGTTTATCCAATTCATTGAATCTTGTCATTGATCAGAACACTTGATTTTAAACTGTCACAGGCACTCGTATTGCTCATCTGGGCACAGATATGAGGATGAAGCTTAAAGCGGCTTATACCCTTATTGAACAGTTGTACTCTGGGTCCCGGCGTGTGATTTGTACTGCGGCTTACAATAAATCGGCGCCCTGACTAATAAAGGAAATGCTTGAGAAGTTGGCCATGTTACCAGCCCAGATCCCCGAACTAAAAAGGCAGCTGCAAGAGCAGGCGCATTAACCGCGCTAATCCGTGCCAGGGCATGGATTCCAGACCTTGAAGCGGAGGATATCATCAAAGGATATCCAGGTGTGAAGGAGGACGGTTCAGACTTCGACAATGATGACCTCCGAAGGCTGACCAAAGAAATGCGGCCAATAGCTAGCAAGCTGGCAGAGGACACAGACTTGTCTCATTTCCAACCGGCTTATGACGCTGAAGGGAAGAGATGGCCTGCCGAAATCCATGAAGTCGAAGAACTTGTACCTCCAATTCGTAAGCATACCTACGCTCCTGATATTAACCCTTCCAGCCTTATCCATGAAGAGGTTGTGTTTCAAGCGTTAACTGGAATCGATTGGTCGACGGTTGATTTCGAGTGTCTGGGGAGGGATGAAGAAGAAGTGATGGCACCAACTGACCCTCAACCATCAAACCGTCCAGATGAAGCATCTTAAACCGGACGCCGGTTTACCAGCCATTGTGTGCCAATGCTTAAAAACAATTACTCAATGGGAGCCGTTTGAAAGCTTCATGTAATAGGATAGCAAAAACTCCTTGATCTGTCATGCCATCGAGCATGTTTTGTGACACTTAGATAATGTGAAAACCTGCTCCACCATTTGGCATCTATTTATGCTTAACCCATAATGAATTGTGTTCCTATAGACAAGAACGTAAAAAGTGTCCTAGTGGTTTACCACTGGACGGGTCATGATACCCAAGAATAGACAACACTTGGATGGATAACCAAAGTTTGTATATAAAAATAACATGTGTAACATACCTCGTTGGCTGACCAACTACTTGTATGGTAAAGGTGTAAACACCAATCCGGAGCAGAGATAACTCCGTCTTTAATTTGTCGGATTATGATAATAAACCGTAGCGGTATATGATAAACACCGGATTTTCCTTATAACATTGGTGACTTATTAGTCAAAACCAGACCAGGGTAGCGAACGCCGGTTTATAATTGATCATGTATTGACAACTTGTAGTTGAGAGCCAAGCCGGGTCAAGGACACCGGTTTATCAGAAGACATTATAACCCTTGAAAAAGTCAGAAAACTTAGCAAATAAGTTTCAAAAAAGAAATATGCAAGGCTTTTTACGAGCTGCCAGGCTCCAAATCGAGGCTTTTCATGGGCTGCCAAGCCTCTGAGTTAAACCATTTAACAAAGCCTTTTAAGATGGGCCTCCAATTAACCAATCATCGTTTTAACTTTGACAAGTTCAGAGTCTATAGAAGATTGACTTGTTCAAACGATCGGCGGGTCATACCAGGATTACCTGGACAGGAGTGGCTTACTTGATGAAGGCAGGTTAACCTGAGGTTTTAGGTGAATACACCAGGCTTCCAAGCCGTGGCTTGATAGCCAATTACAAGGGTCCTTTAAAACTCTTTGTTGCTTTGCACAAAAAGCCCCCAAGTAACTTTGTGAGCTGTGCTCAGTGGGTGCCCATGTTTGAGTTTGTGCTTTGTGCAACACTCTCTTTGGCCCCACATAATTTCCTTTGTGGCTAAACGCCTATCAAGAGGTGTAGCTATGGTGTGATAACAACCAAGACCCCTTGTCGGTGTCAAAACCGGCGGATCTCGGGTAGGGGGTCCCGAACTATGCGTCTAGGCCGGATGGTAACAGGAGGCAAGGAACATGATGTTTTACCCAGGTTCGGGCCCTCTTGATGGAGGTAAAACCCTACGTCCTACTTGATTAATATTGATGATATGGGTAGTACAAGAGTAGATCTACCACGAGATCAAGGAGGCTAAACCCTAAAAGCTAGCCTATGGTATGATTGTTGTATGATGAAGTTGTCCTATGGACTAAAACCCTCCAGTTTATATAGACACCGGAGAGGGTTAGGGTTACACAAAGTCGGTTACAATGGTAGGAGATCTTGAATATCCGCATCGCCAAGCTTGCCTTCCACGCCAAGGAAAGTCCCATCTAGACATGGGACGAAGTCTTCAATCTTGTATCTTTATAGTCCCGGAGTCCGGCTGAAGGTATAGTCCGGCTACCCGAACACCCCCTAATCCAAGACTCCCTCAGTAGCCCCTGAACCAGGCTTCAATGACGACAAGTCTGGCGCGTAGATTGTCTTCGGCATTGCAAGGCGGGTTTCTCCTCCAAATTCTTCATAAAAGTTTGTAAACACCAAGAGTAGTGTCCGGCTCTGCAAAATAAGTTTCCACGTATTGCCACAGAGACAATAATACTAACACAAATCTAATCCGCTGACGTATTCCGCAACGTGACATCACATTAAGGCCAAGCCTTTATTCGAATCGTTTTCACTTTTCCACCTCGGCGTGTTTTGCGAGGCGGTTTCCTTGGCACGTCTTGTCAAAGAAGAGATCGTGTCCCCTTTATTTACGGTATTCTCATCAATACGGACGTGGGTAACCCAATCGTGCCCGTTAGCATGTCTTCTCGATTAAAGGTGAGTCCCAAACGGTTACGGGGAGGGCTCCTGGTATTCAACCTCTTATAAAGAGACCAAGGCCTTACTCCTTTTCTCCAATCTCAAAACAAGTTCGCCCGTCGCCTCGAGTTCCAACACCCTAGGCTCCAGATTCCAGGCGCTTCGGACCTTCGACAATGTCCGGTTCCGACCTTCAAGGCCGATGGATGCCCTCCTCCGTCACGGAGGAGGACGTGCTAAATTGAGAGAGGCTAAGTTCTTGACCGCCAAAATTTTGCATAGGTTGCCTGCTCAAAGGCAGGCTATTCCCAGTCCCCAGCCCGGTGAGAGCGTAGTGTTCATGTATCACTTCCTTCGGGGGTTAGGCTTCCCGATGGATCCCTTCGTGAGGGGGCTGATGTTCTATTATGGGCTGGAATTTCATGACTTAGCTCCGGAGTCCATCCTCCACATTTCCTCATTCATCATTGTGTGCGAAGCGTTCCTCCGTGTTACTCCTCACTTCAGATTATGGCTCAAGACTTTTGGAGTGGAGCCGAAGATGATCGAGGGACGGCACGCAGAGTGCAGAGGCGCTGTCATCAGTAAGAATGTTGATGCTGCATGGCCCGAGGGCTCCTTTCAAGAGGAGCTCGGCTTGTGGCAACGAGAGTGGTTCTATATCACTGCTCCCAGGAGCGCCAAGTGGGTGGCGCCTCCTGCCTTTCGCTCGGGTCCCCCACCACGGCTAGCGTCATGGGTCAACAAAGGATTAGATTGGGGGTTATCCAAAGACGTGCCCTTGTTGCAGGGCCACATTAGGGATCTCTTAGAAAGAGACCTCAACCTAGTCAAGGTGACGCAGGTCATGCTGATTCACCGAACACTGCCCGGCAAACGTCGCTCCCTTCGTCTGCGGGAGTTTAATCCGGAGGGACCATGAGCTCTCCAGCATTTTATGGGCACAACGCCCGTGGAGATGTATAAAATGTTCTTCGGATCACAAGCAATGTGTCCGGATTTGACCAAGGACGCAGGTTTAAGCTGCAATCGCCCGGATACTCAAGTAAGTAACCTTGTGCCCGGACTCGCTATCCATAAAATTGTCATAAATTCGCCCCTAAAAGAGCTGTCCTTTTAAACAGGAGTGGATAGCGAAGGCAAAGCTGATCAGGTGTCTAGCTCCCCTTCCTGAGACCAGGCCGGATCCCGTGCTAGTCAGGATGTTGAAGATCGTGCCTTTGGAGGGAAGTGAGGGAGAGGACAAGGAAACTATGGCCTCCTCGAAGGAGGCTGCTCCGAAGGGAAGAACCGACAATTCCTCTCCTAAGGGGAAGAAGAGGGCCGCCTCTGACGACCCGGAGACCATGGCCTCAAAGCGGGGGAAAAAGTCCTCGTCAGAGGGTCCGACGCCGGGGAGATCCTCGGCCGAACTACGCCCTCAAAGGGATCAGCCCTCCAATGAGCTGTAAGTATAGAAAGATTTTCCTGTAGAGGGATGAGAGAAATCCTTGCTTTTTATCTGAGAAGATTAACCGAAATTTTACTTTGTAGCTCGGACCTCAGCCCTTCTCAGCAGAGCTCGTCTTTGGGGGATCTTCTTCCAGAGATGATGGAGAGTGGAACGCCTCCCCCTGCCGTACCGCCCGGCGAGGCGGGCGACCCTGAGGTGTCGTCGCGGAGGGTTTCTCCGAATCCAGCCGGGGTGGAAGGTAGCCATATGTGCCCCCGAGGTTCTCCGCGTCCGGCCTTCGATGGAGGTCATAGGACGAGTCCGGCACCATCCGATGCGCGGTCGGAGGAGCTGATGATTCTGCTGGGGCGAGCTTCTATCTCAGAGGAGCACCATGCATTGATGGGTACGGTGATTGGAAGGATTTCGTCCGCGGAAAGCGGATTGCATGAGGCCGTCAGAAGTTTGTTGACGGGTTTTGAGGTACGTTTGATAATGTACTTCTTTGTCAGTTGCGCATAAACAAGATGCGCCCTGTGTAGATAGTAGCCCCTGAGACTCTGTGCATTGTCAAAATTGACGGCGCACAGAGGATCATAATCCCAGGTCTAAAATGTCGCCTTTGTATACAGGTGGCGAAGTGTCCGGAATCGAGCCGAACTGATGATTTTGCCGAACTAAAGCGGCAACTTGACGTGGCAGATGCCGACATCGCACTCGTCAACGAGCGGCCTGATGAGGCTCAAGGTATGCAATTCCTCGGGCAGCATCTGGTAAGAGGAGCTTTATGCCAGTATCTTACAATGTGTGTGCTTGACGTAGATGGTGCGGCCGCCGTGGAGAGTCTTCGGGCAGAACTTGCCCGAGCTAAGGAACAAGCCAAGAAAAGTGATGCGGCTGCCGAGAAGGCCCTTGAAGAGCTGAGAGCTGAACAGGCTGCTCACTGCCGAAGCAAGAAGGAGATGGCCGTGATGGCCGTGAAGTTAAGAAGTGCTGCTGACCGTTGCAAGTTTCTTGAGAAAGAAGAACGGGCGAGACAGACGGACTTAGAGAAGGCGGTTGCTGATGCCAAGGATGCTCGCTCTGCGATGAGAGCTGCGAAGGAGGAGCTGCGTCAGGCCGGACAGATTGCGGCTGGAAAGCCCTTTATGCTGCGGAGGAAGTTTTGCGATCCGAAGTTTGCTCCGTTGGACCGGATCTGGAGTGCGGAGGACACCTATCTGGATTTGGCAGCGAGTGCTGCTGATGCGACCGAATACTTTCGAGATCGAAGATCGTGAAGTGGAAAGGCTTTTCTGGTCGCAGTTCCAGAATCCAGAGCGTCCACTGGCAGTGGACGATCGTCTGGCTCAATGGGCCGAACTGAATAGATTGTCCGGACTCGCCATGAAGTACGTCATGGGTCATCTGTGGCCGGGGAGATCGGAGCCGAAGAGTTATTTCAGCTTGGTGCAGCAATTCCTTGACGCGGTGCCACGTATCGATGCGATGAAGAGGTCAGCATGCATAGAGGGCGCACGGATGGCTCTTGCCCATGTCAAGACATACTGGGCAGAGATGGAGACCACCGTTGTTGCATCCCGAGATTCGGACAAAAGCCGAGTACCCTCCGAGCACTATTTTCAGGAAGTCCTTGAAGGCGCTCGTGTAATAGAGATGCAGTGCTCAAAGGATGCTATGTTCTGATAGCATATGTAATTATAAAGCAATATTTTGATGAATTGTAGTAGCCTTTTATACTTGTGCCTTCAAGTATTTGGAACACCTCCTGTGCGGCCGTTTTAAGATATATATACAAAATCTGAAAGATTGCAGTCGTTGGATTTAGCCCCCACGCACATAGTGCGGGGGTGCTCGCAGAAGGCGCATTTTCACACTTAATCCAACGTCTTGGTCCTACAAAGGAGGTGATAGCACAGCGAGCTAGGCAACCGAACTATAATGCTTTAACACTTTCACTTAGCCATAGGAGCTTGACAATGGGACTATTTAGGTAGCCCCTGGTGGCGACTGCGCTCGCCCGAATTCGGGGCGCGTATGTGCCTGGCCGGGAAATGGCCCTTCGTTAATGCGGAGGAATCCTACAGATTCCGGAGAGTCATCGAGTGGTTGACCAGTATCACGCCATATCATGACAGTCGGTTTTCGGCTTTCTCTACTGAGGTGCTCGCCTGGCCGAACCAGGGCACAATCGCAGTAGTTCTCCTGGTGCCGCCTTAGCCGATAGAGCGGAACGTAAGGCGGCCGAACACAGGAGCCGGGCAACCCAACATTTGACCAAAATCATGACTCGGAGCTGATGCATATAAGGCCAAACTCGCGACGCCGAACACTCCCTAAGGTATTCGGTCTTTATGAGAGCGGGCGAGGTAACGCTCTGAGGTATAAGCCCCTAGTGTCCAGGTACGCGCAAGAATTCTGACATGGCCACATGCCAAGACACCAGCCTCCTCCTTGGTCATAGAACCAGGGGATGTGTATCAACAAGAGACAGTAAAAAAGGTTTACGCAGGGTCTTAATCTGAAAAGAATCCTTGGAACGGGTCCCTACTGCACGTCTGCGCCTGTGTCTCCATTGTGCCGTATCCTGGACGGGCGCAGCACGACGTTCATCTGTAAAAAGAGAGCAACTAAGTTGAAAAAGGGGCGTGCAGAACAAAACTTATATGAAATAAACAAAGTGTAAAGTAAAATATGAAAAATTGAGCTTTATTGTCTCTTATTTTATACGTGTGAAGCCCCTAGTGCAGGGGTATATGGCCACTAAGCCTTTATCAATGATACTTTTGTGCCGGACTCGTCTATCCGTGTCCGTGGTCTTAATGACCTGTTCCGATGTTCTGGCTGGTGAAGCCATTGTATTGTGGGGCTGTTAAAGCGGCCGCACAATCCTCCGTTTGGGGGAGGTGTTCTCACTGCTTCCCCTTTAAGGAGATGATGCCGCGTGGACCGAGCATCTTAAGCGTAAGAGATTCATAATGCGGTATTGCGTTAAAGGGGGCGAAAGCTTCGCGTCCCAGTAGTGCTTGATAGTGACTTGAGAATGGGGCAATGTGGAAAGTCAGCTTTTTGCGACGGAAGTTATCGGCAGAGCCGAAAATAACCTCGAGCCGGAGAAAACCCATGCAATGGGTGTCCAGACCTGGCGTTACTCCTTGAAAGGAGGTTTTGCTGTGGCGAATTCTTTTTGGGTCGATCCCCATGTGGCGGATTGAGTCCTGATATATCAGGTTGAGTCCGCTGCCACCGTCCATAAGGACATTTGAAAACTGGAGTCCGCCAATTATTGGATCGAGTACCAGGGCAGTCCAGCCTGGGTTCCTGACACTTCTAGAATAATCCAGATGATCGAAGATGATTGGTTTTGACAACCAGTGGCGGGATTCCTTTGGGATAGGCCGTGGGGCGCGTACCTTTATGGGCGCCACACGTTTTGTTATGTGGAGTAAGTTTACTGTTTTTACTTCTTAAGGGAAATTCTTTTGTTTCCTGGTACTCTTCTTTTGGGGTTCGTCCTCGCCTTCGGTTGGTGTGTCGAGCCCCTTGTGTTCGGCGTTGAGTCTGCCGGATTGTTTGAAAACCCAACAATCTTTGTGGGTATGGTTAGCAGGTTTTTCGGGAGTGCTGTGTATTTGACATATCCTATCCAAGATTTTGTTTAGGTTGGATAGGTCGTCCCTGTTATCTTGAAGGGGCGGCTTTTTCTGATTCTGTCGTGAGCTTTTGAATCCGGCGTTGACTGCCGTGCTCTTCGGACTTTTTTCCTTAGTCCGGCGACGGTCCTTATTGCGTCACGGTTTTCCGTTTCCATCCCTAGTTTCGGATGTACTTGGGTCACTGGTGCTGCATCTTGCCAACCAGCTGTCCTCTCCTGCGCAAAAGCGGGTCATGAGGCTTGTTAGTGCGGCCATTGTTCTTGGCTTTTCTTGGCCGAGGTGTCTGGCGAGCCATTCGACTCGGACATTATGCCTGAAAGCCGCTAAGGCTTCAGCGTCCGGACAGTCGACTATCTGATTCTTTTTAGTAACAAATCTATTCCAGAATTGCCGAGCTGACTCTCCGGGCTGTTGAGTTATGTGACTAAGATCGTCTGCATCCGGAGGGCGGACGTAGGTCCCTTGAAAATTTGCTCGGAAAGTGTCCTCGAGCTCTTCCCAACTTCCGATTGTGTGTTCAGGAAGGCTTTTGAGCCAATGCCGGGCTGGCCCTTTAAGCTTGAGGGGTAAGTATTTTATGGCGTGGAGGTCATCTCCTCTAGCCATATGTATATGGAGGATATAATCCTCGATCCAGACTCCAGGGTCTGTTGTTCCATCATATGCCTCTATGTTTACGGGTTTGAATCCCGCTGGAAATTCATAATCCAGGACCTCATCGGTGAAACATAGGGGGTGTGCGGCACCCCTGTATTTGGGTGTGCCGGATTCTGATAATGGCTTTATTGCATTGCTTACGAGAGCTTCCTTTCTTGGCCCATAAATGGACCTGGCTGGGCCATGATGCGAATCCTTAAGTGGGTCGCATGCCGGCTTAAGTGCGGCGCTGCTTGCCGCTTTATGCTGGCCATGGGGTCGTTTATCCGACCGTGTGGCTTTCTCATTTTTGGAATGCGAGGGCTCTAAGGCCTCCTCGTCGAATTCATGCAGTAGGTTTCTCTTCGGATAGCTTTTAGTGCGGCGACTGTCGCTGTATTTGTCTGCGGTATTGATTACTTTGCTCCATCTGATCCTGAGTGCATCTTCCGCAGTTTTTAGCTTCCGCTTCTGCTTTTTCAGGCTGCGTGCGGTTGCAACGAGCAGTTTGTGGAGGTTCTTCTACTTCGTGGGCTTGTCTGGCGTAGGGTCATCCAGAATGCCATTTTCGCCGGGGGAGGGATGTTCGGTTTCTCTATCCGGGTTGTCCTGTTGGGACGGTTGCTCTAAGGCATGCTCGTCGTCTACCGGCTCATCCTGCTCTATGGCTGGGTCTTTATCGAGGCGGGGCTTGGGTCGGTGTTTACGCCGACACTTTGATTGTTTTTCGAGAGATCGATCCATCTTTCCATCCCCGTTTTCCTTGTTGTTGCTTCCTTTAGGGGTATCCACCATGTACACATCGTGAGATGAGGTGGCTGTCCAATGCCCTATAGGCGTTGGTTCTTGGTTGTCTCCTGCATCGTCGTCCATACCGTCGATGTCTTCGGAGTCGAAGTCGAGCATGTCGGTTAAGTCATCGACAGTGGCTACAAAGTGGGTGGTGGGTGGGTTTTGAATTTCTTCATCATCCGAATCCCATCCTTGCTGACCGTAGTCCGGCCAGGGCACTCCTGATAAAGAGAGAGACTTTAGCGCATTCAGGACGTCGCCGAAGGGCGAGTGCTGAAAGATGTCTGCGGCGGTGAACTCCATTATCAGTGCCCAATCGGATTCGATCGGCAAGGGCGCGGGGGGCTCAGAGTTCGGAAAGGAATCCGGCTCCTCGGAGTCACGGACCATGCTGAGTGCGGGGATGGAGTTCGGCTTAATCGCCTCTGAGATCACAACCCCTGAGGCAGCGTCCAACCGCTGATCCTCGATCGGCGCAGTAGGCTCCGAATCAATGGTCGGAACCGATGCGTGTGCGGCCTCCAAGGCGCTATTCGGCGGCAGAGCTATATCATGCTCATCGAGACAGTGCGGAGCGCTTGGCTGTGGCTCGAATCCGTCGAAGATCAAGTCCCCGCGGATGTCAGCCGTGTAGTTTAGGCTTCCAAACCTGACCTGATGGCCAGGGGCGTAGCTTTCGATCTGCTCAAGGTGGCCAAGCGAATTGGCCCGCAGTGCGAAGCCGCCGAAGACGAAGATCTGTCTGGGGAGAAAGTCTCACCCTGGACTGCATCGTTGTTGATGATCGAAGGAGCCATCGGGCCTAAAAGCGACGACACGGAGGAACTCTCAATGAAAGCACCAATGTCGGTGTCAAAACCGGCGGATCTCGGGTAGGGGGTCCCGAACTGTGCGTCTAGGCCGGATGGTAACAGGAGGCAAGGAACACGATGTGTCACCCAGGTTTGGGCCCTCTTGATGGAGGTAAGACCCTACGTCCTGCTTGATTAATATTGATGATATGGGTAGTACAAGAGTAGATCTACCACGAGATCAAGGAGGCTAAACCCTAAAAGCTAGCCTATGGTATGATTGTTGTATGATGAAGTTGTCCTATGGACTAAAACCCTCCGGTTTATATAGACACCGGAGAGGGTTAGGGTTACACAAAGTCGGTTACAATGGTAGGAGATCTTGAATATCCGCATCGCCAAGCTTGCCTTCCACGCCAAGGAAAGTCCCATCCGGACACAGGACGAAGTCTTCAATCTTGCATCTTCATAGTCCTGGAGTCCGGCTAAAGGTATAGTCCGGCTACCCGAACACCCCCTAATCTAGGACTCCCTCACCCCTAGTGAAATCCCTTTCTGGTTTTAAACCGATCAAGAGATGTAGCAATGGTTCAGAGATGACCAAGCCCCCTAGTGATTTTCTGTACATTTGTGCGGCTGCAGAGACTGGTTTAACAAAAAACTCCGCTTTGTCAGTAGAAACTCTTGTAAGCACACACATGATGTAAAAGAATAGATACCCTGCTTTAATGGAGGCTCTGGTTTATTATATAATATATACATCGTCATAAATATGTACATATGAAGAGCCTCTGGCTCAAGTATAGTAAGGCCGAAGAAGAGCTATGTTCCATGGCCGCTTGGTCTCCTCCTCCGATTAACGTGAGTCTTGGTGCTCTCGAACATCAATGAGGTAGTATGACCCGTTGTGCAGATTCTTACTGACCACAAAAGGTCCTTCCCAAGGTGGGGATAACTTGTGCATATCAGTTTGATCCTGGATGAGCCGGAGCACCAAATCACCCTCTTGAAAGGTTCTGGTCTTAACCCGGTGGCTGTGATAACGTCGGAGATCTTGTTGATAAATCGCCGAGCGTGTTGCTGCAAGATCACGCTCCTCATCCAACAGGTCCAGAGAATCTTGACGAGCTATCTCGTTATCCACTTCAACGTAAGCCGCCACACGAGGCGAGTCGTGACGGATGTCACTAGGGAGAACTACCTCCGCTCCATAAACCATGAAGAAAGGTGTGTAACCCGTCGATCTGTTAGGCGTGGTGTTGATGCTCCATAACACAGAAGGTAATTCCTCCACCCAACAACCCGGTGTCCGCTTCAAAGGAACCATAAGCCGGGGTTTAATACCTCTCAAAATTTCTTGATTTGCCCTCTCTGCTTGACCATTAGATTGGGGGTGAGCCACCGATGCTATATCAAGCCGGATGTGCTCACATTGGCAGAACTCCTCCATCTCTCCCTTTGACATATTAGTACCATTATCAGTGATGATACTGTGTGGAAAGCCAAACCGGAATATCACCTTTTTGACGAATTGAACCACCGTGGCTGCATCACACTTACTGACTGGCTCTGCTTCCACCCGTTTGGTGAATTTATCAACTGTCACTAACAAATGGGTCTTTTTGTCCTTGGATCGCTTGAAGGGTCCAACCATATCGAGCCCCCAAGTCGCAAACGGCCAAGTTATTGGAATCATCCTCAACTCCTGAGCCGGAATGTGAGCACGGCGTGCGAATTTTTGACAACCATAACATCTCTTGACCAATCCTCTGCATCAGCATGAGCTGTTAACTAGTAAAAACCATGGCGAAAAGATTTAGCAACCAAAGACTTTGAACCAGCATGGTGACCACAATCCCCTTCATGGATTTCTCGCAAAATCTCACAACCCTCTTGAGGAGAGACACAACGCTGAATTGCTCCTGAAACACTGTAACGATGTAACTCCCCGTTGAGTATGGTCATGGACTTGGAACGCCGGATTATCTGTCGGGCCAAGGTTTCATTGTCCGGTAATTCGACCCGGTTCATGTAAGCCAGATACGGGATTGTCCAATCCAGTATGACATGCAAAGCCGCCACCAATTGAGCCTCCGGATCAGGGATAGCCAACTCTTCCACTGTTGGTACCTTGACTGACGGATTATGCAATACATCAAGAAAGACATTGGGTGGAACCGGTTTACGCTGAGAACCAAGGCGACTTAAAGCGTCCACCGCTTCGTTCTTTCGCCGGTCTATATGGTCCACCTGATAACCTTTGAAGTGACCAGCCACAGTGTCCACCTTTTGCTGATATGCAGCCATGAGTGGGTCTTTAGAATCCCAAGTGCCAGACACCTGTTGAGCCACTAGATCTGAATCCCCAAAGCACTTGACCCGGCTTAAGTTCATTTCCTTAGCCATCCGCAGACCATGGAGCAAAGCCTCATACTCAGCTGCATTGTTAGTACAAGGGAACACTAAACGGAGGACATAACAAAACTTGTCACCTCTTGGGGAAGTTAGTATGACTCTAGCCCCCGAGCCCTCCGACTGTCTGGATCCATCAAAGTGAATAGTCCAGTTAGTATTATCTGGCTTCTCCTCTGGTGCCTGCAACTCCGTCCAATCGTTGATGAAGTCCATGAGTGCCTGGGATTTGATCGTTGTGCGAGGTATATATTTGAGCCTGTGAGGTCCAAGCTCAATAGCCCACTTGGCAATCCGGCCAGTTGCTTCTCTGTTTTGAATGATATCTCCTAGAGGGGCTGAACTGACCACTATGATGGGATGGCCCTGAAAATAGTGTTTAAGCTTCCGGCTTGCCATAAACACTCCATACACCAGCTTCTGTCAATGTGGATACCTCTGCTTTGACTCAATGAGCACTTCACTGATATAATAAACCGGACGTTGAACCGGATATTCCTTGCCAGCTTCCTTGCGCTCCACCACAATAGCCACGCTAACAGCTCGGGCATTAGCAGCCACATATAGCAATAACAGCTCCATATCGATCGGTGCTGCAAGCACAGGCGGTTCAGCTAACTGCCTCTTCAGATCCTCGAATGCTTTATCAGCTGCCTCGCTCCAGACAAAATTATCTGTTTTCTTGAGCATCTGGTATAAAGGGATAGCCTTCTCCCCAAGACGACTGATAAACCGGCTCAAGTCCGCAATCCGGCCGGCCAGACGTTGAACATCATTGGTACACGCCGGTTTAGCCAAAGATGTAATTGCTGAAATTTTTTCCGGATTAGCCTCAATCCCTCTATTTGACACCAGAAAACCCGAGAGTTTGCCTGCCGAAACACCAAAGACACACTTCTCCGGATTGAGCATCATCTTGTAAACCCGAAGGTTGTCAAATTTTTCTCTCAAGTCATCTATCAATGTTTCCTCCTTTCTGGATTTTATCACAATATCATCCACATATGCATGAACATTGCGCCAAATCTGCTTATGAAGACAATTCTGAACACAGCGTTGATAAGTTGCCTGGGCACTCTTGAGCCCAAAGGGCATGGAGACATAGCAGAAGGCTCCAAAGGGAGTGATGAAAGCTGTCTTCTCCTGGTCCTTAACTACCATTTTGATCTGATGATAACCAGAGTAAGCATCCAAAAAACACAAACGGTCACAACCCGTCGTAGCATCAATGATTTGATCAATACGAGGGAGGGCAAAGGGGTCTGCCGGACAAGCCTTGTTCAAATCTGTGTAATCCACACACATACGCCAAGTGCCATTTTTATTAAGAACCAGCACCGGATTAGCTAACCACTCTGGGTGAAAGACTTCCACTATAAACCCTGCGGCCAACAATCGAGCTACCTCCTCACCAATAGCCTTGCGACTTTCTTCATTGAAGCGGCGAAGAAACTGCCGGACCGGTTTAAACTTAGGATCAATGTTAAGTGTGTGCTCAACGAGTTCCCTCAGTACACCTGGCATGTCAGAAGGTTTCCATGCAAAGATGTCCCGGTTCTCACGGATGAACTCGATGAGCACGCTTTCCTATTTGGGATCCAGGTTAGCGCTGATGTTGAACTGCTTGGATGAATCGCCAGGAACAAAATCAATCATCTTAGTGTCTGTGGCCGATTTGAATTTCAATGCCGGATCATGTTCCGTAGTTGGCTTTTTCAAAGAGGTCATATCCGCCGGATCAACTTGCTCCTTATAGAACTTCAGCTCCTCCGTGGCACAAACCGACTCAGCATAAGCCGCATCACCTTCCTCACACTCCAAAGTGATCTTTCTGCTCCCGTGTACTGTGATAGTCCCCTTATGACCTGGCATTTTAAGTTGTAGATAAACATAACACGGCCTCGCCATGAACTTAGCATAAGTGGGCTGCCCGAACAAAGCGTGGTACGGACTTTTGATTTTCACCACCTCAAAAGTCAATGTTTCTGACCTTGAATTATAATCATCTCCAAAAGCCACCTCTAAGGCTATCCTGCCCACTGGATACGCAGACTTGCCAGGTACCACACCATGAAAAACAGTATTTGACAGTTTAAGATTCTTATCTGTCAACCCCATACGGCGGAATGTATCATAATATAGAATGTTGATACTACTTCCCCCGTCCATGAGTACCTTAGTGAACTTGTATCCCCCAACTTGAGGGGCCACCACTAAGGCCAAGTGACCCAGATTGTCAACCCGGGGTGGGTGATCCTCTCTACTCCACAAAATGGGCTGCTCAGACCAGCGCAAATACTGAGGCACCGCCGGTTCAACAGAGTTTACTGCCCTCTTGTGAAGCTTCTGGTCGCGCTTACATAAGCTAGTGGTGAAGACATGATATTGCCCACTATTTAGCTGCTTAGGATTGCTCTGATAACCCGACTACTGCTGCTGCTGGTAGCTCCCCTGATGGTTTTAACCTCCCTGGTTGGCTTGGTGCCCTTGATTGATGTGTCCGGTTTGATTACCCTGAAATCCTGAACCAGAACTGCCACCTCCGTAACCCGGCCCGTGGAAACCACCTCCTGAACCGCCAGGCAGACCATTATCATACTGGAACATATTGGAGTTCTTGAAATCTCGCATGATATAACAATCCTTCCAAAGATGCGATGTCGGCTTCTCCTTTGATCCATGCTTTGGACAGGGTTGATTTAACAGGCGCTCCAAATTGGGGCCTGAACCTCCGCCTCTCTGGGGTTGCTTGCCCTTACGACACTGGCCATTCTCCTGAGCATTGGTGTTAGCGACAAAGTCCAGGTTGTTGTCTGCTTTGCGCTTACCACTGTTCCCATGGCCTGTCGGATTATGCTGCTGACCCTTCGTGTTGCCGTTCTTTTTCTCTTTCCCTGGTTTGTCCTCCTCTAAATCAGGGTCTTTGGTATTATCTGAATCGGCGTACTTAAGCAAAGCGGCCATAAGCGTTGACATATCATTGCAGTGACGTTTGAGCCTTCCTAGCTTCTGTTTAAGCGGAAGAAAACGACAATTGCCCTCCAATGTTAGCACTGCGGTATCTGCATTGATACGATCTGATGAATGCAAAATTGCTGAGACCCGCTTGACCCAATGGGTCATGGACTCCCCCTCCTCTTGGACACAAGCGGCCAGATCCACGATTGACATGGGCTTCTTACAAGTATCTTTGAAGTTCTGGATAAACCGGTTCTTCAATTCAGCCCATGATCTGACAAAGTTAGTTGGTAAGCTCTTCAACCAAGTATGAGCTATTCCTTCCAACATCATGGTGAAGTATTTAGCACATACTGCCTCATCCACATCTAACATCTCCATTGCCATCTCGTAGCTTTCAACCCACGCCTCTGGTTGTAAATCGGCGGTGTAATTTGGTACCTTACGAGGTCCCTTGAAGTCCTTGGGCAATCTCACATTACACAAAGCGGGGGTGAGACACGGCACCCCTAAGGAACTGAATACCACACCTGGCTCTACTGAAGCGGTAGGGTGAACCGGAGTATGTTGACGATCTCCGTGCCGGGCTGCTAACTCGGCCTCCCGACGTGCGCGACCATGATCCACTACATCCTGTGCATTAGCACCTCCCATTGTCGGGTTGTGTCCTCGCGGTGAATTACGGTGACGTGCACTGCTTGACACGGCCGGTTCATCCTCAACGTGTCTGCTATAGCTCCGGCTTGGACGGGGAGTGGAATGAATCCTCTCACGACTGTGCGAATATGCCTGCTGCTGATTTAGCGCTGTTTGAAGGAGATCTCTAGCCCGACGTGACTCAATCGCAACCGATGATTCGCCGTCGGTTGGGAGGGCTGCCAAGCGTGAAGCGACGACCACAATGTTGTCCAACGGGTTGGAGTAATGCCCGGGAGGCGTTGGTACATACTGTGGCACAATGTTGTTCTGACGAGGCGGGTCCATCGTGCGTGGCTGAACCGGCACTCCTGTTCCTGTCTGTTGTGTTCGGCCTGGCCGGATTTTCTTTTGGTATATCCGGCATGATGGTCGTCGTCATGTGTTGGGGCGCGCCCTCGTGATCCGAAGATCGATCTTTTGTGTCCTGCTTTGTTTTCCAATACGTCTCGCAGGTCATGTGTGTTACCCCGAGCTTTGATGTTCTTGTTTGACTAGCGACGTGGTGCGGGCTGGACTTTGGGCTTATATGCCACTTTGTGTCGGCCACGAGGTGGCCGGTCTCCGCATCATACGCTGGAAGCGCAGGCTTTAATGCTTCCTCTTCAAGCTGGGGTTGCAACCTGCGCTTTGGGAAACTTTTGATTGGGCACTAGAGTTCGTGTTCCTCGGCTGTCGGGACCTTAGTCCATCTATCCGCTAGCAGATGTTGCTTGGCTTGAAGCTGTTGTTGCTTTTTCTTCAGGCTTTTGGCTGTGGCAATAATCCGGCACTTGAAGTGCTCATGTTCGACGAGATCCTCAGGCATGATAAATTCTTCATCGCCGAGGCTCACCTCGGCTTCAGAGAGAGGCATGTAATTGTCATCCTCTGATTCTCCATCTGCTGCCTGTTCCTTGGGGCTGGCTTGCCCATCCTCCTGCTCAAAGCCTGGCTAGAGGGGATTGTCTTCGTGTTCGGCACTATTTGTGGCGTTATTGTCTCCTGTGCGGGTATCGCTATTTTTGCTATGGCGGGGTTTGGAGCGGCGCCGATGACGCCGGTTCTTGGATTGCTTCTTGGGGGGATTATCCTCTGTTGCCTTATTGCCATCGCTTTCTTTGGGGGTGCCCACCATGTATATATCATACGATGAGGTGGCAGTCCAGTGCCCAGTGGGTGGTGGTTCCTGTTCGTCTCCCGCATCGTCGTCCATACCGTCGATGTCTTTGGAGTCGAAGTCGAGCATGTCGGTTAGGTCGTCGACAGTGGCTACTAAGTGGGTGGTGGGTAGGGAATGAATTTCTTCGCCGTCCGCTTCCCACTCAAGCTGGACATACTTCGGCCAAGGGTCTCCTGACAAGGAGAGAGACCGTAATGAGTTTAGCACGTCACCTAGGGGCGAGTGCTGAAAGATATCCGCGGAGGTGAACTCCATGATCGGTGCCCAATCAGATTGGATGGGCACGGGCACGAGCGGTTCGGAGTCTGTGGCCGGGGATGAATCCGAGTGTCCGGCAACACAGGTCTCATAGGAGGTGAAGTCAGTATTCAGCTCTATCGCTGCTGAGTGTGCGGCCTCCATGGTGGGGTCCATCCACCCATCCTCGGAAGGTGCGAGCTATTCCGGATTGAGGGCCAGAGTAGTTACAGGTGTGATTTCCTGAACATTGTCCGATGGCAGAGCTAAATCATGCTCATCATGATTGTGCGGCGTACCTAACATGGGTTTGAATCCGTCGAAGATCAAGTCTCTGCGGATGTCGGCGGTATAGTTCAAGCTTCCAAACCTGACCTAATGGCCAGGGGCGTCGCTCTCGATCTGCTCCAGATGGCCAAGCGAGTTGGCCCGTAGTACAAAGCCGCCGAATACGAAGATCTGTCCGGGGAGGAAAACCTCACCCTGGATCGCATCGTTGCCGATGATCGAAGGAGCCATCAAGCCTTGGTTGTGACGGCATAGTGGAACTCTCAATGAAAGCACCAGTGTCGGTGTCAAAACCGGCGGATCTCGGGTAGGGGGTCCCGAACTGTGCGTCTAAGGCGGATGGTAACAGGAGGAGGGGGACACAATGTTTACCCAGGTTCGGGCCCTCTCGATGGAGGTAATACCCTACTTCCTGCTTGATTGATCTTGATGATATGAGTATTACAAGAGTTTATCTACCACGAGATCGGAGAGGCTAAACCCTAGAAGCTAGCCTATGGTATGATTGTTCTTGTCCTACGGACTAAAACCCTCCGGTTTATATAGACACTGGAGAGGCTAGGGTTACACAGAGTCGGTTACAAGGGAGGAGATCTACATATTCGAATCGCCAAGCTTGCCTTCCACGCAAAGTAGAGTCCCATCCGGACACGGGAAGAAGTCTTCAATCTTGTATCTTGATAGTCCAATAGTCCGGCCAAGGGATATAGTCCGGCTGTTTGAGGACCCCCTAATCCAGGACTCCCACAACCTCCCCCAAGCTTGGCACAAGCCAAGGGGAGTGCCCATACCCATGTACTCAACTCTCCTTCGGACGTGGTGAACGTGGTGTTGTTGATGATGTGGGAGGCTTGTCCTCCATCTTCCAAGGCATAGGCTCACCATCATAAAAGGATGAACGAGTTTCCAGAATCCTCAAATCTGCAGCCAAACTCATCTTCTTAAATCTTTATTCATACTCACAGTTTTGGTTTTGCAGGTCATAGATCTGGGCTTGGAGATGCTCGATTTTCTCATGAATCTTGAAGATGGCCTCTCCAAAATTGTTATTTTCCAACTTGTGGTCACGGGTGAACTCCGAGATCATGGAGTGGTTGGAGTTGAGTCCGTGTTCCACCATCCCTTGGAACTTGAAGACCTCCTGCTCCACCGCTTCGAGCCTGGCCTCCACGCTTCCAGTCCTCCTTGGCCCTTGAACATCCCGGATGTGAAGCACTCCCTCATGCATCTCAATGGTTTGAGGGTGTTACATCACCTCCGGAAGGTAAGGGTTGATGACCTTCTCGTAGAACTTGTCCTTGGGGGCGCTTGGAGATGTCATGGTGATCTAGATCTGTTAGAAAAGTAGCTTGAAACAAGAACAGAGGATATTGCCGTGATACTATGGGCAAAACCTTTGGGAGATTATATAATGAATTTTTACCGTGCAAAACAAGTATTCTCGGAAAAACGGAGTCCCGAGAGCACACGAGCTGGCCACAAGCTTGGGAGGCGCACCCGGGGGGTAGGGCGCGCCCCCAAGGCTTGTCGCCTCCTCATGCGCTATTCAGACTACTTATTTTCCTTAATTTTTAAATATTCCAAAACAGATTAAAATTGCTTTTGGAAAACTTTTGAAGTCAGTTTACTTACCGTATCACATACCTATTCCTTTTCAGGGTTCTGGAGCGATCTAGAAGGTTTCCTTTATATACTCCTCTGGTGTTATGGTATGAATAATATTAGTTTCAACATTTATGGGCATACCTGAGATATAATGTTTGATTCTTTGCCCATTCACCACCTTCGGGTTATTGCCTTCGGCGTTTTCGATCTTGATGCCACCGGAACAATAAACTTCCTTGATAATGTAAGGACCTTCCCACTTAGAGAGAAGTTTTCCTGCAAAAAATATTAAACAAGAACTGTATAGCAAGACATGGTCACCTACATTAAATTCCCTCTTTTGTATTCTTCTATCATGCCATCTTTTAACCTTTTCTTTAAACAACTTGGCATTTTCATAGGCTTGGTTCTCCATTCATCAAGTGAGCTAATGTCAAATAACCTCTTCTCACCGGAAAGTTTGAAATCATAGTTGAGCTCTTTAATTGCCCAATAAGCTTTATGTTCCAATTCAAGGGGTAAGTGACATGCTTTTCCACATACCATTTTGTACGGAGACATACCCATAGGATTTTTATAAGCAGTTCTGTAAGCCCATAATCCATCATCAAGTTTATTAGACCAATTCTTTCTAGATCTATTAACAGTCTTTTGCAAGGATGATAAGGTGATGCAATTCTATGGTTAATATCATACTTAGCAAGCAATTTAAGAAAAGCACCATGAATAAAGTGTGAACCACCATCAGTTATTAAATATCTAGGGACTCCAAACCTCAGGAAAGTAACTTCTTTAAGCATTTTAATAGAGGTGTTATGATCATCACTACTAGTTGGAATAGCTTCTACCCACTTAGTAATGTAATCAACAGCAACTAGAATATGAGTATACCCATTAGAGGATGGAAAAGGTCCCACATAATCAAATCCCCAAACATCAAATGGTTCAATAACAAGTGAATAATTCATAGGCATTTCCTGACGTTTACTAATATTACCAATTCTCTGACACTCATCAGAAGACAAGACAAACTTACGGGCGTCCTATAAAAGAGTAGGCCAATAAAAACCAGATTGTAATACCTTGTGCGCGGTTTTCTCTCCACATGGTGTCCTCCGTGAGCCTCGGAGTGACACTTGCGTAGGATTTGTTCATGTTCATGCTCAAGTTCAGAACGTATAATAACACCATCTACTCCTTTATAAAGGTGTGGGTCATCCCAGAAGTAATGTCTTAAATCATAGAAAAACTTTTTCTATTGTTGGTATGTGAAACTAGGTGGTATAAATTTGGCAACAATAAAATTAGCATAGTCCGCATACCATGGGGTACTACAAGAAGTATTTATTAAAGCTAGTTGTTCATCAGGAAAGCTATCATCAATAGGTAGTGGGTCATCAAGAATATTTTCTAACCTGGACAACTTATCAGCCCCTTTCCTATCAGTAATATGTAAATCAAATTCTTGTAGCAAGAAAACCCACCTAATAAGTCTAGGTTTAGCATCTTTCTTTTCCATAAGGTATTTAATAGCAGCGTGATCAGTGTGAAGAGTAACTTTAGAATCAACAATTTAAGAACTGAATTTATCACAAGCAAACACAACTGCTAAAAATTGTTTTTCAGTAGTAGCATAATTTCTTTGAGAACTGTCTAGAGTTTTACTAGCATAATGGATAACATTTAATTTCTTATCAACTCTTTGTCCTAGAACAACACCAACAGCATAATCACTAGCATCACACATAATTTTAAAGGGTAGGTTCCAATCAGGTGGTTGAACAATAGGTGCAGAAATTAAGGCTTTCTTAAGTATGTCAAATGCTTCCACACAATCATCATAAAAAACGAATGGAACATCTTTTTGCAAAAGATTAGTGAGAGGCCTAGAAATTTTAGAGAAGTCTTTAATAAATCTCCTATAGAAACCAGCCAGACCAAGGAAGCTTCTTATACCTTTGATATCTTTAGGAAACAACATTTTTTCAATAGCATCTACTTTAGCTTTATCAACTTCAATACCTCTTTCGGAGATTTTGTGCCCCAAGAAAATACCTTCATTAACCATAAAGTGGCACTTCTCCCAATTCAAGACAAGATTAGTTTCTTCACATCACCGCAAAACTTGATCAAGGTTGCTTAAGCAATCATCAAAAGAAGTTCCGTAAACGGAAAAATCATCCATGAAAACCTCAACAATATTTTCACAAAATTTAAAGAATATAACAGCCATACATCTTTGAAAGGTAGCAGGTGCATTGCCTAAACCAAAAGGCATATGTATATAAGCAAAGGTACCAAAAGGGCATGTAAAAGTAGTTTTTTCTTGATCCTCTTGTGACACATGTCATTTTCATTGTCTAGCAAATATTGTTCTAAAGGATCAGTAGGAGGAACGGCAATAGAGGCAAGATCATCTTTACTAGGCAATTCTTTATCACGAGGTTGTCTACAAAATTTGGAGAAATTAAACTCATGAGACACATCAACAAAACTTACACTAACAGTTTCTTTCTCACAATCTATCTTAGCATTAATGGTGTGCAAGAAAGGTGTACCAAATATAATGGGACAAAAATCATCTTGTGGGGAACCCAGAACTATAAAATCTGTATGGTATTTTGTTTTCCCACACAAGACTTCAACATCTTTAACAAACCCAAGTGGTGTAATAGTGTCTATTAGCAAGCTTAATAGTAACATCAATATCTTCTATTTCAGCAGGTGAAATATCATTCATAATTTCTTGATATAGAGTAAACGAGATAGCACTCACACTAGCACCCAAATCACATAAGCCATGATAACAATTGAAGGAAATATGCCCTAGAGGCAATAATAAAGTTATTATTTATTTCCTTATACCATGGTAAATGTTTATTATTCATGCTAGAATTGTATTAACCGGAAACTTAGTACATGTGTGAATACATAGACAAACAGAGTGTAAGTAGTATGCCTCTACTTGACTAGCTCGTTGAATCAAAGATTGTTAAGTTTCCTAACCATATACATGAGTTATCATTTGATTAACAGGATCACATCATTAGAGAATGATGTGATTGACTTGACCCATTCCATTAGCTTAGCACGATGATCGTTTAGTCTGTTGCTACTGCTTTCTTCATGACTTATACATGTTCCTCTGACTATGAGATTATGCAACTCCCGAATACCGGAGGAACACTTTGTGTGCTACCAAACGTCACAACATAACTGGGTGATTATAAAGGTGCTCTATAGGTGTATCCGATGGTATTTGTTGAGTGGGCATAGATCGAGATTAGGATTTGTCACTCCGATTGTCGGAGAGGTATCTCTGGGCCCTCTCGGTAATGCACATCACTATAAGCCTTGCAAGGAATGTGACCAATGAGTTAGTTGCGGGATGATGCATTACGGAAGGAGTAAAGAGACTTGCTGGTAACGAGATTGAACTAGGTATTGAGATACCGACGATCGAATTTCGGGCAAGTAACATACCGATGACAAAGAGAACAACGTCTACCATTATACGGTTTGACCGATAAAGATCTTCGTAGAATATGTAGGAGCCAATATGAGCATCTAGGTTCCGCTATTGGTTATTGACCAGAGATGAGTCTCGGTCATGTCTACATAGTTCTCGAACCCGTAGGGTCCGCACGCTTAACGTTTGGTGATGATCGGTATTATGAGTTTATGTGTTTTGATGTACCTAAGGTTGTTCGGAGTCCTGGATGAGATCAGGGACATGACGAGGAGTCTCGAAATGTTCGAGACGTAAAGATCGATATATTGGAAGGCTATATTCGGACACCGAAAAGGTTCTAAGTGGTTCGGATATTTATCGGAGTACCGGAGAGTTACGGGAATTCGCCGGGGAGTATATGGGCCTTATTGGGCTTTAGGGGAAGATAGAGGGGAGGCTGCGCCCCCCCCCCCAAGGCCTAGTCCAAATTGGACTAGGGGAGGGGCGGCGCCCCCTCCTTCCTTCTCTTCTCTTTTCCCTTTCCTTCTCTCTTACTCCTACTACATGGAAGGGGGGAATCCTACTCCCGGTGGGAGTAGGACTCCCCAGGGCGCGCCATAGTAGAGGGCCGGCCCTCCCCTCCTCCACTCCTTTATATACGGGGGAGGGGGGCACCCCATGGACATACAAGTTGATCATTGATTTCTTAGCCGTGTGCGGTGCCCCCCTCCACCATAATCCACCTCGGTCATATCGTAGCGGTGCTTAGGAGAAGCCCTGTTCTGGTAGCATCATCATCACCGTCATCATGTCGTCGTGCTGACGAAGGTCTCCCTCAACACTCTGTCAGATCGTGAGTTCATGGAATGTCACCGAGCCGAACGTGTGCAGATCGCGGAGGTGTCATACTTTCGGTACTAGGATCGGTCGACTATGAAGACGTACGACTACATCAACCACGTTGTCATAACTCTTCTACTTACGATCTACGAGGGTACGTAGACAATACTCTTCCCTCTTGTTGCTATGCATCACCATGATCTTGTGTGTGCGTAGGAAATTTTTGAAATTACTGCGTTCCCCAACAGTGGCATCCGAGCCAGGTTTATGCGTAGATGTTATATGCACGAGTAGAACACAAAGGAGTTGTGGGCGTGGGTATATACATATTGCTTGCCATCACTAGTTGTTTCTTGATTCGGCGGTATTGTTGGATGAAGCAGCCCAGACCGACATTACGCGTACGCTTACGCGAGACTGGTTCTACCGACGTGCTTCGCACACAGGTGGCTAGTGGGTGTCTGTTTCTCCATCTTTAGTTGAATCAGATTCAATGAACAGGGTTCTTTCTGAAGATCAAAAAGCAATCACTATACCGCGTTGTGGTTTTTGATGCGTCGGTAAGAATGGTTCTTGCCCAGCCCGTAGCAGCCACATAAAACTTGCAACAACAAAGTAGAGGACGTCTAACTTGTTTTTGCACGGCATGTTGTGATGTGATATGGTCAAGACGTGATGAGATATAGATTGTTGTATGAGATGATCATGTTTTGTTGAAGTTATCGGCAACTGGCAAAAGCCTTATGGTTGTCTCTTTATTGCATAAGATGCAAGTGCCATGTAATTGCTTTACTTTATCGCTATGCGATACCAATAGTTGCAAAAGCAATAGTTGGCGAGATGACCATGTGACGACACATTGATAGAGATCAAGATGATGGAGATCATGGTGTCATGCCGGTGACGATAGAGATCATGACGGTACTTTGGAGATGGAGATCAAAGGCGCAAGATGATCATGGCCATATCATGTCACATATTTTGATTGCATGTGATGTTTATCATTTATGCATCTTATTTTGCTTAGTTCGACGGTAGCATTATAAGATGATCTCTCACTAAATTTCAAGGTATAAGTGTTCTCCCTGAGTATGCACCGTTGCGATAGTTCATCGTGCCGAGACACCACGTGATGATCGGGTGTGATAAGCTCTACGTTCACATACAACGGGTGCAAGCCAGTTTTGCACCCGCGGAATACTCGAGTTAAACTTGACGGGCCTAGCATATGCAGATATGGCCTCGGAACACTGGAGACCGAAAGGTTGAGCGTGAATCATATAGTAGATATGATCAACATAGTGATGTTCACCATTGAAAACTACTCCATCTCACGTGATGATCGGACATGGTTTAGTTGATTTGGATCACGTGATCATTTAGATGACTAGAGGGATGTCTATCTAATTGGGAGTTATTAAGTAATATGATTAATTGAACTTTAATTTATCATGAACTTAGTCCTGATAGTATTTGCATATCTATGTTGTAGATCAATAGCTTGCGATGTTGCTCCCCGCTTATTTTTTGATATGTTCCTAGAGAAAAATAAGTTGAAAGATGATAATAGCAATGATGCAGAGTGGGTTCGTGATCTGAGGATTATCCTCATTGCTGCACAGAAGTATTATGTCCTTGATTGCACTGCTAGGTGATGGACCTATTGCAGGAGCAGTGATACGTCTCCAACGTATCTATAAGTTTTGATTGCTCCATGCTATATTATCTATTGTTTTGGACATTATTGGGATTTATTATCCACTTTTATATTATTTTTGAGACTAACCTATTAACCGGAGGCCCAGCCCAGAATTGTTGGTTTTTGCCTGTTTTAGGGTTTCGAAGAAAAGGAATATCAAACGGAGTCCAAATGGAATGGAACCTTCGGGAACGTGATTTTCTCACCGAATACAACTCGGGAGACTTGGACCCTACGTCAAGCCAACTAACAGGAGGCCACGAGGTAGGGGGCGTGCCCTACCCTACCAGGCACGCCCCCCACCCTCGTGGGCCCCCTGTTGCTCCACCGACGTACTTCTTCCTCCTATATATACCCACGTACCCCCAAACGATCAGAAACGGAGCCAAAACCCTAATTCCACCGCCGTAACTTTCTGTATCCACGAGATCCCATCTTGGGGCCTGTTCTGGAGCTCCGCCGGAGGGGGCATCGATCACGGAGGGCTTCTACATCAACACCATAGCCCCTCCGATGAAGTGTGAGTAGTTTACTTCAGACCTACGGGTCCATAGTTAGTAGCTAGATGGCTTCTTCTCTCTTTTTGGATCTCAATACAATGTTCTCCCCCTCTCTTGTGGAGATCTATTCGATGTAATCTTGTTTTTGCGGTGTGTTTGTTGAGATCGATGAATTGTGGGTTTATGATCAAGTCTATCTATGAATAATATTTGAATCTTCTCTGAATTCTTTTATGTATGATTGGTTATCTTTGCAAGTCTCTTCGAATTATCAGTTTGGTTTGGCCTACTAGATTGATCTTTCTTGCAATGGGAGAAGTGCTTAGCTTTGGGTTCAATCTTGCGGTGTCCTTTCCCGGTGACAGTAAGGGCAGCAAGGCACCTATTGTATTGTTGCCATCGAGGATAACAAGATGGGGTTTTCTTCATATTGCATGAGTCTATCCCTCTACATCATGTCATCTTGCTTAAGGCATTACTATGTTTTTAACTTAATACTCTAGATGCATGCTGGATAGCAGTCGATGAGTGGAGTAATAGTAGTAGATGCAGGCAGGAGTCGGTCTACTTGTCTCAGACATGATGCCTATATACATGATCATACCTAGATATTCTTATAACTATGCTCAATTCTGTCAATTGCTCAACAGTAATTTGTTCACCCACCGTAGAATACTTATGCTCTCGAGACAAGCCACAAGTGAAACCTATGGCCCCCGGGTCTATCTTTATCATATCAATCTCCTACTACTTAGTTATTTACTTTGCCTTTATTTTATTTTGCATCTTTATCATAAAAACACCAAAAATATTATCTTATCATATCTATCAGATCTCACTCTCGTAAGTGGCCCTATAGGGATTGACAACCCCTATTTGCGTTGGTTGCGAGGATTTATTTGTTTTGTGCAGGTACGAGGGACTCGCGTGTTGCCTCCTACTGGATTGATACCTTGGTTCTCAAAAACTGAGGGAAATACTTACGCTACTTTGCTGCATCATCCCTTCCTCTTCGGGGAAAACCAACATAGTGCTAAAAGAGGTAGCAAGAAGGATTTCTGGCGCCGTTGCCGGGGAGGCCTACGCAAAAGTCAACATACCAAGTACCCATCACATACCCTTATCTCCCGCATTACATTATTTGCCATTTGCCTCTCGTTTTCCTCTCCCCCCAATTCACCCTTGTCGTTTTATTCGCCCTCTCTCTCTATCCTCCCTCTCTATTTGCCCTTTTTGTCTGCTTGCTTTTTGTTTGCTTGTGTGTTAGCTTGCTTGCTTGTCGTTATGGCTAGTTCTTTACCTTCTGCCTCTATGTCTGAAATTGGGGATACTATTGTCGATAATAATTTTGATGCTCCTACTAAAGAACCCACTATATCACATATAAAAAGATTCTGTGTTGGTAGCGGTAATATTATTGGAAAAGGAGTTATTCAAGATTTCTCTACTTGTGTCGGTGCTTTACCTTCTATGGGCAGTTCTATTCTTCATAGAACTAGTAGTCTTGCGGACGCTATTACCATGCTTGTAGTTGAACTTCAGAGACAATTCATGCACATGCATCCTTCTATACAAAGGATTTTCCTAGAATTTTCTAATATTGAGCATTCTTCTGGTAAGCGTGCCGTTACTATCTTTTTGGCTCATGAGTTTCGATTCATAATAAAAGAGGCCAAAGAAATCTTTGCGCATTATAGGGTGGACGCTTGCCATCCTCCCATAGAGACTATCATCTTTGATCAAGAAGAAATAATGTGTTTTCAATCTCTAGACTATGTTGCTTTCAATGAAAATCTTAGAAAAAGGGTTCCTAGCAATGTTTTAGTTGATAGAATTTCTGGACTTAATGATGATTTAGCTATTCGAGATAATGAATTGGGATATTCTCTTGAATATAGGCTCACAAAGTTCTGTCAAAAGAATGCTTATAACGATGAATTGGTTGTGCAATATGAAGGACCAAAGGAGGAACCTATACCTCCCAAGGTTGATCTTGGAGACTTTTGTCCCAAGAAATTTAGCCCTTTTGATTACTTTTGCTTGCCTCAAAGAAAACTTGCTGCTGAACGTAGATAATATGAAATGAGTTTTAACAATCTATCTTATTATTATGGCAATACCTAGATCTATTCTTGCTTGTTATGCCTAGCTAGGGGCGTTAAACGATAGCGCTTGTTGGGAGGCAACCCAATTTTATTTTTATTCCTTGCTTTTTTGCTCCTGCTTAGTAATAAATAAATTATTTAGCCTCTGTTTTTCTTGTGTTTTTTGTGTTTAATTAGTGTTTGTGCCAAGTAGAACCATTTTGAAGACTTGGCGAAAGTCTTGTTGAACTTGCTGCAAAAAACAGAAACTTTAGCGCTCACGAGAACTGCTGTCATTTTTATTTGGAAAGTGATATTTAGTTAATTCTTTTTTCATATGATTAATAGATAAATTCCTCACGTCCAGAAATTTATTTTAGAATTTTTGGGGTTCCATATCTTTCTCTAGCTACAGATTACTACAGACTGTTCTGTTTTTGACAGATTCTGTTTTGCGTGTGTTGTTTGCTTATTTTGATGAATCTATGGCTAGTAAAATAGTTTATGAACCATAGAGAAGTTGGAATACAGTGGGTATAACACCCATATAAATAAAGAATGAGTTCATTACAGTACCTTGAAGTGGTCTTTTGTTTTCTTTCACTAACGGAGCTCACGAGTTTTCTACTTTAAGTTTTGTGTTGTGAAGTTTTCAAGTTTTGGGTAAAGATTTGATGGATTATGGAAAAAGGAGTGGCAAGAGCCTAAGCTTGGGGATGTACATGGCACCCCCAAGATAATCTAAGGACACCTAAAATCAAAAGCTTGGGGATGCCCCGGAAGGCATCCTCTCTTTCGTCTACTTCTATCGGTAACTTTACTTGGAGCTATATTTTTATTTACCAGATGATATGTGTTTTACTTGGAGCGTCTTGTATGATTTGAGTCTTTGCTTGTTAGTTTACCACAATCATCCTTTTTGTACACACCTTTTGAGAGAGCCATACATGATTTGGAATTTATTAGAATACTCTATGTGCTTCGCTTATATCTTTTGAGTTATATAATTTTGCTCTAGTGCTTCACTTATATCTTTTAGAGCACGGTGGTGGATTTGTTTTATAGAAACTATTGATCTCTCATGCTTCACTTAGATTATTTTGAGATTCTTAATAGCATGGTAATTTGCTTAAAATCCTAATATGCTTGGTATGCAAGATTAATAATAAAACTTTCTTATGAGTGTGTTGAATACTAAGAAAAGTTTGATGCTTGATGATTGTTTTGAGACATGGAGGTAATAATATCAAAGTCATGCAAGTTGAGTAGTTGTGAAATTGAGAAATACTTGTGTTGAGGTTTGCAAGTCCCATAGCATGCACGTATGGTAAACGTTATGCAACAAATTTGAAACATGAGGTGTTATTTGATTGTCTTCCTTATGAGTGGCGGTCGGGGATGAGCGATGGTCTTTTCCTACCAATCTATACCCCTAGGAGCATGCGCGTAGTACCGAGGTTTTTGATGACTTGTAGATTTTTGCAATAAGTATGTGAGTTCTTTATGACTAATGTTGAGTTCATGGATTATACGCACTCTCACCCTTCCATCTTTGCTAGCCTCTTCGCTACCGTGCATTGCCCTTTCTCACATTGAGAGTTGGCGCAAACTTCGCCGGTGCATCCAAACCCCGTGATATGATACACTCTTTCACACATAAACCTCCTTATATCTTCCTCAAAACAGCCACCATACCTACCTATTATGGCATTTCCATAGCCATTCTGAGATATATTGTCATGCAACTTTCCATCATTCCGTTCATCATGACACATTCATCATTGTCATATTGCTTAGCATGATCATGTAGTTGACATAGTATTTGTTGGAAATCCACCGTTCATAATTCTTTCATACATGTCACTTTTGGTCCATTGCATATCCCGGTACACCACCGGAGGCATTCATATAGAGTCATCTTTGTTCTAGTATCGAGTTGTAATCATTGAGTTGTAAATAAATAGAAGTGTGATGATCATCATTTTCTAGAGCATTGTCCCATGTGAGGAATAAAAAAAGAGAAAGGCCATAAAAAAGGAAAAGGCCCAAAGAAAAAAAAGAAAAAAATATTTTGAGAGAAAAAGAGAGAAGGGACAATGTTACCATCCTTTGCCACACTTGTGCTTCAAAGTAGCACCATGATCTTCATAGTAGAGAGTCTCTCATGTTATCACTTTCATATACTAGTGGGAACTTTTCATTATAGAACTTGGCTTGTATATTCCAACAATGGGCCTCCTAAAGTGCCCTAGGTCTTCGTGAGCAAGCAAGTTGGATGCACACCCACTAGTTTCTTTTGTTGAGCTTTCATACATTTATAGCTCTAGTGCATACGTTGCATGGCAATCCCTACGCCTTGCATTAACATCAATCGGTGGGCATCTCCATAGCCCATTGATTAGCCTCGTTGATGTGAGACTTTCTCCTTTTTTGTCTTCTCCACATAACCCCCTCATTATATTCTATTCCACCTATAGTGCTATGTCCATGGCTCGCGCTCATATATTGCGTGAAAGTTTATAGGTTTGAGATTACTAAAGTATGAAACAATTGCTTGGCTTGTCATCGAGGTTGTGCATGATTATAGCATTCTTGTGTGACGAAAATGAAACATGACTAAACCATATGATTTTGTAGGGATGAACTTTCTTTGGCCATGTTATTTGGAGAAGACATAATTTCTTAGTTAGTATGCTTGAATTATTATCATTTTTATGTCAATATGAACTTTTGTCTTGAATCTTTCGGATCTGAATATTCATACCACAATTAAGAAGAATTACATTGAAATTATGCCAAGTAGCACTCCACATCAAAAATTCTGTTTTTATCATTTACCTACTCGAGGACGAGCAGGAATTAAGCTTGGGGATGCTTGATACGTCTCCAATGTATCTATAATTTTTGATTGCTCCATGCTATATTATCTATTGTATTGGACATTATTGGGCTTTATTATCCACTTTTATATTATTTTTGGGACTAACCTATTAACCGGAGGCCCAGCCCAGAATTGCTGTTTTTTGCCTGTTTTAGGGTTTTGAAGAAAAGGAATATCAAACGGAGTCCAAACGGAATGAAACCTTCGGGAACGTGATTTTCTCACCGAAGACAACTCAGGAGACTTGGACCCTACGTCAAGCCAACTAACAGGAGGCCACGAGGTAGGGGGGCGCGCGCCCCACCCTCGTGGGCCCCCTGTTGCTCCACCGACGTACTTCTTCCTCCAATATATACCCACGTACCCCCAAACGATCAGAAACGGAGCCAAAACCCTAATTCCACCGATGTAACTTTCTGTATCCACGAGATCCCATCATGGGGCCTGTTCCGATGAAGGGCTTCTACATCAACACCATAGCCCCTCCGATGAAGTGTGAGTAGTTTACTTCAGACCTACGGGTCCATAGTTAGTAGCTAGATGGCTTCTTCTCTCTTTTTGGATCTCAACACAATGTTCTCCCCATCTCTTGTGGAGATCTATTCGATGTAATCTTCTTTTTGCGGTGTGTTTGTTGAGATTGATGAATTGTGGGTTTATGATCAAGTCTATCTATGAATAATATTTGAATCTTCTCTGAATTCTTTTATGTATGATTGGTTATCTTTGCAAGTCTCTTTGAATTATCAGTTTGGTTTGGCCTACTAGATTGATCTTTCTTGCAATGGGAGAAGTTCTTAGCTTTGGGTTCAATCTTGCGGTGTCCTTTCCCGGTGACAGTAAGGGCAGCAAGGCACGTATTGTATTGTTGCCATCGAGGATAACAAGATGGGGTTTTCTTCATATTGCATGAGTCTATCCCTCTACATCATGTCATCTTGCTGAAGGCGTTACTCTGTTTTTAACTTAATACTCTAGATGCATGCTGGATAGTGGTCGATGAGTGGACTAATAGTAGTAGATGCAGGCAGGAGTCGGTCTACTTGTCTCGGACGTGATGCCTATATACATGATCATACATAGATATTCTCATAACTGTGCTCAATTCTGTCAATTGCTCAACGGTAATTTGTTCACCCACCGTAGAATACTTATGCTCTCGAGAGAAGCCACTAGTGAAACCTATGGCCCCCGGGTCTATCTTTATCATATCAATCTCCTACTACTTAGTTATTTACTTTGCCTTTATTTTATTTTGCATCTTTATGATAAAAACACCAAAAATATTATCTTATCATATCTATCAGATCTCACTCTCGTAAGTGGCCCTATAGGGATTAACAACCCCTATTTGCATTGGTTGCGAGGATTTATTTGTTTTGTGCAGGTACGAGGGACTCGCACGTAGCCTCCTACTGGATTGATACCTTGGTTCTCAAAAACTGAGGGAAATACTTACACTACTTTGCTGCATCATCCCTTCATCTTCGGGGAAAACCAACGCAGTGCTAAAAGAGGTAGCAAGCAGATACAGACGTTATGAACGTTTGACAAAGCTCGGTATGATGACTACTTGATAGTTTAGTGCACCATGCTTTACGTCTTAGAACCGGGACGTCAAAAACGTTTTGAACGCCACGGAGCATATAAGATGTTCCAAGAGCTGAAATTGGTATTTCAGACTCATGCCCGTGTCGAGAGGTATGAGACCTCTAACAGTACTTTGCCTACAAGGTGGAAGAGAATAGCTCAACCAGTGAGCATGTGCTCAGATTGTCTGGGTACTACAATTGCTTGAATAAAGTGGGAGTTAATCTTCCAGATAAGATAGTAATTGATAAAGTTCTCTAGTCACTATCTTCAAGTTAATAGAACTTAGTGATGAACTATAATATGCAAGGGATGACAAAAGTCATTCCCAAGCTCTTCGTGATGCTGAAATCGGTGAAGGTAGAAATCAAGAAATAGCATCAAGTGTTGATGGTTAACAAGACCACTAGTTTCAAGAAAAGGGCAAAGGAAAAGAAAGAGGAACTTCAAAGAAGAAAGGCAAGCAAGTTTCCACTCTCATGAAGAAGCTCAAAGCTAGACCCAAGCCTGGAACTGAGTGCTTCTACTGCAAAGGAAATGGTCACAGGAAGTGGAACTGCCCTAGATACTTGGCGGATAAGAAAGATGGCAAAGTGAACAAAATTATATATTTGATATACATGTTACTGATGTGTACTTTACTAGTGTTTATAACAACACCTCAGTATTTGATACTAGTTCAGTTACTAAAAGTAGTAACTCGAAACAGGAGTTGCAAAATAAACAAAGACTAGTTGAGGGCGAGGTGACGATGTGTGTTGGAAGTAATTCCAAGGTTGATAAGATCACCATCGCACACTCCCTTTACCTTCGGGATTAGTGTTGAACCTAAAATAAATGTTATTTGGTGTTTGCGTTGAGCATAATATGATTGGATCATGTTTATTGCAATACGGCTATTCATTTAAGTCAAAGAATAATTGTTATTCTGTTTACATGAATAAAACCTTCTGAGGTCATACACCCAAGGTGAATATTTTATTGAATCTCGATCATAGTAATACATATATTCATAATATTGAAACAAGAAGGTGCAAAGTTAATAATGATAGTGCAACTTATTTGTGGCACTGCCGTTTAGGTCATATTGGTGTAAAGCGCATGAAGAAAATCCATGCTAATGGGCTTTTGGAATCACTTGATTATGAATCAGTTGATGCTTGCGAACCATGCCTCATGGGCAAGATGACTAAGACTCTGTTCTCCGAAACAATGAAGCGAACAATAGACTTGTTGGAAATAATACATACTGATGTATGCAGTCCAATGAGTGTTGAGACTCGCAGAAGGTATCGTTATTTTCTGACCTTCATAGATGATTTGAGTAAGATATGGGTATATCTTCTTGATGAAACATAAATCTGAAACATTTGAAAAGTTCAAATAATTTCAGAGTGAAGTGGAAATCATCATAACAAGAAAATAAAGATTCTACGATCTGATCGTGGAGGAGAATATTTGAGTTACGAGTTTGGTCTTCATTTGAAACAATGCGGAATAGTTTCATAACTCACGCCACCTGGAACACCATGGTGTAATGGTGTGCCTGAACATCATAACCGTACTTTATTAGATATGGTGCAATCTATGATGTCTCTTACCAATTTACCACTATCGTTTTGGGGTTATGCATTAGAGACAGTTGCATTCACGTTAAATAGGGCACCATCTAAATCCATTGAGACGATGACATATGAAATGTGGTTTGGCAAGAAACCAAAGTTGTCGTTTCTTAAAGTTTGGGGTTGCGATGCTTATGTGAAAAAATTTCATCCTGATAAGCTCAAACCCAAATTGGAGAAATGTGTCTTCATAGGATACCCAAAGGAGATAGTTGGGTACACCTTCTATCACAAATCCGAAGGCAAGACATTCGTTGCTAAGAATGGATCCTTTCTAGAGAAGGAGTTTCTCTCGAAAGAAGTGAGTGGGAGGGAAGTAGAACTTGATGAGGTAACTATACCTACTCCCTTATTGGAAAGTAGTTCATCACAGAAATCCGTTCCTGTGACTCCTACACCAATTAGTGAGGAAGCTAATGATGATGATCATGTAACTTCAGATCAAGTTACTACCGAACCTCGTAGGTCAACCAGAGTTAGATCCGCACCAGAGTGGTACGGTAATCCTGTTCTGGATGTCATGTTACTTGACCATGACAAACCTATGAACTATGAGGAAGCGATGATGAGCCCAGATTCTGCGAAATGGCTTGAGGCCATGAAATCTGAGACGGGATCCATGTATGAGAACAAAGTATGGACTCTGATTGACTTGCCCGATGATCGGTGAGTCATTAAGAATAAATGGATCTTCAAGAGGAAGATGGACGCTAATAGTAGTGTTACTATCTACAAAGCTCGAATTGTCGCAAAATGTTTTCGACAAGTTCAAGGTGTTGACTACGATGAAATTTTCTCACTCGTATTGATGCTTAAAAGTCTGTCTGAATCATGTTAGCAGTTGTGGCATTTTATGAAATCTGGCAAATGGATGTCAAAACTGTATTCTTTCATGGATTTCTTAAAAGAAGAGTTGTATATGATGCAACCAGAAGGTTTTGTCGATCCTAAAGGTGCTAACAAAGTGAGCAAGCTCCAGCGATCCATCTATGGACTGGTGCAAGCATCTCGGAGTTGGAATATATGCTTTGATAAAGTGATCAAAGCATATGGTTTTATATAGACTTGCGGTGAAGCCTGTATTTACAAGAAAGTGAGTGGGAGCACTACAACATTTCTGATAAGTATATGTGAATGACATATTGTTGATCGGAATAATATAGAATTTTCTGGAATGCATAAAGGAGTGTTTGAAAAGAGTTTTTCAAAGAAATACCTCGATGAAGCTGCTTACACATTGAGCATAAAGATCTATAGAGATAGATCAAGACGCTTGATAAGTTTTTTCAATGAGTACATACCTTGACAAGATTTTGAAGTAGTTCAAAATGGAACAGTCAAAGAAGGAGTTCTTGCCTGTGTTGCAAGATGTGAAGTTGAGTAAAGACTCAAAACCCGACCACAGCAGAAAATAGAAAGAGAATGAAAAGTCATTCCCTATGCCTCAGTCATAGGTTCTATAAAGTATGCTATGATGTTTACCAGTCCTATTGTATACCTTAGCATCTTCCTGGCAAGGGAGTACAATAGTGATCTAGGAGTAGATCACTGGACAGCGGTCAAAATTATCCTTAGAGACTAAGGAAATATTTCTCGGTTATGCAGGTGATAAAAGAGTTCGTCGTAAAGAGTTACGTCGATGCAAGCTTTTTACATCGATCTAGATGACTCTAAGTCTCGATCTGGATACATATTGAAAGTGGGAGCAATTAGCTAGAGTAGCTCCGTGCAGAGCATTGTAGACATAGAAATTTGTGAAATACATACAGATTTGAATGTTGCAGAGTCGTAGGCTAAACTTCTCTCACAAGCAAAACATGTTCACTCTTTGGGTGTTAATCACATAGCGACGTGAACTAGATTATTGACTCTAGTAAACCCTTTAGGTATTAGTCACATGGAGATGTGAACTAATCACAAAAAGATGTGAACTAGATTATTGACTCTAGTGAAAGTGGGAGACTGAAGGAAATATGCCCTAGAGGCAATAATAAAGTTATTATTTATTTCCTTATATAATGATAAATGTTTATTATTCATGCTAGAATTGTATTAATCGGAAACTTAGTACATGTGTGAATACATAGACAAACAGAGTGTCACCAGTATGCCTCTACTTGACTAGCTCGTTAAATCAAAGATGGTTAAGTTTCCTAGCCATAGACATGAGTTGTCATTTGATTAATGGAATCACATCATTAGAGAATGATGTGATTGACTTGACCCATTCCGTTAGCTTAGCACGATGATCGTTTAGTTTGTTGCTACTGCTTTCTTCATGACTTATACATGTTCCTCTGACTATGAGATGATGCAACTCCCGAATACCGAAGGAACACTTTGTGTGCTACCAAACGTCACAACATAATTGGGTGATTATAAAGGTGCTCTACAGGTGTATCCGATGGTACTTGTTGAGTTGGCATAGATCAAGATTAGGATTTGTCACTCCGATTGTCGGAGAGGTATCTCTGGGCCCTCTCGGTAATGCACATCACTATAAGCCTTGCAAGCAATGTGACTAATGAGTTAGTTGTGGGATGATGCATTATGTAACGAGTAAAGAGACTTGCTGGTAACGAGATTGAACTAGGTATTGAGATACCGACGATCGAATCTCGGGCAAGTAACATACCGATGACAAAGGGAACAACGTATACCATTATGCGGTTTGACCGATAAAGATCTTCGTAGAATATGTAGGAGCCAATATGACCATCCAGGTTCCGCTATTGGTTATTGACCGGAGATGAGTCTCGGTCATGCCTACGTAGTTCTCGAACCCGTCGGGTCCGCGCGCTTAACGTTCGGTGGCGATCGGTATTATGAGTTTATGTGTTTTGATGTACCGAAGATTGTTCGTAGTCCCGGATGAGATCAGGGACATGTCGAGGAGTCTCAAAATGTTCGAGACGTAAAGATCGATATATTGGAAGGCTATATTCGGACATCGGAAAGGTTCTGAGTGGTTCGGGTATTTATCAGAGTACCGGAGAGTCACGGGAATTCGCCGAGGAGTATATGGGCCTTATTGGGCTTTAGGGGAAAGAGAGAGGGGAGGCTGCGCCCCCCCCCCCCAATGCCTAGTCCGAATTGGACTAGGGGGAGGAGTGGCGCCCCCTCCTTCCTTGTCTTCTCTTTTCCCTTTCCTTCTCTCCTACTCCTACTAAATGGAAGGGGGGAATCCTACTCCCGGTGGGAGTAGGACTCCCCAGGGCGCGCCATAGTAGAGGGCCGGCCCTCCCCCTCCTCCACTCCTTTATATACGGGGGAGGGGGGCTCCCCATGGACACACAAGTTGATCATTGATCTCTTAGCCATGTGCGGAGCGCCCCTCCACCATAATCCACCTCGGTCATGTTGTAGCGGTGCTTAGGCGAAGCCCTGTTCTGGTAGCATCATCATCACCGTCATCACGTCGTCGTGCTGATGAAGCTCTCCCTGGACACTCTGCTGGATCGTGAGTTCGTGGGACGTCATCGAGCCGAACATGTGCAGATCACGGAGGTGGTGTACTTTCGGTACTAGGTGTAACGCCCGGATAATCATGCTACAGTAATCCCATGCTAATCGTGCCATGACACCTTGGTTACTATTGCTATCCTTGCAATAATCCGAAACCGTTCGAAATTCAAATTCAAATTAATGATAACAATAAAAGTTTTCAAAAATTAAAACAAAAATTGTTTGGTGGTTGCCAAATATTACAAAGGTAATTATGGTGCAACAAACACATTTTTATAAAATACCTAATGCCCTAAATTAAATAAAACAGAAAAGGAAAAAGAAATAAATATAAGAAAATACAAAACAAAAACAAAAAAAGAGAAAAGAAAAGGAACCAAAGGAAAGGAGAAAGACCCCACTAGCTCCCCCCTGGGCTTCAGCCCATTCCCTCGCACCCGGCCGGCCCAGGTGGCCCAGCTGCCACCTCCCCACCTCTGTCACCTCCTCCCCACGCCCCCCACTGTTCGTCCGACCGCGCCCGCGACGCCGACGGACCAGCTTGCTGCCCCGCGCCGCTACAGGCCCCTGGAGAGGATAAGGGCACCGACGCCACGCCCCCTCGGGCTCCCCTACCCACTTGCCCCCTGCTCTCCTCCTCGATCTCCGCCTCCGTCTCGCTCCTCAGATCCGCCCCCGTCCGAGCGCTTCCATGGCCGTGGCCGTCACGTAGCCATGGCCACCATCCTCCCCGCACCGCGCCAACGTGTCGCCGGTCTCCCTCGTCGCCCTCCTCGTCGTCCTCGACCGTTGGTTCGAGCTCCGCAACGTCGCAGCGTTGTGGGCGAGGTCGTCTTCTTCCTCCGCCTCGCCGCCGCTCATCCCCAACTCCGACGACGCCCTCTGCAGCTACTAAGCCGCCAAGGGCCACCGTGTGTGCCGCTCGGTGAGCCCCCACTCCCTCCCCTCTCTCTCTCGACGCCGTTCGCTAGTTGGACGCCCCCCCCCCCAACTTGCCCGAGCGCATCACCGCACGCGCTCGTCGCCGGCAGCCGTCCGATGACCATTTGGTCCCGGGCTCATGCCTATCGTGCTCAGCATCGCTGTAGGAACCCGGAGCGACCACCCATTGGTCCTACCATGGCCAGCATAGGCGTTCCCCACCGCGGCCGAACGCCGGCGTCCGCCCTGCTCGTCGCCGGTGACGCTGCGGCCCTCCTCCGGCCACGCCACCACCACGGTTCGATGCAGCTCCTTGCTCTCGACCGAACGCCCCCTCCCACGCAGCCTACCTTGCTGCGTAGCGCCGTTTCCGTCGAGCACCCGTACGCGCCGCCGCCTTTTCTCGTCGCCGGTGCCGATTCCGGCCAAGTCCGGCCATACCACCACCCCCACTCGACGCGGCATCGAGTGGCCGTTCGGCTGGACCAAGCTGCGCGCCGAACGGTGCCGTGTAGCGAAATCCCGACGAGGCCCGGGAGCCCCCGCCGTGTTCTGACATCGCTGGCGGCCAAACGCCGGCCGCCGCCTACGTGGTTGGCCTGGGGCCACCCCAGGGCCACTGCCAGCGGGCCCTGCGGGTCCTAGTTGACTGGGTTGACCCAGTCAACTGCTGACGTGGCAGCTACTGCCACTGACATGCGGGCCCCATGTCAAAAACGAATAAAATTAAATAGATAATTTGCTAATTAATTAAATTAGTTAATTAAACACTAATCTCTCACTGACTACCGGGCCCCACCCACTAATTAGCCTATTTAGTTAGTTTTAAAACTCTGTTAGTACCCTGTCAATGACATGTGGGTCCCACTGGACCCACCTGTCTGGTTTGACTGGTCAACCGACTAGTTGACCTGCTGACATCACTATGATGTCATGCCTGCGTCATCATTCACTGTTTTGGATAATGTTGGATTTAAATAAATAATTAAAATCAGAAATTAATAAAATCTTTAGAAAATCATATCTTTTAATCCGTAACTCGGATTAAAATACTTTCTACATGAAAGTTGCTCAAAACGACGAGACGAACCCGGATACGCAACCCGTTCGTCCGCCACGCATCCCTAGCATAGCGAACACGCAACTTTTCCCCTCCGACTCCTTTGCCCGAAAACGCGAAACACCGGGAATAATTTCCCGGATGTTCCTCCCCTTCACCGGTACCACCTCGTACCGCGTTAGGGCACACCTAGCATCACGCTTTGTCATGTCATGCATCTTCATGCTTTTGTTTGCATTGTATTTATTGTTTCTTCCCCCTCTTCTCTCGCTAGACATCGAGACCGACGCCGCTGCTACCCAGTACAACTACGGTGTTGATGACCCCTCTCTCTTGCCAGAGCAACCAGTCAAGCCCCCCTTTGATCACCAGATATCGCCTACTCTTTTCTCTACTGCTTGCATTAGAGTAGTGTAGCATGTTACTGCTTTCCGTTAATCCTATTCTGATGCATAGCCTGTCCTTGCTACTACTGTTGTTACCTTTACCTGCAATCCTAATGCTTAGTATAGGATGCTAGTTTATCATCAGTGACCATACATTCTTGTCCGTCTGCCATGCTATATTATCGGTCCGTGATCACTCGGGAGGTGATCACGGGTATATACTATATACTTTATACATGATACATGTGGTGATGAAAGACGGGTCGGCTTGTGGAGCACCCGCGAGTGATTCATGGATTGGGGGCTGAAAGGACCTTTGTCCCAACGGCCCTCTGTGTGGATTTTTGTGGCGAAGTGACAGGGCAGGTTGTGACCACCTAGGAGAGAGGTGGGCCTGGCCCTGGTCGGTGTTCGCGGATACTTAACATGTTTAACGAGATCTTGGTATTTGATCTGAGTCTAGCTACTGGCCTATACGCACTAACCATCTACGCGGGGACAGTTATGGGCACTCAACGTCGTGGTATCAGCCGAAGCCTTCGTGACGTCAGCAACTGAGTGGCGTGCACCGGATTGGACCGTAAGCCTGCTCTTGTATTAAGGGTGCTAGTTCTGCTTCCGGCCGCGTACGCAACGTGCAGGTGTGCAATGGGCGATGGGCCCAGACCCCTGCGCCATAGGATTTAGACCGACGTGCTGACCTCTCTGTTGTGCCTAGGTAGGGCCGCGACATGTTGATCTTCCGAGGTCGGGCATGACCCAGAAAAGTGTGTCCGGACAAAGGGGATCGAGCGTGTTGGGAAATGTGGTGCACCCCTGCAGGGAAGTTAATCTATTCGAATAGCCGTGATCTTCGGTAACAGGACGACTTGGAGTTGTACCTTGACCTTATGACAACTAGAACCGGATACTTAATAAAACACACCCTTCCAAGTGCCAGATACAACCGGTGATCGCTCTCTCACAGGGCGACGAGGGGAGGATCAACGGTTAGGATTATGCTATACGATGCTACTTGGAGGTCTTCAGTCTACTCTCTTATACATGCTGCAAGACGAGGCTGCCAGGAGCGTAGTCTTCGAAAGGACTAGCTATCCCCCCTTATCCCGGCTTTCTGCAGTTCAGTCCACATATAATAGCCTTATTCCAGTTGATACCAATGCATACATATGTAGTGTAGCTCCTTGCTTGCGAGTACTTTGGATGAGTACTCACGGTTGCTTTCTCCTTCTCTTCCCTCTATCCTTTCTACCTGGTTGTCGCCACCAGATGCTGGAGCCCAGGAACCAGACGCCACCATCGACGACGACTCCTACTACACCGGAGGTGCCTACTACTACGTGCTGCCCGCTGACGATGACCAGGAGTAGTTAGGAGGATCCCAGGAAAGAGGCCTGCGCCTCTTTCGATATGTATCCCAGTTTGTGCTAGCCTTCTTAAGGCAAACTTGTTTAACTTATGTCTGTACTCAGATATTGTTGCTTCCGCTGACTCGTCTATGATCGAGCTCTTGTATTCGAGCCCTCGAGGCCCCTGGCTTGTAATATGATGCTTGTATGACTTATTTTATTTGTAGAGTTGTGTTGTGATATCTTCTCGTGAGTCCTTGATCTTGATCGTACACATTTGCGTGCATGATTAGTGTACAGTCGAATCGGGGGCGTCACACTAGGATCGGTCGATCGTGAAGACGTACGACTACATCAACCGCATTGTCATAACAATTCCACTTACGGTCTACGAGGGTATGTAGACAATACTCTCCCCTCTCGTTGCTTTGCATCACCATGATCTTGCGTGTGCATAGGAAATTTTTGAAATTACTGTGTCCCCAACAACAATGATCTCCTATTTTAACAGAGACAACAGGCACGCCAACAACAAGTCTATGTTTATCTTTTTCATCAGGTTTAGAATTTCTAGTGGCTTCATCACAAAAATAAATAACATGCCCATCAATATTTTCAGCCAAGAGATCTTTAACCATAGCAACATTAGGTTCAACTTTAAGTTTTTTCAGAGGGTGTATGTGTTCTTGTATAACTCTTTCGAACCACAACTAAAGCTTTAGCATGTTCCTTTATCCTAATAGGAAAAGGTGGTTTCTCAACATAAGTAGTAGGAACAACTGGATTATCATTATAAGTAGTGATTTCTTCGTCAGCTTTAATGGGTTCTACTATTTTAACTTCAATGGGGGGATGATATTTAAAACACTTCTCCTTAGGGAGATCAACATGAGTAGCAAATGATTCACATAAAGCAGCTACTATCTTATAGTCAAGTCCATATTTAGTGCTAAATTCACGAAAAGCATCGGTATCCATAAAAGATTTAACACAATCAAACTCGAGGTTTATGCATGACTCCTTACCTTCGTCGAGCTCCCAATCTTCGGAGTTGCGTTTAATTATTTCCAAAAGATCCCATCAGAATTCAATAGTCTTCTTCATAAAAGAACCGATACAAGAAGTATTGAGCATGGATTGATCATTACGGGAAAGCCGAGCATAAAAATTCTGAATAATAGTTTTTCTTGAGAGCTCATGATTGGGGCACGAATATAACATTGACTTAAGCCTCCCCCAAGCTTGAGAGATACTTTCTCCTTCACGAGGCCAAAAATTATATATATATATATAATTCCGATCACGATGAACCAGATGCATAGGATAAAACTTCTGATGAAATTCCAATTTCAATCGGTTGTAATTCCAAGCCCCAATATCATCACATAGCCTATACCATGTCAATGCCTTTCCCTTAAAAGATAACTGGAGGACCTTCTTCTTGACTTCATCTTCAAGCAAACATGCGAGCTTAAATAATCCACAAACGTATCCACATAGATTAGATGCATATCAGGACGTAGTGTTCCATCTCCTGCATAAGGATTAACTAGCAGTTTCTCTATCATACCCGAAGGAATTTCATAATAAATATTTTCAGTAGGTGCAGTAGGTTGAGGAGCAACTCTTTGTTCTTCCGGTCGAGGTGAAGATACCCCGAACAAACCCCTCAAAGGATGATTTTCCATAGTGACAAGTAACAGTAAATTCCAGCATGTAATATAATTTTTTCCTTACCAAAGGCACTTCACTCCCCGGCAACGACGCCAGAAAAGAGTATTAATGACCCACAAGTATAGGGGATCAATCATAGTCCTTTCGATAAGTAAGAGTGTCGAACCCAATGAGGAGCGGAAGGAAATGACAAGCGGTTTTCAGCAAAGTATTTTCTGCATGCACTGAAATTATCGATAACAGATAGTTTTGTAGCAAGATAATTCGTAACGGGTAACAAGTAACAATTGTAACAGAAGTGCAGCAAGGTGGCCCAATCCTTTTTTAGCAGCCTGGACGAACTCTTATATAAAGCAAAGCCCTCCGAGGACACATGGGAATTATCGTCAAGCTAGTTTTGATCATGCTCACATGATTCACGTTCGTTACTTTGACAATTTGATATGTGGGTGGACCGGCGCTTGGGTGTTGTCCTTACTTGGTAAAGCCCCCCACTTAATATTAACCCCTCTCGCAAGCATCCGCAACTACAAAAGAAGAATTAAGATAAATATAACTATAGCATGAAACATGTGGATCCAAATCAGCCCCTTACGAAGTAACGCATAAACTAGGGTTTAAGCTTCTGTCACTCGAGCAACCCATCATCTACTTATTACTTCCCAATGCCTTCCCCTAGGCCCAAATCATGGTGAAGTGTCAGCTAGTCAACGTTCACATAACACCACCAGAGGAAAGACAACATACATCTCATCAAAATATCGAACGAATACCAAATTCACATGATTATTTATAACAAGACTTCTACCATGTCCTCAGTAACAAACGTAACTACTCACAAAGCATGTTAATGTTCAAGATCAGAGGGGTAATAAATATCATTAAGGATCTAAACATGTGATCTTCCACCAAATAAACCAACTAGCATCAACTACAAGGAGTAATCAACACTACTAGCAACCCATAGGTACCAATATGAGGTTTTTGGAAAAAGATTGAATACAAGAGATGAACTAGGGTTTGAGAGGAGATGGTGCTAGTGAAGATGCTGAGGAAGATTGACCCTCCCTTGATGAGAGTATCGTTGGCGATGATGATGGCTTCGATTTCCCCCTCCCAAAGGGAAGTTTCCCCGGCAGAATAGCTCCGCCAGAGCCCTAGATTACTTTTGCCCAGGTTCCGCCTCGAGATGGCGGTGCTTCGTCCCGAGAGATTCGCTCTTACTTTTTCTAGGTCAAAACCCTCCAATAGCAGAAGGTGGGCACCAGACGATGGCCAGGGGGCCCACAAGCCCTGGAGGCGTGCCCCCTAGGCTTGTGGCCTCCTGGTGGGTCCCCTTCTATTGTTTCTTCGTCCAATATTTTTGTATATATTCCAAAAAAATTCTCCGTCAAGTTTTAGGACATTTGGAGTTGTGTAGAATAGGTATCTCAGATTTGCTCCTTTCCGGTCTAGAATTCCAGCTACCGGCATTCTCCCTCTTCATGTAAATCTTGTATAATAAGAGAGAAAAGGCATAAGTATTGTACCATAATGTGAAATAACAGCCCATAAATGCAATAAATATCAACATAAAAGCATGATGCAAAATGGACGTATCATTGGGTTCAACACTCTTACTTACCGAAAGGACTACGATTGATCCCCTATACTTGTGGGTCATCAAGCCTCTTTTCTGGGGCCGTTGCTGGGGAGTGAAGCGCCTTTGGTAAGTGGAATTTGGTAAGGAAACATTTTTATTATGTGCTGAAATTTACTGTCACTTGTCACTGTGCAAAATAATCCTATGAGGGGCTTGTTCGGGGTATCTTCACCTCGATCGAAAGTGGTAAGAGCCGCTCCTCAACCTACTGAAGCTACTGAAAATATTTATTATGAAATTCCCTCGGGTATGTTGGAGAAACTGCTAACTAATCCTTATGCAGAAGATGGAACAATACATCCTAATATGATCCTAATCTATACAGATGAAATTGGTGGATTGTTTAAGCTTGCAGGTTTATCCGAGGATGGAGTTAGGAAGAAAGTATTCCCTTTATCTTTGGGGGGAGGCATTCACATGATATAGGCTATTGGATGATACCGGAACATGGGACTGGAACCGGTACAAGCTGGAATTTCACCAGAAATTTTATACTATGCATTTGGTTCATCGTGATCAGGGAAAATCCATCCTATCACCCAGGGGTAGTTACCCCACATATCTCATATACTACCATATGATATTCTATATACTACTTTATCATTATAAGTATGTTCATATATTATATATAAGATAATCCAAAGTGGGTAACATGGAAAAATTGCAAGTTGGCCCATGATTTTCATTATATTTGTGAAATACGTATATATTTGTACGTAAAATGGAGCATATTGAAAATATGATGCATACTACCTAAAAAGTACTATATATAGTGCCTAAATATTTTTATATACTACATACTATGCGTACATACTCTCTGATTTGGTAGATACTACATACAACATACAAATCTCAAGTGGTGGTAACTACCACTGGTGGTAGATAAAATTTGTCTATATATATAATATATATATATAACATGGAGGAGAAAGTATCCCTCGAGCTTGAGGAGTTGGGAAACGTTGCATGGAAACAAAAAAATTCTATGCACGCGCAAGATCTATCCATGGAGATGCATAGCTACGAGAGGGGGAGAGCATCTACATACCCTTGTAGATCGCTAAGCGGAAGCATTTATCAACGCAGTTGATGTAGTCGTACACCTTCACGATCCGTTCTGATCAAGCATCGAACATAAGGCACCTCCACGTTTAGCACACATTCAGCTCGATGACGTCCTTGCCTTCTTGATCCAGCAAGAGGGCCGAAGTTTTAGATGAGTTCCGATAGCATGACGACGTGGTGACGGTGGTGGTGAAATATTTCCACAGGGCTTCGCCAAGCACAACGGATTTAGAGCAGAGGATGAACTAGAGGGAGAGGGGGCACCGGCACACGGCTTGGTGAATCGTGGTGTGTTCTAGAGCCCGGCCCTGCCCCTCTATTTATATGTTGAGCCCTGGGGTCGTTACTTGGAGAGAGGGCATCCCCAAAGTCGGTTTGGAATGCAAGGAAGAGTCCTTCTCGGATTCTAGCACAAGACACCACGGTCATTAACGTCTGCCCAGAAGCCATAGTCATCGGTGTCTGGCCCAGAAGCCATCGTCCTCGGCATCTGACCCAGGGCCATACGCTAGGGTCCCTAGTGTCTGGTTCCTGACCTCCGCAAAACTTCCTTTTGCACCAACCTAAAGCCCTGTGGGCCTTGCCCCTTGGCCCAACCAAATGTCCTCGCACCAGAACATTTCTGGAAACATCTAAAAACCTTTTCGGAGAACAAGCACTATCATCCCATATATCAATCTTTACCCCCGGACCATTCCGAAGGTCGCCATCATGTCTGTGATCTCATCCGAGACTCCGAACAACATTCGGTCACCAACATACATAACTCATATAATACTATATCATCAATGAATGTTAAGCGTGCGGACCCTACGGGTTTGAGAATGATGTAGACATGACTGAGACGCTTCTACGGTCAATAACCAATAGCGGGACATGGATGCCCATATTGGTTCCTACATATTGTACGAAGATCTTTACCGGTCGACCCTTTATGACAACATACGTAGTTCCCTTTGTCCGTTGGTATGTTACTTGCCCGAGATCCGATCGTCGGCATGTCCATACCTAGCTAGTTCAATCTCGTTACTGGCAAGTCTCTTTACTCATTCCGTAATAGATCATCTTGTAAATAACTCCTTAGTCCCTTTGCTTGCAAGCTTCTTATTGATGATGTATTACCGAGAGGGTCGAAGAGATACCTCTCTGTCATAAGGAATGACAAATCCTAATCTCGATCCATGTCAACTCAATATACACCTTTGGATATACCTGTAGAGCACCTTTATGATCACCAAGTTACGAAGTGATGTTCGATACACACAAGGTATTCCTCTGGTGTCTGGGAGTTGTGTGATCTCATGGTCGAAGGAACATGTATTTGACATTAAGAAAGTAGTAGCAATAAACTGAATGATCATATGCTATGCTAACAAATGGATCTTGTCCATCACATCATTCTCCTAATGATGTGATCCCTTTATCAAACGACAATGCATGTCTATGGTCAGGAAACCTTAACCATCTTTTGATCAACGAGCTAGTCTAGTAGAGGCTTACTTGGGACTTGGTATTTGTTTATGTATCCACACATGTATTTAAGTTTCCGATCAATACAATTATAGCATGAATAATAAACCTTTATCATGATTAAGGAAATATAATAATAAATGCTTTATTATTGCCTCTAGCGCATATTTCCAACAATCTCCCACTTGCACTAGAGTCAATTATCTAGATTACATAGTAATGAATCTAACACCCATGGAGTCTTAGTGTTGATCATGTTTTTCCCGTGGAAGAGGTTTAGTCAATGGTCTTCCACATTCAGATCCATATGTACTTTGCAAATTTCTATGTCGCCGTGCTTGACATAATCATGAATGGAGTTGAAGCGTCTCTTGATGTATTTGGTTCTCTTGTGAAACCTGGGCTCCTTGCCTATGGCAATTCCTCCAGTGTGAAAGTCCTATTAAGCATCTCGATCTATCCCTATAGATCTTGACGCCCAATATGTAAATAGCTTCACCGAGGTATTTCATTGAAAAATTCTTATTCGAATATCCTTCTATACTATCCAGAAATTCTGTATCATTTCCAGTCAGCAATATGTCATCCACATATAATATCAAAAATGCTACAGAGCTCCCACTCACTTTCTTGTAAATACAGGCTACACCGTAAGTCTGTATAAAACCAAATGCTTTGATCACCTCAACAAAGCGTATATTCCAACTCCGAGATGCTTGCACTAGTCCATAGATGGATCGCTAGAGCTTGCACACTTTGTTAGCACCCTTAGTATCGACAAAACCTTCTAGTTGCATCATATACAACTCTTCTTTAAGAAACCCGTTCAGGAATGCAGTTTTGACGTCCATTTGCCAGATTTCATAATCATAACATGTGGAAATTGCTAACATGATTCTGGCAGACTTAAGCATCGTTACGGGTGAGAAAGTCTCATCGTAGTCAACCTCTTGAACTTTTCGAAAACCTTTTGTGACAAGTCAAGCTTTGTAGATAGTGATATTACCATCAGCGTCCTCTTCCTCTTGAAGATCCATTTATTATCAATAGCTTATTGATCATTGGGCAAGTCCATCAAAGTCCACACTTTGTTCTCATACATGGATCCTATCTCAGATTTCATGGCCTCAAGCCATTTGTCGGAATCTGGGCTCATCATAGCTTCTTCATAGTTCGTAGGTTTGCCGTTGTCTAACAACATGACTTCCAGGACAGGACTACTGTACCACTCTGGTGTGGTACATGTTCTGGTCGACCTACGAGGTTCAGTAGTAACTTGATCTAAAGTTTCATGATCATCATTTTCTTCCTCCCTGGTTGGTGTAGACATCACGGGAACGGTTTTCTCTGATGTGCTACTTTAAAATTCGAGAGAAGGTACAACTACCTCACCAAGTTCTACTTTCCTCCCACTCACTTTTCTCGAGAGAAACTCCTTTTCTAGAAATGGCCCATTCTTAGCAACAAAGATCTTGCCTTCGGATCTGTGGTAGAAGGTAATACCCAATAGTTTCTTTAGGGCATCCTATGAAGACGCACTTCTCTGCTTTGGGTTCGAGCTTATCAAGCTGAAGCCTTTTGATATAAGTGTCGCATCCCCAAACTTTAATAAATGACAGCTTAGGTTTCTTGCCAAACCATGGTTCCTACGGTGTCATCTCAACAGATTTATATGCTACGCTATTTAACATGAATGTGTCTGTCTCTAATGCATAACCCCAAAACTATAGTGGCAAATCGGTAAGAGACATCTTAGAACGCACCATATCTAATAAAGTACGGTTACGACATTCGGACACACCATTACACTGTGGTGTTCTAGGTGGCGTGAGTTGTGAGACAATTCCACATTGTCTTAAATGAAGGCCAAACTCGTAACTCAAAAATTCACCTCCGCGATCAGAACGTAGAAACTTTATTTTCTTGTTACGATGATTCTCCACTTGACTCTGAAATTCTTTGAACTTTTCAAATGTTTCAGATTTGTGTTTCATCAAGTAGATATACCCATACCTACTCAAATCATCTGTGAAGGTTAGAAAATAATGATACCCGCCACGTGCTTCAACATTCATCATAAGTCATTAGCTCGCTCCATTATTCCAGAGAAGGGAGTCTTAGTCATCTTACCCATGAGGGATTGTTCACGAGTATCAAATGATTCATAATCAAGTGATTCCAAAAGTCCATCCGCATGGAGTTTCTTCATGCGCTTTACACCAATATGACCTAAACGGCAGTGCCACAAGTATGTTGCACTATCATTATCAACTTTGCATCTTTTGGCATCAATATTATGAATATGTATATCACTATGATTGAGATTCAACAAGAATAGACCATTCACTAAAGGTGCATGACCATAAAAGATGCTACTCATATAAATAGAACAACCATTATTCTCTTACTCAAATGAATAATTGTGTTGCAATAAACAAGATCCATATATAATGTTCATGCACAACGCTGGCACCAAATAACAATTATTGAGGTCTAAAACTAACCCCGAAGGTAGATGTAGAGGTAGCGTGCCGACGACGATCACATCGACCTTGGAACCATTCCTGACGCGCATCGTCACCTCGTCCTTAGCCAATCTTCGTTTATTCCACAACTCCTGTTTTGAGTTACAAATATGAGCAACCGAACCAGTATCAAATTCCCAAGCACTACTACGAGCACTAGTAAGGAACATATAAATAACATGTATATCAAATATACCTTTGTTCACTTTGCCATCCTTCTTATCTGCAAAGTATTTGGGGGCAGTTCCGCTTCGAGTGACCATTTCCCTTACAGAAGAAGCACTCAGTTTCAGGCTTGGGTCTAGCTTTGGGCTTCTTCACGGGAGTGGCAACTTGGTTGCCGGTGTTCTTGAAGTTCCCTTTCTTTCCCTTGCCCTTTTTCTTGAAACTGGTGGTCTTGTTAACCATCAACACTTGATGCTCTTTCTTGATTTCTAACTCCGTCGATTTCAGCATTGCGAAGTGCTCGGGAATCATTTTCATCATCCCTTGCATATTATAGTTCATCACGAAGCCTTTGTAGCTTGGTGGAAGTGACTGAAGAACTCTATCAATAACACTCTGAACTGGAAGATCAATTCCCAGCTGAGTCAAGTGGTTGTGGTACCCAGACATCCTGAGTATGTGTTCACTGACAGAACTGTTTTCCTCCATCTTACACCTAAAGAACTTGTTGGAGACTTCATATCTCTCAACCCAGGCATTAGCTTGAAATATCAGTTTCAGCTCTAGGAACATCTCATATGCTTTGTGGCGTTCAAAGCGCTTTTAAAGTTCCGGTTCCAAGCCGTAAATCATGGCACACTGAACTATCGAGTTGTCATTAGATCGAGCCTCCCAGACATTCATAACGTCTACATCAGCTCCTGCAGCAGGTCTGTCACCTAGTGGTGCATCAAGGACATAATTCTTCTGTGCAGCAATGAGGATAATCCTCAAGTTACGGACCTAGTCCGTGTAGTTGCTACCATCATCTTTCAACTTTGCTTTCTCTAGGAATGCATTAAAATTCAAGGGAACGGTAGCATGGCCATTGATCTACAGCGTAGATTTGCAAATACTATTACGACTAAGTTCATGGTAAATTTTAGTTCAAATAATCAAATTAATAATGAACTCCCACTTAAATCAACAACCCTCAAGTTTTCTAAGTGATACATGATCGAAATCAACTAACCCATGTCCGATCATTCAATGGTGAACATCTCCATGCATGTTGATCATATCTACTATATGACTCATGTTCGACCTTTCGGACTCCAGTGTTCCGAGACCATGTCCGTACATGCTAGGCTCGTCAAGTTTAACCCAAGTATTCTGCATGTGCAAAACTGGCTTACACCCGTTGTATGTGAACGTAGAGTCTATTGCACTCGATCATCACGAGGTGCTTCGAAACGACAAACTTTAGCAATGGTGCATAGAACACTTTTATCTTGAAATTAAGTGAAGGGGTCATCTTATAATGCTACCGTCGTTCTAAGCAAAATAAGATTCATAAAGGATAGACATCACATGCAATCAAAATATGTGACATGATATGGCCATCATCATCTTGTGCTTTGATCTCCATCTTCAAAGCAACGACATGATCTCCATCGTCACCGGTGCGACATCTTGATCTCCATCGTTGTGTCAGGGTTGTCTCGCCAACTATTGCTTCTACAACTATTGCTAAAGCATAGGGATAATGTAAAGCAATTACATGGCGCTAATAAGTGATTGACACGCAGGTCATATAATAATTAAAGACAACCCTAAGGCTCATGTCAGTTGTCGTAATCATCGACATGCAAGTGTGAACTTATTACAAAACATGATCATCTCATACATCAACATATATCATATCACATCTTGACCATATCACATCACAACATGCCCTGCAAAAACAAGTTAGATGTCCTCTACTTTGTTGTTGCAAGTTTTACGTGGCTGCTATGGGCAACTAGCAACAACCATTCTTACCTACGCAAAACCACAACAGTGATTATAAAGTTGCTATTTAGCCTTCTACAAGGACTGCCATGGTCAAATTGGATTCAACTAAAGTTGGAGAAACAGACACCCGCCAGCCAACTTTATGCAAAACAAGTTGCATGTCAATCGATGGAACCGGTCTCATGTACGTGGACATGTAAGGTTGGTCCGAGCCGCTTCATCCCTCAATACCGACGAATCAAAATAAGACATAGGTAGTAAGCAATATGAACATCACCGCCCACAACTCCTTTGTGTTCTACTCGTGCATATCATCTATGCATAGACCTGGCTCATGATTCCACTATTGGGAAATGTTGCATGGAAAACAAAAAAATTCTACGCACGTGCAAGATCTATCGATGGAGATGCATAGCTACGAGAGGGGGAGAGCATCTACATGCCCTTGTAGATTGCTAAGCGGAAGCGTTTATCAACGCAGTTGATGTAGTCGTACACCTTCATGATCCATTTCGATCAAGCACGGAACGTACGACACCTCCGCGTTCAGCACACGTTCAGCTCGATGACGTCCTCGCCTTCTTGATCCAGCAAGAGGGGCGAAGTAGTAGATGAGTTTCAGCAGCACAATGGTGTGGTGATGGTGGTGGTGAAACTATTTCCACAGGGCTTCGCTAAGCACAACGAATTTAGAGCCGAGGATGAACTAGAGGGATAGGGGGCGCCGGCACACGGCTTGGTGAATCGTGGTGTGTTCTAAGGGCTAGCCCTACCCCTCTATTTATATGTTGAGCCCTGGGGTCATTACATGGAGAGAGGGCCTCCCCAAAGTCGGTTTGGAACGCAAGGAAGAGTCCTTCTCGGATTCCAGCACCAGACGCCACGATCCTCGGTGTCTGGTCCCCGACCTCCGCAAAAATTCCTTTTGCACCAACCTAAAGCCTCGTGGGTCTTACCCCTTGGCCCAACCAAAGTGTCGTCGCACCAGAACATTTTTGGAAACATCCAAAAAGCTTTTCAGAGACCAAACACTATTATCCCATATATCAATCTTTACCTCTGAACCGGAGCTCCTCGTCAGGTCCGTGATCTCATCCGGGACTCCGAACAACATTCGGTCACCAACATACATAACTCATATAATACTATATCATCAACGAATGTTAGGCGTGCGGACCCTACTGGTTCGAGAATGATGTAGAGATGACCGAGACGCTTCTCCGTTCAATAACCAATAGCGGGACCTAGATGCCCATATTGGCTCCTACATATTCTGCGAGGATCTTTATCGGTCGAACCTTTATGACAACATACGTAGTTCCCTTTGTCTGTCGGTATGTTACTTGCCTGAGATTCGATCGTCGGTATCTCCATACCTAGTTCTATCCCGTTACTGGCAAGTTTCTTTACTTGTTTCGTAATACATCATCTTGTAACTAATTCCTTAGTCCCTTTGCTTGCAAGCTTCTTGTTGATGTTGTATTACCGAGAGGGCCGAAGAGATACCTCTCTGTCATAAGGAATGACAAATCCCAATATCGATCCATGCCAACTTAACAGACACCTTCAGAGATACATGTAGGGCACCTTTATGATCACCCAGTTACAAAGTGATGTTCGATACACACAAGGTATTCCTCCGGAGTCCGGGAGTTGCGTGATCTCATGGTTGAAGGAACATGTATTTGACATTAAGAAAGCAGTAGCAATAAACTGAACGATCATATGCTATGCTAACGAATGGGTCTTGTCCATCACATCATTCTCCTAATGATGTGATCTCGTTATCAAACGACAACTCATGTCTATGGTCAGGAAACCTTAACCATCTTTTGATCAACGAGCTAGTCTACTAGAGGCTTACTAGGGACTTGGTATTTGTTTATGTATTCACACATGTATTTAAGTTTCCGATCAATGCAATTGTAGCATGAATAATAAACCTTTATCATGATTAAAGAAATATAATAATAACCACTTTATTATTGCCTCTAGGGCATATTTCCAACATGAGGGAGTCTTAAATTGTAAGTGCATCTAGTGCCCCTTAATGATTTTGGTGTATTGAAGACTTATAGGTTAAGGGACTAATGTGTTTATGAGTGTACACAGGTCTATAAGTCTGTGAGGAGTTTGATATTTACAGAGAAAGTCGACCCCTAAAAATGAAGTTCTTCGAGTGAAGACTTTGGATCTCTAAAGACTTTCTGAAGACTTTGAAAGTGAATAAAATGGTGTGACCGTGAAGACTTGGTATTCATTCGAGGAACATGAAGCGTAAAGACTTTTGTTTTCATAGTTTCATTTTCTCTTTCTTGAGTCATAGGAAACACCGTACTATTAAAGGGGGTCGAGGAAATACTAAGGAAAATTTTCCAAGTGATGCTCAACTCAAAATCCTACACCTACCAATCCCTTCGAGTGAAGCCATTAGAAATCTCATACAGTTCAGTCAATTTCTTCAGTGACAGAGACGAAGTTCTTCTGGTCTCTGAGGAATTTGTTCTGACTGAGGAGTTAGGAATTCGCCAGTGCGGATTTCCTACACAGTGAGGAACATGATAGCCCTGAGGATTTTGCTACTCAAAATTCCGACCGTTCCTGTGCTATGCGCCAGCTGTCCCAAAATATCTATCCACCTAACGGTCATATCATTAAAGGGCATTTATGTCTTATCATGTCGGGCTGCTCCCTAGGCTATAAATAGCCGCCCCCCTACCACCACTAGCTGGTTGGCTGCTCCGAGAGAAACTGACACTTGTCATTTGAGAGCAACCCATCCTCTGAAGACTTTGAGCGAAAATCATCAAGTGAGGAAAAACCCAAAACCCAAACACCTACAAACCCCAAGTGATTGAGCATCACTAAAGAGATTGATCCTGCGTGGATCCGACGCTTGTTACCTTTGAAGACTGTGCTTCTTCCAGACGGTTAGGCGTCATGGTCTAGAGCATCCAAGAGGAATTGTGGATCGCCGAGTGACCGAGTTTGTGAAGGTTTGGAAGTCGCCTGAAGACTTACCATGAGTGATTGGATGAGGTCTGTGTGACCTTAGTTCAAGGCGAATACGGTGAGGACTTGGTGTCCTTGAGTTTAAATACTCAGCCGCTCCAACCAGACGTACAACTGAGACAGCAGTTGGAACTGGTCTACCAAATCATTGTCATCACCAAGCTTACTGGTTCTATTTCCTCAACTCTTTCATTTCCTCATAATTGTGTTGTGTGCTTGTTCATATCTGTGTTTGAAGACTTTGACTGAAGACTTTCTTAGTTTCCTCAGTTCAATTTCTTCAGTCAGTTTGTCTTCATCCTATGTTATCATGTGCTTACGCTTCTGTACTCTGTGCCTATCTTCATTTCATCATGATGACTATGCTTGTATTCTGTTATGTTTACTTTTGAGTACTCATTCCGCTGCTAGTAGTTCTTTGCTAAGGAATTTCCTCACCGGCAAATTCCTCAGTGAAGAATTTCATAAAAATCGCCTATTCACCCCCCTCTAGTCGATATAACACACTTTCAATTGGTATCAGAGCAAGGTTCTCCCTTGTTTTGTGTGATTTTGGTTTAACCGCCTGGAGTTTTAGTTATGTCGACCACAGGTATGATCAAGGTCTCTGCTGGGTGTCCTACCTTCGATGGGACGGACTACCCCTACTGGAAGAATAAGATGTGAATGCATCTTGAAGCAATTGATAACGATCTCTGGTATGTTGTGGAAAATGGTGTTCCCTCAGTCACACCTTCTCTGAATGCGGCTGATGTGAAGAGATTCAAGCAACTCGACTCTTAAGCGAAGAATATCATATGTGGCCATCTGAGCAAAGGACAGTATGGCAGAGTGAGTGCTTTGGAGATAGCGAAGCTTATCTAGGACAGGTTGTCCAAAGTAAATGAAGGAGTCTCAACTCAGCGAGACTCTCGAGTTGATGTTCTTCGCAATCTCTTCAACCGCTTCAAAATACTCGACAATGAAAATGTTCAACAAACCTTCGATCGCCTCACTGACATCTCAAATGAGCTTCAAGCACTTGGTGCCACTGACATCACCGACCTTGAGGTGGTGAAGAAATTGCTGAGATCGCTTGATTCCTCATTTGACACTCTGACATTAATGATACAAGAACGTGTTGATTACAAGTCACTTGATCCCGCTAATATTCTTGAAAGGCTAAATACTCATGAGTTCCAACTTGCTGAAAAGAGAGATCTCTATGGTTCAAGCTATGGCAGAACACGTGCACTGAAGGCCAAGGCCATATCTGAGTCCGAAGATGAAGACTCTGGTAGCAACCTTGGTGATCCTAAAGAACTATGCCATGATCTGGCTCTGCTTGTGAAGAAGTTCCAAAAGTTCTCAACACGTGGTCGCTTTGGGAGACCCTCAAGGAGCAGTGATTCCTCATCAAGTGACTACAAGAGGAGGCTCTGCCACAAATGCAAGAAGCCTGGACATTACATTCAAGATTGTCCTCAATGGGAAAAGGAATCAAAGAAGAAGAAATACAAGGATTACAGTTCTCATGATGCGAAGAAAAAGAAGAAATCCACAAAATCCTCATCTTCAAAATCCTCAAGGCCTTCATATCACAAGAAGAGCAGCTCCAAGAAGGCCAGGGCATTCATTGGCAAGGAAATGGACTCTGAGGCTGAATCTGAAGAAAATGAGGAAGAGGAGTCATCTGAGGAGTCTGAATCTGGAGTGGCGAGCCTAGCTCTCACTACTGCATTCGTCAGCAAGTCTATCTTCAACACTGAAGAAAATAACCTCACCAACAAAGCTGATGAAGGGGATGATGACTATGCTCCCACCTATTGCTTCATGGCAAAGGGTGCCAAGGTACTCAAATATACCTCATCTGAATCATTTGAGAATGAGTCTGATGAAAATCTTAAGCCCAGCTATTCTAAACTTGCTAAGATTGCTGTAAAACAACAAAGGGCTTTAGAAAAGGTTCAAAACATGCTAGACAAAAGTGATGATATGTTGGGTGAAGAAATGGATCGCACTAAAGCCTTGACTGAAAATCTTCAGAGATTCCAGACTAGGTTTGAAAATCTTCAAAGTCATCATAACACTCTCTTATCCGATCATGAGAAGCTTTCTTATGAATTTCTTCAAAGAAAGCAAGACCTTGAGAAGCTAAGAGTGAGTTATGACGATCTTCAGAAGGAGCGCGATTCATTACTTGCTCAACAAATCAGCGCTTCTCGGGAAGAATTTGTTCCTCCATGCTTGAAGTGCATTGAACGTGAATCTGCTAATTCTTCACCTGAATGTTCAAATGCTGCTAATGTTTCAAATTCTTCACATACCTCTGCTATCACTAATTCCTCATCTGAGGACATTGCTAGTATCATTGATGATGCAGGGTTGAAGGAATTGTACACGACAGGCATGTACAAAAGCCTCAAAGGGCATCAGGCTCTTTGTGATGTGCTTAAAAAGCAGATGCTCAACAGGAACCCTAGGAAAGAGGGTATTGCCTTTGAGAGGAAACTCAATGCTGATGGTACATATTGGAAGTCTGAGCAGTACCCCAAAACTACATGGGTTGCTGCAAAGGGACCTCCAGTTGATCCATCTAACTTATCTGGATTTGCATGTGAATCTCCTCATTCTGATGATGAGTCAATTGACTCCAACTATAAACTGTTCAAAAATCAGAATGGTGAAGTATTTGCTAGATATGTTGGCACTAACTGCAGGAACGGTCCCCCTATGAAGAAAATCTGGGTTCCCAAAAGATGCCTTGAAAATCTTCAGGTGAATGTCATCATGACGCCACCTGTGAAGAATAGGAACCCTAGATCAAATTCTTCATATGGACCAAATTCTTCATATGGATCCAAGTCCTTATACAAACCAAACTTCTCACATGGATCATATTCCTCATATGGATCAAAGTCCTCATATGAACATCATCATGCTAACCCGTCTGTTTCGCAGGGAAGATCTAAGGATTATGGATATGTGCATTATTCTTCAAATCATTATGTCCATAAGTCCTCGAAGAATTTCTCTGCATACTCTTATGCTTACTCTAACCCCTCTTATGTGAAACAAAATGGACTGGCTTCTATGCCATCCTTCTTGTATGGAGCTCGCAGAGTGATGAACTCTTTGCCACCCCTTCAGATGTGGGTGGTGAAGAAAAAGAAGTAATCTCTTCTGTAGGGTCAGGTCTCCAGACGTACATAATCGTCTGAAGAATTTGCTGGAGACCTGAGTATGCCTGATAGGACACAGGCTAATCATGAAGAAATGAACTTTCATTTCTCACGTCCTCATATTGCTTTATCAGTTCTTTTACTTGATGAAATTGATCTGATGAATTGATGTCATATTCTTCACTGATGAAGTATATGAGTTTGTAAGCTGCACTAATTCATCTGCAGGATGATCAACCCAAATCCACTGAGTGGGTCCTCGATAGTGGATGTACAAACCACATCACTGGTGACAAGAATCTATTGATGGATGCTCCATTATCTCTGTCGCATCTGAAGCATATCATCTTTGCTGACAAAGGCAAAAGTCAGGTATTGGGTCTAGGTAAGGTTGCGATCACAAAGGATCGACACATGGACAAAGTCATGCTTGTTGAGTCCTTAGGATACAACCTTATGTCTGTCTCAATGCTTTGTGATCTTGATATGGTTGTTGTCTTTGGCAAGTACCGTTGTGTTGTGGTTATGGAAGCTGACAATTCCAAAGTCTTCGAAGGCTTTAGGAGAGGAGACGTGTATATTGTTGATTTCTCTACAGGACCACAACCAGCCGTGTGCTTACTTGCAAAAGCTTCAGAAGGCTGGCTCTGGCATCGACGACTTAGTCATGCAGGCATGAGGAATTTGCACATGCTTACGAAGAAGAAGCATGTCATTGGCATCGATAATGTCAAATTCCTCAAGGATCACCTATGCGGAGCCTGTGAAGCTGGGAAGATGACGAAGGCCAAGCATCCAGCGAAGACTATCATGACCACCACTCGCCCATTTGAATTGCTTCACATGGATCTCTTTGGTCCTAATCATTATTCTGCTATTTCAAATGAAGCATCTCAATATGGCTTTGTTATTGTTGATGATTATTCTCGTTAAACATGGGTACACCTTGTTACTTACAAACATGAAGTGCAGGAAGTCTTCAAATGATTTTCCTCGAGGGCTTCAACCAACTTTGGTGTGAAGATCAAGCACATCAGAAGTGACAATGGCACTGAGTTCAAGAATTCTGGTCTCGATGACTATCTTGATGAACTTGGTATTACTCATGAGCTATCTGCTCCTTATACTCCTCAGCAGAACGGCGTCGTGGAGCGCAAGAACAGGACTCTTGCTGAGATGGCTCGCACTATGCTTGATGAATACAAAACGCCTCGTCATTTCTGGACTGAGGCAATTGATACTGCGTGCCACATCATCAACAGAGTATATCTTCACAAATTCTTCAAGAAGACTACCTATGAACTCCTCACTGATAAGAAACCCAATGTAAGTTATTTCAAAGTCTTCGGTGCTAAATGTTGGATTAGAGATCCTCGTCACAACTCAAAATTTGCACCGAAAGCACATGAAGGTTTTATGCTTGGTTATGGAAAGGACTCGCATACCTACAGAGTCTTCAACAACGTTCTTCACAAAGTTGTTGAAACTGTAGATGTGCGGTTCGATGAAACTAATGGCTCGCAAAGAGAGCACCTACTGTGATAGATGAACCAGCACCTGAGGAAACTATCAAGTTCAAGGCTACTGAGGATGTCATTCCTACTGAAGAATCTGCTGAAGAATTCATTCCAGAACATGAAGAACGTCGAGCTAATGCACCTGAAGAAAATGCTAAAGAAAATGGTGCTGAAGAAAACGCTGATCAAATTCTTCAACGGCAACCAGCTCATCCTCCCATTGCAAAAGAAGTGCAAGTTGAAAAGATCATCAATGACATCAAAGCGCCAGGTCCTCTCACACGCTCAAAAGCTTCACATTTGTCTAACTTTTGTGGGCACTATGCTTTTGTCTCTATTACAGAGCCCACTAAGGTAGATGAAGCATTTCTGGAGCCTGAGTGGATTCAGGCCATGCAAGAAGAATTACATCAGTTCGAGCTCAACGATGTCTGGGAACTTGTCAAACGTCCAGATCCTCGCAAGCACAATATCATCGGCACAAAGTGGATCTACCGCAACAAGCAAGATGAAAATGGCCTTGTGGTAAGGAATAAGGCACGGCTTGTAGCTCAAGGCTACACACAGGTTGAAGGAATTGATTTCGATGAAACTTTTGCACATGTTGCTAGACTTGAGGCTATTCGCATATTACTTGCTTATGCTAACCATCATGATATCACTTTATATCAAATGGATGTGAAAAGTGCATTCCTCAATGGTAAGCTTGAGGAAGAAGTATATGTTGCTCAACCCCCAGGTTTTGAAGATCCAAAGAATCCTAACAAAGTCTTCAGACTCAACAAGGCCCTCTATGGCCTCAAGCAGGCCCCACGGGCTTGGTATGATACTTTGAAGGAATTTCTCATGACGAAAGGCTTCAAACCCGGTTCACTTGACCCTACTCTTTTCACTAAATCTTATGATGGTGAATTATTTGTGTGCCAAATATATGTTGATGATATTATCTTTGGTTGTACTGACCAACGTTATAGTGATGAATTTTCCAATATGATGACTGAAGAATATCAAATGTCTATGATGGGAGAGTTAAAATTCTTCTTAGGTCTTCAAATTCGTCAACAACGCAATGGCATATTCATATCTCAGGAGAAATACCTCAAGGATGTACTGAGGAAATTCGGCATGCAGGATTGCAAAGGCGTAAAAATTCCTATGCCCACAAATGGCCATCTGTGCACTGATGAAAATGGTGTTGACTTCGATCATAAGGTATACCGCTCCATGATTGGTTCTTTATTGTACTTATGTGCATCTAGGCTAGATATAATGCTTAGTGTTTGCATGTGTGCCCGATTTCAAGCTACACCAAAGGAATCACACCATAAGGCTATGAAGCATATTCTTCGATATCTAGCTCACACACCAACACTTGGATTATGGTACCCCAAGGGCTCGGCTTTTGATCTCATTGGATATTCTGACTCTGACTATGCTGGTGATCGTGTGGACCGCAAGTCAACATCTGGTACATGTCATTTCCTCGGACGATCTTTGGTTTGTTGGTCCTCGAAGAAACAGAACTGCGTATCACTATCTACTGCTGAAGTTGAGTACATTGCTGTTGGTTCTTGCTGTGCCAATTGCTATGGATGAAGCAAACTCTCAAGGACTACGGCGTCAACATGAAGAATGTGCCTCTCTTCTGTGACAATGAGAGTGCCACCAAGATTTCTCACAACCCAGTTCAGCACTCGAAGACAAAGCACATTCAGATTTGTCATCATTTTCTTCGTGATCATGTGTTGAAGGGCGACATTTCTATTGAGCATGTGAAGACTGAAGAACAGCTAGCCGATATCTTCACAAAGCCCTTGGATGAGAAGAGATTTAGCAAGTTGCGGTGTGAGCTAAATATCCTAGAATCTTCGAATGTTCTTTGAAAAGGACACTCATCCTAATACTTATGCAAAATTGATGACTAAGATGTGCAACACATGAAGAAACGTTTTTCTTCAATCAATGAAGAATAACACTCTTAGTGTGAAGAAATTAATGAAGAATTTGATTCTCAGAACCCTACGATAATTGTACGCGGTGTCTGAAATCATCATTCTTATACGGTGGGTCACGCCACCACCAAAAGTTGAAATTTCTCAAATTATTCATATTCTTCAACTTTGCATAGTCTTCATTGTTTCCGTCGTTTTTCTTCATTGGCTATATATATATTTATGAGTTTATGTCCTCTACAGCATTCACTTATTGCTATTTCTTCAAGTTGGTTTTCTGCTAAGTGAATGTGATCGGACCCTTCCCCTCTATGCTATACTCAACCCAATATGTTCACAAATTCTTCATGTGCGTTCTATTTGAAACTCGTTCAAAATCTTCACTGTGTCCTTGTCAACTGAAGAAATTGCAAAGGGAACTTTAAAACCTATCTTATCGAAATTTTTGGCTTTGCCGCTCAAACCGTTCCGCATCCCACTATATACTTATCCACTCACCCACGATCTAACACAATCTCCACCTCTCACTACATGGGTGACACATGTCATGCGAATGAGAAGGGTCAGGGGCACGTTCGTCCAATTTCTTCAGGCGAGCAGTTTTTCACCGTGGCTATAAATACCCCTCCTTCCCTTCCTCACTTCTTTTACTCCGCTCGATCTCTCTCCAGCTCGAGCTTCTCAAACCCTAGTGCCGCCGCTACTTCATCACCGCCGGTGAGGAAGAGCTTCACTACCTCGCCCTTGTCGCCGACATACTCGCGCCGACCGCGGAAATCTTCACTCCGCCGCCGCCGTAGCCGTCTTCCTCCACCAAGTTAGGGCGTGGAAGATCTGCACAGACGAACTTCACATCTCCTCACTCTAGTTCGTCATGTTCTTTGTCCAGGGTAATTAAAAGTTACTTTTACTACCCTCGTTGATTCGAATGATTATCTTCAAAATCTTCAAAGATGTTTTTCTTCATAGTTTCACACACTAAACACCTCACAAATCATCTGTGCTTGATTCGTTTCTCTAAGCATCATTTTTCTTCAAGATTCCTCAATTGTGTGGATCTTCGATCTATACAACTCTGGAACCTAAGACAAAGAAAGCTTAGTGAAACTCTTCAAGACTCATATGGTCAAATTCCTCAAACTTGTTCTTTTGAAAAACCCTCTAAGAACGCATATGACCTCTCCAAATTCCTCGCAACTATACTCTGTTCACAGGTACACATGTCAGCTGCTGAATCACTAGGTTCTCATCAACTTAACTCATTTGCAGCGTTCCTCGAAGAAAAGTTGCATACTTCTTGAGAGAATTCAATTGTTCAAATTCCTCAACTGAAGAAAATGGCTGACAGTAAGAAGCCATAGAAGGGAGGAAAGAGGCCTGAGGTAAATACAGCATTTGAGATCCCTGATAAAATATATGTTGGGTACTGCACACCTACTGAGGAAACCAAGAATGAGCGCCAAGTTCGCATTCAGAAGATAGAGAGGAGATGGGCAAGAGAGTGGAGGGAGTACAGATATGTCACTCCTAAGTACATGAAGAAATTCGCACTCAATCCTCCATGCCCAAGAGCTCCATTGGCACCTGGCCAAATCGCTGATCCCACCAGCCTCAAGCGCGGTGAGGACTATCCTGATGAATGGGCCAAGCGCCAAGCCAAGTTGGCTAAGCAAGCCAAATAAGCAGTGAGGAAATTCAATGAAGACTCTGCTGCTGCCTCTGCTGAGGCCTTTGCTGTCAAGCCAAAGAAGGCTATGTCAAAGAAGCCTGCACGCAAGCCAAGTGCTTCACCAACAGTGCCCTCAAGGCCAAGTTCCTCAGCAATGCCCTCACAGCCAGAATCCTCAAAGCCCTCACGGCCAATTCCTCATGTTGCTCATGTTCCTCCAAAGTCCTCAGCTCCTCCGCCAAAGCCCTCAGCTGTTCCGACTAAATCCTCAGCACCTGTGCATCTCGCCTCGTGCCAAAGGACTGCAGGCATCTCCATTGCCTCAGGTGTCTCAGCTAGTTCCTCAGCTGCACCAAGTTCCTTAGCTAGCCCCTCACTACTGAAGACAAAGGCCACTGCTGGACGAGGTCCTCGCCCAAGTCCTCAAAAGAAACAAGTCGCTTTCCAAGTACCGTCTGAAGAAGACGAAGCTGATGATGATGAACTTGTAGAAATCATCAGAGATAGGCAAGTCAGGGCCGCTAGAGCCAAAGGATCAGAGGTGCCACTGCTTTTGGATCCCAAGTTGATCCTCAACTACATTGATGTCTGGCACAAGGACCCCAACACTCCCTTGCCTGACTTCAAGCTGACTCCTGGTCAAAGTCACATGCTGACCCACTTCATTCAAGAAGAAAAGTGGAAATTTGAGAAGGCCAGGCAGATCAAGAAAGCGCAGTACAAGAAAGAGCGCTATCTGAAGAAAAATGTTGTCTCCATGACAAGTGAAGAACTTGTCACTATTCAGACTGAGATCAAGAAACTCAATGATGACTTTGACGCATATCGCGCTGATTGGCTTGGAGCCAAGGTTCGTTTTGTGATACTTGCGGATAACTTCACTTCCAATGTTGCAGCCCCAACGCAATAGGAAATTCCTCGGGCTGAAGCAACTGCTCAGCCTACTGAAGAAAATGCCAGCACCGCTGATGACAATCAGGCTGCTGAAGAAAATGTGAGTTCTAGGGCTGATGACTGCATTCCATCCACTGAAGAAATTGCCAGGGCACCCACTAGTGGTGTGCCTGAAGAAAATGAAGAACTCAGGGCAACTGCATCAGTTGTGCTTGAAGAAAATCAACCAGATTCCTCAGCTGCTCCTGCAGCAACTTCAACTCCAATCCTTCCATCTACATCGGATGTGAAGAAGACCAAGGCTGCAGAGCATGCTGCAGTGAAGAAAAGGAAAGCATCAACTGCTTCAGATTCTTCAGCTCTGAAGAAAATGAAGCCTATGACAAGTTCATTTACCAATCCCATTGATGTTGTTCCCATCTCAACTAGGCCATCAAAGGACCTTGTGCCTTTCGATGAAGAATATGTGATCCCCAGCGGATTTGATGAAGATACTCCTTCTGCTGCTTCGTCTGAACCGTTGGATGAAGAAATTGAAGTGGATGTGATCCCTTCAACACCTATCATCTCCTCGCCTATGCCTCAGTTCACAGCTGAAGAGGCTGGCGTTGAATAAATGGAAGATGAAGATGTGGACGTTGGCTGCTCCACACCCGTAATCAGTGATGAATTCTGGGAAAGTCAGCATCCAAACTCTCCAATGTTCACCCCTCTACAGCAAATTCCTCAGTCCCCCACACAAACTGTACAACTGGGCTCTGAAGAAACTCATCCCACTGCATCTGTCCATGAGGAAATTCCAGCCACTAGCGCTGAAGAAACTACTGCTGCTGAACAACCAACAACGCAGACTGCCACTGAGGAGGAACCAGAAATTCCTCAGCCTGAAGAACCTGCGATTGAGATTCCTGAGGTCGTGATGCAACTCACTGACACTCCTCTGCCGAAGCCAAAGGATCCATTCTCACGCAAGCAAAAGTTCAAGGCTGATGATTTCTTCGGTGAGCACGTATTCTTCGAAGATTACAACCCATATAACTCTGCTCGCATTAGGAAGAGGCGTTTCTGGACTGCTAGTCAAGCCAATTTCTATTCCTCAGTGTTGTTCAACAAGGAGAAGATCTTCTACCATGAGCATATTCCTTATGTGGATATGGAATCTCCGTCGTGCTTCGCACCAGTCCTCAGTGTTCTTCACGATGCTGGACTGCTAAAATTTTGCTCTGACATCTGCGATTGGAATGAAGAACTGATTCTTCAATTCTATGCAACACTGCACATCACTGGAGATGCTGAAGATGTGAATTCCTGGGTGTTGGACTGGATGTCTGAAAACACTCACTACACTGCACCAGCCTCTGAATTGCTTCGTGCTCTACCACTCAGTCCTCCCCTTGAAGAAGCTCGCTGCATCTACAGTGAACCTGAGCTCACACATCATTACATGCAGGTGCTGATGAAACCTTTGAAGCCAGGTCAGGCACCAAGAACCAAATTTCTCGTGAAGGAATTGTTGTACGTGCCCAGAACTGTCTATCGTATTCTTACGAGGACAATCAGTCCTATCAAAGGCCACGACTCATCTGATGAGGAAATTGTTGGCATCATGAAGAATTTGGTATTCAACATCGTTCATGGCATTCCTGTCAATTATCACGATTTCTTCATGAGGACTATGGCAAATGTTGCACTGTCTCCGTTTGAGCTGAAGCCTTATGCACCTTGGATTATGAGATTCCTCAGGACAAGGTCTTCACTCAACTACAAAGCTGATTTCCAGAATCACCTCAGCTACTTGCCCCCAATTGAAGTCCTCAAGTAGACATATTCCTCCGTTGATGGAAAGGGCAAGGCACCAGCTGTAATAGATGAAGGCACTCGTCCATTGGATGGTCAGTTTCGCAAAGCTGCATCTTATTCCACCAATGATGACTCTGCTACACATGACTCTGCCAATGCACCCAAGTCCACTCCTCAAGACACTGCTCCGCGCGTAATGACTAGTCGTGAACTTCTGCTTAGTCTTCACCAGAAGGTGGATCGAAATCACAAATGGGTTAAGCGTCAGTTTGGTTCACTTCTTCACAACATGACTGCCACACACAATGCAGTGAAGAAAAACCACTACTACCTCCATCAAGTCTTCGGTCGCACCTGGGCAATCCTGTCACATCTTTATGGTGAAGAAGATCTGAAGAAAATGGGTCTCAATGAAGATTTTGACTGGTCTGCACCTCCACCGAAGAAATTCAAGAAGGTCAAGGTTCCTTCTCTGGTGGCCAACTCATATTATTCATCGCGTGACACTGATGAAAATGAAGACTTGGACGACACTGCGGCAGGCCCTACTACAACAAACGACCCCAACAACGCTAGCGCTCCTTCATCAACTTGATATTCTTCAGGGGCGTTAGTCCTCATATTCGATCCTTTTGGTCATTTGATGACAAAGGGGGAGAATTTTGAGTTAGTCTTCAAGCGGGTCTTTCTATATGGGCGTTTTTTTGTTAAGTTACAACTCTCGTTCTTCTGCGACTTTATTGGATCGAGTTGTAAACTTAAACCCGATGGTGCTCTTATACTCTTGATACGTTTTTCTGCATGCTTATTCCTCGTTAATATTATTGCACGCATGCTGAATTACATCAGTCACCATATTTCATCATGCATTTCAAATTCTTCACCGTTATATATCAAATGCGTGTATGAATTACAAGATATAGGGGGAGATCTCCATGATTCAACTCTTCAAGTGTGCATTGCTTCAAAAGCAAATTCCTCACTATGCACATCTTCAGGGGGAGTTCTTCTATATCTTGCAATAAAATTCCTCAATATTAGTAGTTACACTTCATATGTTTATCCCCGTTGAAAACTTAACCTATATTGTCATCAATCACCAAAAAGGGGGAGATTGTAAGTGCATCTAGTGCCCCTTAGTGATTTTGGTGTATTGAAGACTTATAGGTTAAGGGACTAATGTGTTTATGAGTGTACACAGGTCTATAAGTCTGTGAGGAGTTTGATATTTACAGAGAAAGTCGACCCCTAAAAATGAAGTTCTTCGAGTGAAGACTTTGGATCTCTAAAGACTTGGAAAGTGAAGAAAATGGTGTGACCATGAAGACTTGGTATTCATTCGAGGAACATGAAGCGTGAAGACTTTTGTTTTCGTAGTTTCATTTTCTCTTTCTTGAGTCATAGGAAACACCGTACTGTTAAAGGGGGTCGAGGAAATACTAAGGAAAAATTTCCAAGTGATGCTCAACTCAAAATCCTACACCTACCAATCCCTTCGAGTGAAGCCATTGGAAATCTCATACAGTTCAGTCAATTTCTTCAGTGACAGAGATGAAGTTCTTCTGGTCTCTGAGGAATTTGTTCTGACTGAGGAGTTAGGAATTCGCCAGTGCAGATTTCCTACACAGTGAGGAACATGATAGCCCTGAGGATTTTGCTACTCAAAATTCCGACCGTTGTTGTGCTATGTGCCAGCTGTCCCAAAATATCTATCCACCTAACGGTCATATCATTGAAGGGCATTTATGTCTTATCATGTCGGGCTGCTCCCTAGGCTATAAATAGTCGGCCCCCTACAACCACTAGCTGGTTGGCTGCTCCGAGAGAAACTGACACTTGTCATTTGAGAGCAACCCATCCTCTGAAGACTTTGAGCGAAAATCATCAAGTGAGGAAAAACGAAAAACCCAAAACCCAAACACCTACAAACCCCAAGTGATTGAGCATCACTAAAGAGATTGATCCTGCGTGGATCCGACGCTTTTTACCTTTGAAGACTGTGCTTCTTCTAGACGGTTAGGCGTCATGGTCTAGAGCATCCAAGAGGAATTGTGGATCGCCGAGTGACCGAGTTTGTGAAGGTTTGGAAGTCGCCTGAAGACTTACCACGAGTGATTGGACGAGGTCTGTGTGACCTTAGTTCAAGGAGAATACGGTGAGGACTGGGTGTCCTGAGCTGCGTGTTCAGGACTGGGTGTCCGGGACTGTGTGTCCTTGAGTTTAAATACTCAGCCGCTCCAACCAGACGTACAACTGAGACAGCAGTTGGAACTGGTCTACCAAATCATTGTCATCACCAAGCTTACTGGTTCTATTTCCTCAACTCTTTCATTTCCTCATAACTGTGTTGTGTGCTTGTTCATATCTGTGTTTGAAGAATTTGACTGAAGACTTTCTCAGTTTCCTCAGTTCAATTTCTTCAGTCAGTTTGTCTTCATCCTGTGTTATCCTGTGCTTATGCTTCTGTACTTTGTGCCTGTCTTCATTTCATCATGATGACTATGCTTGTATTCTGTTATGTTTACTTTTGAGTACTCATTCCGCTGCTAGTATTTCTTCGCTAAGGAATTTCCTCACCGGCAAATTCCTCAGTGAAGAATTTCGTAAAAATCGCCTATTCACCCCCCCCCCCCTCTAGTCGATATAACGCACTTTCGTGAATATATGATGCACACATGCCCCAATCATGAGCTTTCAAGAGAGATGATTATACAAAACTTTTATGCTCGCTTTCTCATAATGATCAATAAATGCATGATTCTTCTTCTACTGGTTCCTTTATGAAGAAAACCATCGAATTCAAATGAGATCTCTTGGAAAGAATTAAATGCAACTCTGAAGATTAGGGAATCGACAAAGGTAATGAGTCAGGTGGCACAATCCTTTTTGTAGCAAAGGACAAGCATGGACGAACTCTCATATAAAAGCAAAGCGCTCCCAAGGACACATGGGAATTATTGTCAAGCTAGTTTTCATCACGCTCATATGGTTCGTGTTTGTTACTTTGATAATTTGATATGTGGGTGGACCGGTGCTTGGGTGCTGCCCTTCCTTGGACAAGCATCCCACTTATGATTAACCCCTCTCGCAAGCATCTACAACTACGAAAGAAGAATTAAGATAAATCTAACCATAGCATGAAACATATGGATCCAAATCAGCCCCTTACGAAGCAACGCATAAACTAGGGTTTAAGCTTCTGTCACTCTAGGAACCCATCATCTACTTATTACTTCCCAATGCCTTCCCCTAGGCCCAAATAATGGTGAAGTGTCATGTAGTCAATGTTCACATAACACCACTAGATGATAGACAACATACATCTCATGAAAATATCGAACGAATACCAAATTCACATGATTACTTATAACAAGACTTCTCCCGTGTCTCCAGGAACAAAAGTAACTACTCACAAAGCATATTCATGTTCATAATCAGAGGAGTACTAATTATCATTAAGGATCTGAAAATATAAGCTTCCACCGGATAAACCAACTAGCATCAACTACAAGGAGTAATCAACACTACTAGCAACCCACAGGTAGCAATCTGAGACAGAGATCAGATACAAGAGACGACCTAGGGTTTGAGAGGAGATGGTGCTAGTGAAGATGTTGATGGAGATTGACCCCCTCTCAATGAGAGGATCATTGGTGATGACGATGACTTTGATTTCCCCCTCCGGAGGGAAGTTTCCCCGGCAGAACAGCTCCGCCGGAGCCCTAGATTGGTTCTGCCCGAGTTCCGCCTCGAGACGGCAGCGCTTCGTCCCGAAATCTTCCTTCTAATTTTTTCCAGGTCAAAGCACACCATATAGCAGAAGATGGGCGTCGGGGGCCTGCTAGGGGGGCACAAGGACGGAGGGTGCGCCCAGGGGGTAGGGCGCGCCCTCCACCCTTGTGGATGGCATGTGGCCCCCCTCTGGTGCTTTCTTCGCCCAATATTTTTTATATATTCCAAAAATATTCTCCGTGAAGTTTCAGGACTTTTGGAGTTGTGCAGAATAGGTTTCTAATATTTGCTCCTTTTCTAGTCCAGAATTCCAGCTACCAGCATTCTCCCTCTTCATGTAAACCTTATAAAATAAGAGAGAAAAGGCGTAAGTATTGTGATATAATGTGTAATAACAGCCCATAATGCAATAAATATCAATATAAAAGCATGATGCAAAATGGACATATCAGATGCATGCTGGATAGCGGTCGATGTGTGAAGTAATAGTAGTAGATGCAGCCTGGAGTCTGTCTACTAATCTTGGATGTGGTGCCTATATATGATCATGGACTTGGATCTCGTCATAATTATTTGCTCTTCTGTCAATTGCCCAAAAGTTATTTGTTTACCTATTGTATGCTATTTTTTCGAGGGAAGCCTCTAGTGAAATCTATGGCCCCCGGGTCCATTTCCTATCATATTAAAACCCAAAAATACCTTGCTGCTCTTTTTCTTTATTTATTTTATTTTGTGTTTGTAACGCCCCGAGACCGATGTGCCAGGTGTCCTCTAGTTATTCGCTGTTGTTGTCCTCTAGTCGTGCTTGCGTGTCATGCATTGCATATCATGTCATCATGTGCATTTCATTTGCATACATGTTCGCCTCATGCATCCGAGCATTTTCCCCGTTGTCCGTTTTGCATTCCGGCGCTCCTATCTCCTCCGATGGTCATTTCTACCTTCTTTTCATGTGTGGGGGTTAAACATTTCCGGATTGGACCGAGACTTTTCATGCGGCCTTGGTTTACTACCGGTAGACCGCCTGTCAAGTTTCGTACCATTTGGACTTCGTTTGATACTCCAACGGTTAACCGAGGGACCGAAAAGGCCTCGTGTGTGTTGCAGCCCAACACCCCTCCATTTTGGCCCAAAACCCACCTAAACCTTATCCATCATCTCGGTCGTTTGATCACGATCGCGTGGCCGAAAACCGCACCTCATTTGGACTCTCCTAGCTCCCTCTAGCTATAAATAGGTGTCTCCCCCCGAAATTCTCGTGCAGACGAAACCCTAATCCTTCCCCTCGCGCAGCCGGACGCGTCCACGCGCCGCCCGGACATGTCCGCCCCGCCAGACACCTCACCTCCACCATTCAGAGGACGCCACGTCATCCCCGCCGCCGCTCCAGGCCAATCGGCTCCCGCCACCTCAGCCCGCGCGCCGTCCTCCACCGCGCCTGGCCCGCCGGCCCATCTCCGGCCCTCGCCCGAGCCACTCCGGGCCCGAGCGCCCGCGGCTCTGCGCGCCGCCGCCCGTGCTCTTCTCCTCGCCGCACCGCCGCATCGCCTCTGCCGGGTCGCCGGCCGCCTTGCTCGTTCGTCGTCGGCCGCCTTGCTCGTTCGTCGCCGGCCGCCTTGCTCGCTCGCCGCTGGCCACCGCCTTGCCTCGCGCTTCGCCCGCCGCCGCCGCATCCTTTGCCCCGCCGTCCTAGCTGCTGCCCTCGCCGGTGCGCCGCTCGCCGGCGCTGGCACCACCGCACATGGCTGCCTCGAAGACCGTGCACCACCGCCGGCGCCGCTCGCCGGAGAGGCCCTGTCGCCGGCGTTCTTCTCAGGCGACTCGGATCCGTTTGGGGATCGGGACAAGATCCACCCGCCCCCGATCCAAACGCCACCCCCAGATCTGCACCGCGCCGTCTCGCACCACGAGATCCCGTTGACTTTCTCCGGAGGTGAAATTTCACTAAGTCCCCGAGATTCCCATGTTTCATATACCCATGTTCATCATGTCGTAACTTTGCATCTGTAGCTCCGTTTCGGGCATATAGCATATCAAAATGTTCGTCTCAGAGAGCACATCATTTCATCTCATTGCATCATTTTCATTTGAGCTCATCTTGATGCACGAAATGTTGTTGGAAGAGTGCTATTTGAGTTAATTGTCAGACCTGCTGCTCCAATTAGATATTTGTCATTTTTGCCATGATTATTGTGTGCATGATATGCCCCTAAGCTCTTCATGAGTTTTGTTATATGCCATGCCATCTTTCCAGGGGTGTCATCCATGTATTTTTGTGATGTGTGTGGTGGCTAGCACAAGCTTGCAAAGTGGAGCATTCGTTAATGCTGATTTCAGGGACTTAGCATTTCCACCAAGTCCTTGATCTGTTTATCTCATTATGCCATATGTTCATGTTGTTTCCTAGTGATCCGTGCCTCTTTTGAGGATGATCAGTAAGGATGTTTTGTTAATCTTGTAGTGCTCTATCCATCCATGTCTTTTTTTGCAATTATGGAGCACCCTAGCTTGAGTCAATCGAGCTCTACTTTTGTCATTTCGTGAATCTGGGCAGATTATCTACTTGTTAGCGATTTTGCCGAGGATGTTGTAGTTGACCCGTGCATGCTATGTTATTGTTCTTGCTATGTCTAGCTTGTATTTTGTGCATTCTTGATGGGTTTATTCTTAGTTTGGCATGCCTTGCTCTGTAGTGAGTGCATCGAGCTCGTAAACATGCCTACTTGATATCTGATTTGCATGCTCCAGTTTTTCTCTAAGTCTGTAACCTGATTATGTTTTGCCTTGTTCACATGCTTGCAATTGTATTTTCTGATCCCTTTTGGCTCAAGGTCACTAAGGGACTTTTGTTAAGCTCTTTGAGTAGCTCCATGCCATGCTTTACTTTGCCATGTTCAGGCCCTGTAGCTTATAGTTTTCATGCTCCAAAGTGTGCTACCTGATCTGAAATTCCAGACAAGTGTTAATTTCACTAAGTCTGAAATCTGTTTACCAAATGCATTTTTGCCATGCTTGTTTGAACCTGTTAATGGATGAATTGGCCGTAGCTCAGTGCTAGACTTTTGTTAAGCATCATGAATGGATCCCTTTCATGCATTTTTTGTCATGTTTGAGTGCTGTAGCATGTTCTTCTTGTTGCATTTAGATGGTCACTTGCTGTATATCGCAGACCGGTGCCATATTTGAATTGCTTGCCATTTCCAAACCGTAACTCCGATTCCGGTGATCTTTATATCGTTTTCAAGCGATTTCATCTCTCCTTTCCAGTGGCACACTTGGATTTCCAAGTTGAGGCCAGGTTCATTCATTCCTTGTCAAATCATGCATATGCATCGCATACCGCATCCCGCATATCATACCATGTTCTTGTGTTGGTTGTTTACTATGTTGTGTGCTTCTTTCCGGTGTTTGCTTCTTCGGGTTGGTTCCGGTAACGTTGCGGTTGTGAGGATTCGTTTGACTACGTCCATTTGTCTTCTTCATGGACTTGTTCTTCTTCCTTGCGGGATTTCAGGCAAGATGAGCATACCCTTGAAATCACTTCTATCTTTGCTTGCTAGTTGCTCGCTCTTTTGCTATGCCTATGCTGCGATACCGACCACTTGCTTATCATGCCTCCCATATTGTTAAACCAAGCCTCTAACCCACCTTGTCCTAGCAAACCATTGTTTGGCTATGTTACCGCTTTGCTCAGCCCCTCTTATAGCGTTGTTAGTTGCAGGTGAAGATTGAAGCTTGTTCCATGTTGGAACATGGATATTTTGTTGGGATATCACAATATATATTATTTAATTAATGCATCTATATACTTGGTAAAGGGTGGAAGGCTCGGCCTTATGCCTGGTGTTTTGTTCCACTCTTGCCGCCCTAGTTTCCGTCATATCGGTGTTATGTTCCCGGATTTTGCGTTCCTTACGCGGTTGGGTTATAATGGGAACCCTTGACAGTTCGCTTTGAATAAAACTCCTCCAGCAAGGCCCAACATTGGTTTTACCATTTGCCACCTAGCCTTTTTTCCCTTGGGTTAGGCCAGCCCAAGGGTCAGCTTTGTTTTAAACCCCCCTGGGCCAGTGCTTGTCTAAGTGTTGGTCCAAACTAGAGCCCCTTGCAGCGCCACCTCGGGGAAACTCGAGGGCTGGTTTTAGTTGTACGGATTGCTTATCCGGTGTTGCCCTGAGAACGAGATATGTGCAGCTCCTATCGGGATGTCGGCGCATCGGGTGGTCTTGCTGGACTTGTTTTACCATTGTCGAGGATGTCTTGTAGAACCGGGATACCGAGTCTGATCGGAATGTCTCGGGAGGAGGTCTATTCCTTCATTGACCGTGAGAGCTTGTCATGGGCTAAGTTGGGACTCCCCTGCAGGGATTTGAACTTTCGAAAGCCGTGCCCGCGGTTATGGGCAGATGGGAATTTGTTAACGTCCGGTTGTAGACAACCTGAAGTTGACCTTAATTAAAATGCATCAACCGCATGTGTAACCGTGATGGTCTCTTTCCGGCGAAGTCCGGGAAGTGAACACGGTGTTGAAGTTATGTTTGACGTAGGTTGCTCTAGGATCACTTCTTGATCATAGATTCTCGACCGTGCTTTTGCTTTCTCTTCTCGCTCTCTTTTGCGTATGTTAGACACCATATATGCTAGTCGCTTGCTGCAACTCCACCTCATACCTTTACCTTACCCATAAGCTTAAATAGTCTTGATCGCGAGGTTGCGAGATTGCTGAGTCCCCGTGACTCACAGATACTTCCAAAACCAGTTTGCAGGTGCTATTGAACCGAGCAGGTGACGCAACCAAGCTCAGGAGGAGCTCGATGAAGATCTTGTCCCTTGTGTTGTTTCATTCTAGCTGATCAGTAGTGGAGCCCAGTTGGGGTCGATCGGGGACCTTTGTCGCATTTGGGGTTCTTCTTTTATTTTGGTTCCATAGTCGGACCTTGATTGTATCTGGATGATGTAATGCTTTATTCATGTAATTGTGTGAAGTGGCGATTGTAAGCCAACTATGTATCTTTTCCCTTATTGTATTACATGGGTTGTTTGTGAAGATTACCTCACTTGCGACATTGCTTTCAATGCGGTTATGCCTCTAAGTCGTGCTTCGACACGTGGGAGATATAGCCGCATCGAGGGCGTTACAGTGTTTTTGCTAGATCTATTTGTCAAATCCCATACAATTTAATCAATCGCAATACCGAGGAGGGATTGACAACCCCTCTTACGCATTGGGTTGCAAGTATTTGTTGTTTGTGTGCAGGTGTTGTTTACATAGTGTTGCTTGGTTCTCCTACTGGATTAATAACCTTGGTTTCATAACTGAGGGAAATACTTACCATTGCAATGCTGCATCATCCTCTCCTCTTCAAGCAAATACCAACATAGATACAAGCAAATCACTATTAAGCTCGCAAACAGAGATACTATTTCACCCCTTGGGATTGTTAGAGATGTTGAAGTCTTGTGTGGTAAGATCAAATATCCTACTAATTTTCTAGTCCTTGGATCACCACAAGATGATTATTTTCTCATTGTATTTGGTAGGCCTTTTCTGACACCGTTAATGCTAAAATTGATTGTACTAGGGAAATAGTCGGTGTTAACTTTGGTGATGTATCTGATGAATTTAATTTCTCCAAGTTTCGTAGACAACCTCATGATAAATAATTGCCTAGTAAAGATGAAATTGTTGGCCTTGGTTCTATTGCTATGCCTCCTATTGATCTACTAGAACAATATTTGCTAGATCGTGAAAATGATATGCATATGAATGAAAGAAATGCGATAGATGAGATATTCTTTAAACAAGCACCTATCATTAAACATAATTTGCCTGTTGAAACTTTGGGAGACCCTCTCCTACCTAAGGGTGATCCTGTGTTTGAATTAAAGAAACTCCCTAATACATTGAAGTATGCTTATCTTGATGAAACCAAGATATATCCTGTTATTATCAATGCTAACCTTTCAGTGCACGAAGAAAAAAGATTACTTAAAACCTTAAGGAAGCATTGTGATGTAATTGGATATATTCTTGATGATATTAAGGGCATTAGTCCCACTTTATGTCAACACAAGATTAATATGGAGCCTGACGCTAAACCAATTATTGATCATCAACATCGCCTTAATCCCAAAATGAAGGATGTGGTAAGAATTGAAATATTAAAGCTTCTAGAAGCAGGTATAATTTATCTATAGCTGATAGTAGATGGGTAAATCTTGTTCATTGTGTTCCTAAAAAGGGAGGCATTACTGTTATTCCTAATGATAAAAATGAACTTTTTCGACAAAGAATTGTAACTGGTTATAGGATGGTAATTGATTTCAGGAAATTAAATAAGGCTACTAGAAAAGATCTTTACCCCTTGCCTTTTGTTTATCAAATGTTAGAAAGATTATCTAAGCATACACATTTTTGCTTCCTAGATGGCTATTCTGGTTTTCCCTAAATACCTGTATCATAAGAAGATCAAGAAAGAACTACTTTCACTTATCCCTTCGAAACTTATGCTTATAGACGTATGCCTTTTGGTTTATGCAATACACCTCCTAGCTCTCAAAGGTGTATGACTGTTATATTCTCTGATTTCCGTGAGCAAATTGTTGAGGTATTCATGGATGATTTTTCCGTTTATGGAACCTCTTTTGATGATTGCTTAAGCAACCTTGACCGAGTTTTGCTGAGATGTGAAGAGACTAATCTTGTCTTGAACTGGGAGAAGTGCCACTTTATTGTGCATGAAGCTATAGTCCTTGGGCATAAAATTTCCAAAAGAGGTATTGAGGTAGATAAAGCTAAAGTTGATGCAATTGAGAAAGTGCCATGTCCTAAAGATACTAAAGGTATAAGAAGTTTCCTTGGTCATGCTGGTTTCTATAGGAGGTTCCGAAGACTTTTCTAAAATTTCTAGTCTTCTTACTAATCTTCTACAAAAGGATGTTACATTTTTTATGATGATTTTATAGAAGCCTTCGAAATACTTAAGAAAGACTTAATCTCTGCACCTATTTTTCAACCACCTGAATGGAACCTACCCTTTGAAATTATGTGTGATGCTAGTGATTATGCTATTGGTGTTGTTCTAGGTCAAAGAGTTGATAAAAAACTGAATGTTATTCATTATGCTAGTAAGACTTTGGATAGTGCTCAAAGAAATTATGCTACTACCGAGTAGGAATTTGTAGCGGTTGTGTGTTGCATGTGATAAATTCAGACATTATATTGTTGATTCTAAAGTTACTATTCACACCGATCATGTTGCTATTAAATATCTTATGGAAAATAAAGATGTTAAACCTAGATTCATTAGGTGGGTTCTATTATTACATAAAGAGTTTGATTTTCATTTTATTGATAAAAAAAGGAGTTGAGAATCCTATAGCAGATAATTTATCTAGGATGGAAGATGTCCTTGATAACCCACTGCCTATTGATGATAGTTTTTCTGATAAGAAATTAGTTGTTATAAATGCTTTCACTTCTTGTAATAACCCTTGGTATGCAGACTATGATAATTTCATTGTTGCTAAATATATACCACCTAGTTACTCATATCAACAAAAGAAAAAGTTCTTCTTCAATTTACGACATTACTTTTGGGATGACCCACATCTATATAAAGGAGTAGATGGTGTTATTAGACGTTGCGTACCTGGCGTGAGCTAGAAAAAATCCCAAGGAAGTGTCATTCCGAAGCATACACATGGCACCATGCGGGAGACAGAACTGCACATAAGGTATTACAGTCTGGTTTTTACTGACCTACTCTCTTTAAGGATGCACGTAAGTTTGTCCTTCCTTGTGATGAATGTCAAAGAATTGATAATATTGGTAGACGCTAGGAAATGCCTATGAATTATTCACTTGTTATTGAACCATTTGATGTTTGGAGCTTTGACTATATGGGACCTTTTCCTTCCTCTAATGGTTACACTCATATTTTAGTTGTCGTTGATCATATATGGGACCTCTTAAACCCAATTTCTTGCCATGAGAGTCCACCATATCTACCTATGGATTGAACACGATCCTTCAAGTGGAGGGGACACTCTTCCTTCAGAAAGATGCCTTCGAAAGAAAAGCACTTCCCCTCAACGAAATTGCTCCTAAATATTTATGATACTTTATTGTAAGGGAAAATAAACTTTGTATGAACTTGTGATGGTAAAGAAATAAAAGTGACGGACTGCATAATAAAGGTTGCTATCGCAGGGGGAAATATAAAGTGATGTTCCTTTACATTAAGAGCTTGCACATCCAAAAATAAAAAGCGCATGACAACCTTTGCTTCCCTCTGTGAAGGGTCTATCTTTTAGTTTTTAGTTTTTACTTTTATTTAAGAGTCAATAATGTTCATCCCTATCCCATCCTTAATTATTTCCATTTGGCAAGCATCATCTGGTAGGGCAAGATCTAGACACATATATCCGGTTGGATGTAGGTAATCATGAGTTATTATTGTTGACATTATCCTTGAGGTAAATAAGTTGGGTGGTGAAAACAATAAACCCCCATCTTCCTATGTGTCCAACGAAAACATTTGTTCCCAAAAATATGCTTTGAGTGTTAGCAATCATAGAGGACTATACGATAGTTGAGTATGTGGACTTGCTGAAACAAAAGCTCTTACATAGACTCTTCCTAGAAATATGATGAATTGTAGTGGTTTCAATGACTGAGAACATAGTTTGTTCGTTTTGAAGAAAGTTTATGCTTCATACTTCAAAATTGTGAATGAATTGTTCTTGATTATGAGAAGTTATATTATGAATAATTTTCATGAATAATTACTTCTATGATAATGATTATGATGCTACCATGTTTGTATTTTGTTTTATCGACACATCTCTCTCTCTCTCTCTAAACATGTGGTCATAATTATTGAGTTCAACTTTCGCTTCAGGACAAGTGAGGTCTAAGCTTGGGGGAGTTGATACGTCCATTTTGCATCATGTTTTCATACTACTATTTATAATGCTTTTGGTCTTTATTTCACTATATGTTGCAATTATAATGCCTTTTCTCTCTTAAATTGCAAGATCTACATGAAGAGTGAAATTACCGGCAGCTGGATTTTGGACCTAAAAGAGCTACAACAGAGATAGCTATTCTACGAAGCTCCAAATGAACTTGAACTTTACGGAGATTTTTATTAAATGTAAAAAAATACTAGAATGAACAGCCACCAGAGGGGGCTACGTGCTGCTCACAAGGCAATAGGCCCCCCAGGGCACACTCTGATACCTTGTGGGTCCCACAACAGCCCTCCGGTGCCCTCCTTTCGCTACATGAAGCCTTTTGCCCTAGAAAAAAATAAGAGAAGGCTTTCGGGACGTAGCGCCGCTGTCTTGAGGCGGAACCTGGGCAGGAGCACTTTTGCCCTTCGGCGGAGTGATTCCGCCGGGGATACTTCCCTCCGGGAGGGGGAAATCGAAGTCATTGACATCACCAATGATCCTCTCATCGTGGGAGGACCAATCTTCATCAATATATTCACCAGCACCTTCTCCTCTCAAAGCCTAGTTCATCTTTGTCCCAAAATCTCAAATTGGTACCTCTGGATTGCTAGTAGTGTTGATGACATTATGTAGTTGATGCTAGTTGGTTTATTTGGTGAAAGATTATCTGTTCAAATCCTTAAGCATATTCAATACATCTCGGATCTTGAACATGAATAGGATTTATGAGTAGTAACTTTTGTTCCTGGGGACATGGGAGAAGTCTTGTTGCAAGATGAACGTGACTAGACAAGAATTCTCATGTGTCGTCGAGAATGCTTTGCTCACTATAAGATGTACTTCCGGCTTGTCCTTTGCTATAAAAAGTATTCGGGCACCTTGCAGCACCTTTGTTACTATTGTTACTTGTTACAAAATACCCTGTTATAAAACTATCTGTTACCGCTACTTGCAATACTTGTAGAGAATACCTTACTGAAAATCGCTTGTCATTTCTTTCTGCTCCTCGTTGGGTTCGACGCTCCTACTTATTAAAAGGACTATGATTGATCCCCTATACTTGTGGGTTACCACGCATTAAGCAGTGTAGCCCATTGCAGAAGCTTGTCCCAATGTCCAGCTCCCTTGTTGCGTGAGGTTTCTTCCATTGCTTTTTTTCCCTTTTTTATTTTTTGAAAATGTTCCAAACTTCAAAAAATGATTAGGTCAAAAGAAGGCCACATACTTCAAAAATGTTGCCGGATTTTAACTTTTGTTCAATTTTTTAAAATGGTCATAAATTTGAAAAGCGGTTTCAAATTTTAGATGAATTCTGAAATCAAGAAAAAAAATCACAAATTTGTAAAATGTTCGATGCATACCCAAAATATGTTCATAGTATATATAAAAATTTCAAGTATATAATGGAAAATTTTTAGTGTGTATTAAAAAAGGTTTGTTCTATAGTATTACAAAAATATTTGGTGGGTATTTCAAAAATGGTCATCTTATATTAAAGAATTGGTCACTGTGTATTAAATATTTATTATCCATCAATTAAAAAATAAAAATTTCAAACATTGTTTGAAGTTGGAATTTTTCTTAAAACAAGAACATTTTCTAATTAGTGAACAAAACTGGAAACCATTTTTTCTGAATTTCGTAACAGTTTTTATAAATAGAATTTTTTTTGGAACTCTAACAAAACTATGAAGATACAAACATGATTTGAAATTTATTATCATTCTTTTATAGCATGATCATGCTTTGAAATTCCGAACAATTTGAAGAATTTCTAAAACATTGTTTAGAAGTTGGAACATTTTTTAAGAAAGAAAAAATGAAACTGAAGAAAGAACCAAAATAGAAAACCAGGAGCAAAACCAAATCAAAAGGAAAAATAAAGAAGAAATAACTAAAAGACGGGAAAAAAGGCAAAAGAAAAAATAAAGCGCCAAATAGCACTGCCCCTATTTTAACGCTTTGTGTCGACCAGAGCTTGCTCGCTATGTTTCGACCCACTTGCACGCTTCGTGTAGGCTACTATGGAATATTTTTTTTGCTTTGAGTGACTTCCTTTCAGCCCAGTTTTTTTTCGGTTTTAGCCAGTTTTCCTGTAAAATCCGTTGGTATTTTTAACAGACTAAAATTGTAAAATTAAAAACAATATTCAGTTATATTATCAAGTTTTTCACGTATATGAATTTTATTTCCAATTTTTAAGATAATATTCATGATTCTGGAAAATGTACGTAAATATGTAAAAGTATGCATACATTAATAAAACAATATCGACTTTAAAAAACAATGTTTGAGTGTATTAAAAAATCATTCTTAAATTTTGAAAAACAAATCTCAAAATTTTAATTAACAATTTATTTCGAACAAATCACAAATTAAAAAAAGATAAGTTATAAATATTTTTGGATATTAAACTCCTAAATTTAAAAAAGGTAAAAAATAAGAAAAATAAGAAGATGAAACAGAAAAAATCCAGGTGAAATTGAAGGAAACTGACAAAGCACTAAAAAATTGATTTTTTTTCACAATTGTTTGATTATTTGGGTCAGCACGTGCGTTTGTCGTCCTGTTGCATCATCGACAATTTGCCGCCGAGAGCGGAAAATTGAATTTACCGCAGAGGGCAGCAAATTGGATTTACCGTTAGTATATGATACCTTCTGTGCGATGTATGTAGGCGTCAAACAGTACAGGCAACACGGAAGCGTTTGATGAACCAACTTATGGTTGAATGATTAGGAAAACAATGGTATTTTCAGATCACCAGGGTTTAAATCCTGATGCTTGGATTATTTTTAAATTTATTTTAAAATTTTCAGCGATGCGCGTTCAGTGGGTGGAGACGTTTTCATCGACTACGAGCCGCCTGTGGTGACTTCGTCAATCTCAAGACGATACGTCCGCTCAGTCTCTCAGATGTGCTCTAGGGGTAGGGTCTGGTGTGTGTTCATAAGGATGACTGTATGCATGTATATTTGAGCGTCTGCGTCTTTGCTGTGTTGTCGCGGGAGTTTTTTCCACTGCCTTTGTTCCTTTTTTGTTTTTGAAAAATGTTCCAAACTTCGAAAAATGTTCAGGTCAAAATAATTTTTTAATTAAAAATTATTTCTGTATTTCAACTTTTGTTCCATATTTTAAAATTTCAAAAAAAATAAATTTTTTTCAAATTTTAAAATTATTCTGAAGTCCAAAAAAGATATTTTTTTGTAAAAATTGTCAATGTATATCAATAATATTTCCATAGTATATATAAAAATGCCAAGTATATATTAGAAATTGTTTAGTGTGTACTAAAAAACATTTGGTGTGTAATTCAAAAATGTCCATTGTATATTTAAAAAAATTGAAGTCAGGAATACTATCCGTATATTAGTAATTATTTGCTGTGTTCTAAACAACGTGTATTAAATAATTAGTCCTCATTCCAAAAAATTAATAATTTCAAACATTGTTTGGAGTTGGGAATACTTTTTGGAAGCAAGAACATATTCTAATTGGTGAACAAAATTTGAAAGCAATTTTTGTAAAACTCCTAACAAATTTTGAAAAACAGATGTTTTTTGAAATTCTGAACAAAATATGAAGATACGAAAGTGATTTGAAATTCCAATGACGTGCATCTCCACCGAGTTGTTCAACCTCGCCGTGAAGGACGGCGCCACGGCGCGCAACATCTGGACAGAGCTCCGGCGTCTCTTCCAGGACAATCGTGATGCGCGTATCTCCGCCCTCAACACCGAGCTCTGCACGATCACCCAGGGAGATCGCCCTGTCGGCGTCTTCTGTCAACAGATCAAGGCGATTGGCGACGAACTCCGTGAACTCAGAGAAACCGTTGGCGATCGCTCTCTCCTTCACGCGCTCATGGGCGGCCTCAACGAGCGGTTTGCTCCGCATGCGTTGCTGATCCCGCTTCTCCGCCCACTGCTGACCCTCTCCGAGGCAAGATCCATGTTGCAGCTCAAGGAACAGACGTAGGCGTGCAAGACTGGAGCTCCCCGCCTCTTCCACACCACGAGGTGCCCCGCTCCACCACCGGCGGCCTCCTCGCCTACGCCGCCCACTGCGCAACCGCCCCCAGGATGGCGTCCCAGACCCAACTACAAGGGGAAGAACCCAATTTATTGTCCACCGAAGCACAACTCGTCGGCGTCCTTTGCACCTCCACCTCCGGCTCCCGCGGCGCCACCAGCACCCATGCCATCTGCAGCGCCTCCCTCGTCGGCTCCTTCAGCATGGCGCCCCTCACCTGATCCATGGACTAGGCTCGTTCAAGCCTGGTCCATGCCTTGGACTGCGCCTTCACCATACGGCGCTCCGCCTGCGTATAGTGGGGCTTGGGCGCCTGGTATGCGCCCGTCTGTCAGCGCCCCCGGCCTTCTCGGCTCCCGGCCACCGGCACACGCCTACACAGCTTATGCGCTGCTGTGCCAGTCTACTCCGGCTCCCATGGCATCATCCATGTACCCCTACGGCGCTCCTCCACTTGCAACCTGGGATGTGGGTGGTCCCCCGACGCAGCCATCTTCATCAACTTACCCTTCGGCTGCCTCTACTTCAACATCAGCACCACCTACCTGGGATCAAGCTGCTCTCATTGCCGCTCTGAATTGACTTACCACACAGGACACAGGTACCGAATGGATCTTCGACTCTGGTGCATCCTCTCATATGTCTGCATCTAGCTGTACGCTTTCCTCTATACATCCTTCTATTCTGTTTCTATCTATAACCATCGCCGATGGCTCCACTGTACCTGTTTCATGTGTTGGTTCCACTAGCATTCCCTCCTCTAGGTCACCTCTTCTTCTCCGTGAAGTTCTAGTAGCCCCTGCTCTTATCAAAAAACTTAATTTCTGTTCGTCGTTTTACGATTGATAACCAAGTTTCTGTCGAATTTGATCCTTTTGGGTTGTCTGTGAAGGATCTCCACGGCAAGGCAGTGATAGCTCGGTTCAATAGTTTTGGCGATCTCTACACGATTCACGGCGCATCTTCCTCACCAGCTCAAGCCACGCATGCTTCCGTGACTCTCTGGCATCGTCGCTTTGGTCATCCCAACACCACCACCACGTCCAAGCTTCTTCAAGAATTCCAGCTTTCGCATGATCGAGCCTCCCACGACTCCACTCTGTGTCAAGCATGTCAGTTAGGCAAACATGTCCGGTTACCCTTTGGCACGTCTACCACTAGTAGTATTTTTCCCTTTGAATTGTTGCATTGTGATCTCTGGACCTCCCCTCTACCTAGTGTGTCTGGTTTTAAATACTACCATACTCGTGGATGATTATTCTCACTACATATGGACCTTTCCCATTCGCAACAAATCTTATGTGCATAATCTCTTTGTTAACTTTCAGTAATATGTCTACACTCACTTCTCTCTTCCCATTTGTTTCTTACAAGGTGACAATGGACGAGAATTCGACAACGCTCGCAACCATGACTTCTTTCTTCACCACGGTATCCTTCTATGATGCTCATGTCCCTACACCTCTTCCCAAAACGGCAAGGCGGAGCATTCTCTTCGCACGATCAACGACATCCTACGTACCCTCCTCATCCAAGCCTCCATGCCACCAAAATTCTGGGTTGAAGCCCTCCGTCATGCCACCTATCTTCTTAACATACGCCCCACCACCAAATCCCCTAAATTTTCTCCATATGAATCTTTATTTCTTACTACACCTCCATATGATAGCCTACGTGTTTTTGGCTGCCTGTGCTATCCCAATCTCAGTGCAACAACACCTCACAAACTCTCTCCTAGATCCTTGCCATGTGTCTTTCTTGGCTACTTCGTTTCTCACAAGGGTTGTCGTTGTCTTGATCTACAGACCGGCCGTGTCCTCATCTCTCGCCATGTCACATTCGACGAAACAGTCTTCCCCTACGCCTCTCACTCCCAGCCAGGTTATTTCGCACCAATTTCTGCCACTAATCATACTGCAACCGACTCCCCTCCGATCAACGTGCATGGAGCTCGCATGCATGGCCCTGTTCACGTGGTCATGTCACCTGCCAATCACCCACCTGACCCTCCCACCACTATAGCGACCGATTCGTCCATGCACGTAGCCTATCCGGGCTCTGTGCCTTCTCTCTCTCCCAACCATTGCCCACCATCCCCACCCAGCATCCAGCCCCATGCTACCCCACCCAACTCACTGGGCCCCGCCACCACATCGTCCCTGCATGTCACTTCTCCCTCGCATGCATCGTCTGCTGCCTTGCCCCACATATCAGCCGATCTACCATCCGGCTCTTCGTCTTCCCCTCCATCCCAGCCACCACGTCATCCCCCTCCCATTGCTATTCTCGTTCCAATTCCGTCCAATGATCACACAAAGCACACACGCAGCAAGTCAGGCTTCGGTCTCCCCGTTGATCGCCTAAACTTCACCGCATCGTCCACCCCTGTCTCTCCCATTCCCTCCTCTTACAAAGCGGCTCTCCTCGCCCCAAACTGGTTCCATGCCATGAAGGAGGAGTATGATGCTCTTCTTCTCAACAACACCTGGTCCCTTGTTCCTCGTCCACACGGAGCCAACGTTGTCTCCGGGAAATGGGTTTTTCGGCATAAATTCAACTCCGATGGCTCTCTCTCGCTCGCTACAAGGCTAGGTGGGTTTGTCGTGGTGATTCTCAGCAAGCCGGTATTGACTCTAACGAAACCTTCTCTCCCATGGTTAAATCAAGCATGATCCGAGTCGTTCTCAGCCTTGTCGTTTCTTCTTCCTGGCCAATCCACTAGTTAGACGTCAAGAACGCTTTTCTCCATGGATCCCTCCATGAAACAGTTTTCTGCCGACACCCTCTTGGCTTTGTCCAACCATCGTTTCCCGATCACGTCTGCCACCTTAACAAATAACTCTACGGTCTTAAGCATGCACCACATGCATGGTTTCATCGCTTTGCCACATTCATTCACACCCTCGGCTTTCTCCCTTCCCGCTCGGACTCCTTGAAGGAAATATGCCCTAGAGGCAATAATAAAGTTGTTATTTATATTTCCTTATATCATGATAAATGTTTATTATTCGTGCTAGAATTGTATTAACCGGAAACTTAGTACATGTGTGAATGCATAGACAAACAGAGTGTCAACAGTTTGCCTCTACTTGACTAGCTCGTTGAATCGATGATGGTTATGTTTCCTAACCATAGGCATGAGTTGTCATTTGATTAACGGGATCACATCATTAGAGAATGATGTGATGGACTTGACCCATCCGTTAGCTTAGCACGACGATTGTTTAGTTTGTTGCTATTGCTTTCTTCATGACTTATACATGTTCCTATGACTATGAGATTATGCAACTCCCGAGTACCGAAGGAACACTTTGCGTGCTACCAAACGTCACAACGTAACTGGGTGATTATAAAGGTGCTCTACAGGTGTCTCCAGTGGTACTTATTGAGTTGGCATAGATCAAGATTAGGATTTGTCACTCCGATTGTCGGAGAGGTATCTCTGGGCCCTCTCGGTAATGCATATCACAATAAGCCTTGCAAGAAATGTAGCTAATGAGTTAGTTACGGGATGTAACATTATGGAACAAGTAAAGAGACTTGCCGGTAACGAGATTAAACTAGGTATTGAGATACTGATGATCGAATCTCGGGCAAGTAACATACCGATGACAAAGAGAACAAGGTATGTTGCTATGCGGTTTGACCGATAAAGATCTTCGTAGAATATGTAGGAACCAATATGAGCATCTAGGTTCCGCTATTGGTTATTGACCGAACACGACTCTCGGTCATGTCTACATAGTTCTTGAACCCGTAGGGTCCGCACGCTTAAAGTTCGGTGATGATCGGTAATATGAGTTTATGTGTTTTGATGTATCAAAGGTAGTTCGGAGTCCCGGATATGATCACAGACATGACAAGGAGTCTCGAAATGGTCGAGACATAAAGATTGATATATTGGAAGCCTATATTTGGACATCGAAATAGTTTCGGGTGAAATCGGGATTTTACCGGTGTGCCGGGGGGTTACCGGAACCCCCCCTGGAGTTAATGGGCCTTGTTGGGCCCTAGTGGAGAGAGAGAGAGGGCCGGCCAGGGCAGGCCACGCGCCCCCTCCCCTTGAGTCTGAATAGGACAAGGAAGGGGGGCCTTGCCTTTCCCCTCTCCCACTCCTTCCTTCCCCCTCCTAGTGGGACTAGGAAAGGGGAGTCCCACTCCCACTAGGAGGAGGACTCCTCCTCTTGGTGCGCCCTGCTAGGGCCGGCCAGCCTCCCCCTTGCTCCTTTATATACGGGGGCAGGGGCACCCCAAGACATAGAAGTTGATCAGTTGATCTTTTAGCCGTGTGCGGTGCCCCCTCCACCATAATCCACCTCGGTCATATCGTAGCGGTGCTTAGGCGAAGCCCTGCGTCGGTAGCATCATCATCACCGTCATCACGACGTCGTGCTGATGAAACTCTCCCTCGAAGCTCTGCTGGATCGGAGTTCGTGGGACGTCACCGACTTGAACGTGTGCTGAACTCAGAGGTGTCGTACGTTCGGTACTTGGACCGGTCGGATCGTGAAGACGTATGACTACATCAACCACGTTCTCATAACGCTTCCTCTTATGGTCTACGAGGGTACGTGGACGACACTCTCCCCTCTCATTGCTATGCATCAGCATGACCTTGCATGTGTGTAGGATTTTTTTTTGAAATTACTACGTTCCCCAACAGTGGCATCCGAGCCAGGTTTATGCGCAAATGTTATATGCACGAGTAGAACACAAAGGAGTTGTGGGCGTGGGTATATACATATTGCTTGACGTCACTAGTTGATTCTTGATTCAGCGACATTGTTGGATGAAGCGGCCCAAACCGACATTACACGTACGCTTACGCGAGACTGGTTCTACCGACGTGCTTGGCACACAGGTGGCTAGTGGGTGTTTGTTTCTCCAGCTTTAGTTGAATCGGATTCAATGAACAGGGTTCTTTCTGAAGATCAAAAATCAATCACTATACCGCGTTGTGGTTTTTTTTGCGTAGGTAAGAATGGTTCTTGCTCAGCCCATAGCAGCCACGTAAAACTTGCAACAACAAAGTAGAGGACGTCTAACTTGTTTTTGCAGGGCTTGTTGTGATGTGATATGGTCAAGACATGATGCTAAATTTTATTGTATGAGATGATCATGTTTTGTAACATAGTTATCGGCAACTGGCAGGAGCCATATGGTTGTCGCTTTATTGTATGAAATGCAATCGCCATGTAATTGCTTTACTTTATCACTAAGTGGTAGCGATAGTCGTGGAGGCAATAGTTGGCGTGATGACAACGATGCTTTGATGGAGATCAAGGTGTCAAGACGGTGACGACGGTGATCATGACGGTGCTTTGGAGATGGAGATCACAGGCACAAGATGATGATGGCCATATCATATCACTTATATTGATTGCATGTGATGTTTATCTTTTATGCATCTTATTTTTCTTAGATTGACGGTAGCATTATAAGATGATCTCTCACTAAATTTCAAGGTATAAGTGTTCTCCCTGAGTATGCACCATTGCGAAAGTTCGTCGTGCCGAGACACCATGTGATGATCGGGTGTGATAAGCTCTACGTTCACATACAACGGGTGCAAGCCAGTTTTGCACAAGCGGAATACTCAGGTTAAACTTGACGAGCCTAGCATATGCAGATATGGCCTCGGAACACCGAGACCGAAAGGTTGAGCGTGAATCATATAGTAGATATGATCAACATAGTGATGTCCACCATTGAAAACTACTCCACCTCACGTGATGATCGGACATGGTTTAGTTGATATGGATCACGTGATCACTTAGATGATTAGAGGGATGTCTGTCTAAGTGGGAGTTCTTAAGTAATATGATTAATTGAACTTTAATTTATCATGAACTTAGTACATGATAGTATTTTGCATGTCTATGTTGTTGTAGATAGATGGCCCGTGCTGTTGTTCCATTGAATTTTAATGCGTTCCTTGAGAAAGCAAAGTTGAAAGATGATGGTAGCAATTACACGGAGCGGGTACGCAACTTGAGGATTATCCCCATTGCTGCACAGAAGAATTACGTCCTGAAAGCATTGCTAGGTGCCAAACTCGCTGCAGGAGCAACGCCAGATGTTATGAACGTCTGGCAGAGCAAAGCTGATGACTACTCGATAGTTCAGTGTGCCATGCATTACGGCTTAGAACCGGGACTTGAACGACATTTTGAACGTCATGGAGCATATGAGATGTTCCAGGAGTTGAAGTTAATATTTCAAGCAAATGCCCAGATTGAGAGATATGAAGTCTCCAATAAGTTCTACAGCTGCAAGATGGAGGAGAATAGTTCTGTCAGTGAACATATACTCAGAATGTCTGGGTACCACAACCACTTGACTCAACTGGGAGTTAATCTTCCTGATGATAGTGTCATTGACAGAGTTCTTCAATCACTACCACCAAGCTATAAGAGCTTTGTGATGAACTATAATATGCAAGGGATGGATAAGACGATTCCCGAGCTCTTTGCAATGCTATGCGGAGGTAGAAATCAAGAAGGAGCATTAAGTGTTGATGGTCAAAAAGACCACCAGTTTCAAGAAAAAGGGTAAAGGGAAGAAGGGGAACTTCAAGAAGAACAACAAGCCAGTTGCTGCTCAAGTGAAGAAACCCAAGTTTGGACCAAAGCCTGAAACTGAGTGCTTCTACTGCGAAGGGACTGGTCACTGGAAGCGGAATTGCCCCAAGTATTTGGCGGATAAGAAGGATGGCAAGGTGAACAAAGGTATATGTGATATACATGTTATTGATGCGTACCTTACTAATGCTCGTAGTAGCACCTGGGTATTTGAAACTGGTTCTGTTGCTAATATTTGCAACTCGAAACAGGGGCTACGGATTAAGCGAAGATTGGCTAAGGACGAGGTGGCGATGCATGTGGGAAATGGTTCAAAAGTCGATGTGATCGCGGTCGGCACGCTACCTCTACATCTACCTTTGGGATTAATTTTAGACCTGAATAATTGTTATTTTCTGCCAACGTTGAGCATGAACATTATATCTGGATCTTGTTTGATGCGATACGGTTATTCATTTAAATCTGAGAATAATGGTTGTTCTATTTATATGAGTAATATCTTTTATGGTCATGCACCCTTGAAGAGTGGTCTATTTTTGATGAATCTCGATAGTAGTGATACACATATTCATAATATTGAAGCCAAAAGATGCAGAGTTGATAATGATAGTGCAACTTATTTGTGGCACTACCGTTTAGGTCATATTGGCATAAAGCGCATGAAGAAACTCCATTCTGATGGACTTTTGGAATCACTTGATTATGAATCACTTAGTACTTGCGAACCATGCCTCATGGGCAAGATGACTAAAACGCCATTCTACGGAACTATGGAGCGAGCAACAGATTTGTTGGAAATCATACATACTAATGTATGTGGTCCGATGGATATTGAGGCTCGCGGCGGGTATCGTTATTTTCTCACCTTGACAGATGATTTGAGCAGATATGGGTATATCTACTTGATGAAACATAAGTCTGAAACATTTTAAAAGTTCAAAGAATTTCAGTGTGAAGTGAAAAATCATCATAACAAGAAAATAAAGTTTCTACGATCTGATCGTGGAGGAGAATATTTGAGTTATGAGTTTGGTCTTCATTTGAAACAATGCGGAATAGTTTCGCAACTCACGCCACCCGGAACACCACAGCGTAATGGTGTGTCCGAACGTCGTAATCGTACTTTACTAGATATGGTGCGATCTATGATGTCTCTTACTGATTTACCGCTATCGTTTTGGGGTTATGCTTTAGAGACGGATGCATTCATGTTAAATAGGGCACCATCTAAATCCATTGAGATGACACCTTATGAACTATGGTTTGGCAAGAAACCAAAGTTGTCGTTTCTTAAAGTTTGGGGCTGCGATGCTTATGTGAAAAATCTTGAACCTGATAAGCTCGAACCCAAATTGGAGAAATGTGTCTTCATATGATACCCAAAGGATATTGTTGGGTACACCTTCTATCACAGATCCGAAGGCAAGACATCCATTGCTAAGAATGGATCCTTTCTAGAGAAGGAGTTTCTCTCGAAAGAAGTGAGTGGGAGGAAAGTAGAACTTGATGAGGTAACTGTACCTGCTCCCTTATTAGAAAGTAGTTCATCACAGAAATCTGTTCATGTGACTCCTACACCAATTAGTGAGGAAGCTAATGATGAAGATCATGTAACTTTAGATCAAGTTACTACCGAACCACATAGGTCAACCAGAGTAAGATCCGCACCAGAGTGGTATGGTAATCCTGTTCTAGAAGTCATGTTACTTGACCATGACCCCTGTTCAAGAATTCATCCGATTAACCAGTTAACTTGCCGATTAATCCCTACTCGTAGGGTCACCGAGTAGCCAATAAACTGAAAAATCGTCTGATTAATTAATTAAATGGCCGATTAACTTGCCGATTAGCGGATTAATCTCTTACTCGCGAGCCAACCGAGCAGCTACCAGTTAACGATTTCCTCAACAATGACCATGACGAACCTACGAACTATGAGGAAGCAATGATGAGCCCATATTCCGCAAAATGGCTTGAGGCCATGAAATCTGAGATGGGATCCATGTATGAGAACAAAGTGTGGACTTTGGTTGACTTGCCCGATGATCGGCAAGCCATCGAGAATAAATGGATCTTCAAGAAGAAGATTGACGCTGACGGTAATGTTACTGTCTACAAAGCTTGACTTGTTGCGAAAGGTTTTTGACAAGTTCAAGGAGTTGACTACGATGAGACCTTCTCACTCGTAGCGATGCTTAAGTCCGTCCGAATCATGTTAGCAATTGTCGCATTTTATGATTATGAAATTTGGCAAATGGATGTAAAGACTGCATTCCTGAATGGATTTCTGGAAGAAGAGTTGTATATGATGCAACCTGAAGGTTTTATCGATCCAAAGGGTGCTAACAAAGTGTGCAAACTCCAGCGATCCATCTATGGACTGCTGCAAGCATCTCGGAGTTGGAATAAACGTTTTGATAGTGTGATCAAAGCATATGGTTTTATACAGACTTTTGGAGAAGCCTATATTTACAAGAAAGTTAGTGGGAGCTCTGTAGCATTTCTAATATTATATGTGGATGACATATTGTTGATTGGAAATGACATAGAATTTCTGGATAGCATAAAAGGATACTTGAATAAGAGTTTTTCAATGGAAGACCTCGGTGAAGCTGCTTATATATTGGGCATCAAGATCTATAGAGATAGATCAAGACGCTTAATTGGACTTTCACAAAACACATACCTTGATAAAGTTTTGAAAAAGTTCAAAATGGATCAAGCAAAGAAAGGGTTCTTGCATGTGTTACAAGGTGTGAAATTGAGTCAGACTCAATTCCCGACCACTGCAGAAGATAGAGAGAAAATGAAAGGTGTTCCCTATGCTTCAGCCATAGGCTCTATCTGTATGCAATGCTGTGTACCAGACCTGATGTGTGCCTTGCTATTAGTTTAGCAGGGAGGTACCAAAGTAATCCAGGAGTGGATCACTGGACATCGGTCAAGAACATCCTGAAATACCTGAAAAGGACTAAGGATATGTTTCTCGTTTATGGAGGTGACAAAGAGCTCGTCGTAAATGGTTACGTCAATGCAAGCTTTGACACTATTCTGGATGACTCTAAGTCACAAACCGGATACGTGTTTTTATTGAATGGTGGAGCTATCAGTTGGTGCAGTTCTAAGCAAAGCGTCGTGGCGGGATCTACGTGTGAAGCGGAGTACATAGCTGCTTCGGAAGCAGCAAATGAAGGAGTCTGGATGAAGGAGTTCATATCCAATCTAGGTGTCATACCTAGTGCATCGGGTCCAATGAAAATCATTTATGATAATACTGGTGCAATTGCCTTGGCAAAGGAATCCAGATTTCACAAAAGAACCAAGCACATCAAGAGACGCTTCAATTCTATCCGCGATCAAGTCAAGGAGGGAGACATAGAGATTTGCAAGATACATACAAATCTGAATGTTGCAGACCCGTTGACTAAGCCCCTCTCACAAGCAAAACATGATCAGCACCAAGACTCCATGGGTGTTAGAATCATTACTGTGTAATCTAGATTATTGACTCTAGTGCAAGTGGGAGACTGAAAGAAATATGCCCTAGAGGCAATAATAAAGTTGTTATTTATATTTCCTTATATCATGATTAATGTTTATTATTCTTGCTAGAATTTTATTAACCGGAAACTTAGTACATGTGTGAATACATAGACAAACAGAGTGTCACTAGTTTGCCTCTACTTGACTAGCTCGTTGAATCAATGATGGTTATGTTTCCTAACCATAGACATGAGTTGTCATTTGATTAATGGGATCACATCATTAGAGAATGATGTGATTGACTTTACTCATCCGTTAGCTTCGCATGATTATCGTTTAGTTTGTTGCTATTGCTTTCTTCTTGACTTATACATGTTCCTATGACTATGAGATTATGCAACTCCCAAGTACCGGAGGAACACTTTGTGTGCTACCAAATGTCACAATGTAATTGGGTGATTATAAAGGTGCTCTACAGGTGTCTCCGATGGTACTTGTTGAGTTGGCATAGATCGAGATTAGGATTTGTCACTCCGATTGTCGGAGAGGTATCTCTGGGCCCTCTCGGTAATGCACATCACAATAAGACTTGCAAGCAATGTAGCTAATGAGTTAGTTACGGGATGTAGCATTATGGAACGAGTAAAGAGACTTGCCGGTGACGAGATTGAACTAGGTATTAAGATACCGACGATCGAATCTCGGGCAAGTAACATACCGATGACAAAGGGAACAACGTATGTTGTTATGCGGTTTGATCGATAAAGATCTTCATAGAATATGTAGGAACCAATATGAGCATCCAGGTTCCACTATTGGTTATTGACCGGAGACGAGTCTCGGTCATGTCTACATAGTTCTCGAACCCGTAGGGTCCGCACGCTTAAAGTTCGGTGACTATCGGTAATATGAGTTTATGTGTTTTGATGTACCGAAGGTAGTTCGGAGTCACGGATATGATCACGGACATGACAAGGAGTCTCGAAATGGTCGAGACATAAATATTGATATAATTGAAGCCTATATTTGGACATCGGAATAGTTCCGGGTGAAATCGGGATTCTACCGGAGTGCCGGGGGGGTTACCGGAACCCCCCGGGGGTTAATGGGCCTTGTTGGGCCCTAGTGGAGAGATAGAGGGGCCGGCCAGGGCAGGCCGCGTGCCCACTCCCCTTGAGCCCGAATAGGACAAGGAAGGGGTGGTGATGTCTACTACACAACCTTCTTCTTGTAGACGTTGTTGGGCCTCCAAGTGCAGAGGTTTGTAGGACAGTAGCAAATTTCCCTCAAGTGGATGACCTAAGGTTTATCAATCCGTAGGAGGCGTAGGATGAAGATGGTCTCTCTCAAGCAACCCTGCAACCAAATAACAAAGAGTCTCTTGTGTCCCCAACACACTCAATACAATGGTAAATTGTATAGGTGCACTAGTTCGGCGAAGAGATGGTGATACAAGTGGTATATGGATAGTAGATAAAGGTCTTTGTAATCTGAAAATATAAAAACAGCAAGGTAACAAGTGGTAAAAGTGAGCGTAAACGGTATTGCAATGCGTTGAAACAAGGCCTAGGGTTCATACTTTCGCTAGTGTAAGTTCCCTCACCAATACTAACATAATTGGATCACATAACTATCCCTCAACATGCAACAAAGAGTCACTCCAAAGTCACTAATAGCGGAGAACGAACGAAGAGATTATGGTAGGGTATGAAACCACCTCAAAGTTATTCTTTCCAATCAATCTGTTGGGCTATTCCTATAAGTGTCACAAACAGCCCTAGAGTTCGTACTAGAATAACACCTTAAGATACAAATCAACCATAACCCTAATGTCACCTAGATACTCCAATGTCACCTCAAGTATTCGTGGGTATGATTATACGATATGCATCACACAATCTCAATTCATCTACTCAATCAAACACATAGAACCTCAAAGAGTGCCCCAAAGTTTCTACCGGAGAATCACGACGAAAACGTGTGCCAACCCCTATGCATAGGTTCATGGGCGGAACCCGCAAGTTGATCACCAAAACATACATCAAGTGAATCATGTGATATCCCATTGTCACCACAGATATCCACGGCAAGACATACATCAAGTGTTCTCAAATCTTAAAAGACTCAATCTGATAAGATTACTTCAAAGGGGAAACTCGATTCATTACAAGAGAGAAGAGGGGGAGGAGAAACATAAGATCCAACTATAATAGCAAAGCTCGCGATACATTAAGACCGTGCCAAATCAAGAACACGAGAGAGAAAGATCAAACACATAGCTACTGGTACATACCCTCAGCCCCGAGGGAGAACTACTCCCTCCTCATCATGGAGAGCACCGAGATGATGAAGATGGCCACCGGAGAGGGATTGCCCCTCCGGTAGGGTGCCGGAACGGGTCTAGGTTGGCTTTCGGTGGCTACGGAGGCTTCTGGTGGCGGAACTCCTGATCTAATCTTTGTTCTGGAAGTTTTAGGGTACGGCCATATATATGGGTGCAGAAAGTACGTCGGAGGAGCCACGGGGGCCCCATGAGGCAAGGGGGCGCGCCCTAGGGGGGTGGGCGTGCCCCCACCCTCGTGGGCAGCCCGTGTCTCCCCTAATGTGCACTCTAAGTTCCCTGGGTTGCTTTCCTTCCAAAAACAACTTCTCCAGTTGATTTCGTTCTATTTTGACTCCGTTTGATATTCCTTTTCTTCGAAACACTGAAATAGGCATAAAACAGCAAATCTGGGCTGGGCCTCCGGTTAATAGGTTAGTCCCAAAAGTAATATAAAAGTGGATAATAAAGCCCAATATTTCCCAAAACAGTAGATAATATAGCATGGAGCAATCAAAAATTATAGATACGTTGGAGACGTATCAAGCATCCCCAAGCTTAATTCCTGCTCGTCCTCGAGTAGGTAAATGATAAAAAAGATAATTTTTGATGTGGAATGCTAGTTGGAATAATTTCAATGTAATTCTTCCTACTTGTGATATGAATATTCAGATCCAAAGATTCAAGATAAAAGTTCATTTTGACATAAAAATAATAATACTTCAAGCATACTAACTAATAAATCATGTCTTCTCAAAATAACATGGCCAAAGAGAGCTATCCCTACAAAATCATATAGTCTGGCTATGCTCTATCTTCACCACACAAAATATTTAAATCATGCACAACCCCGATGACAAGCCAAGCAATTGTTTCATACTTTTGATGTTCTCAGACTTTTTCAATCTTCACGCAATACATGAGCGTGAGCCATGGATATAGCACTTTAGGTGGAATAGAATGGTGGTTGTGGAGAAGAGAAAAAGGAGAAGATAGTCTCACATCAACTAGGCGTATCAACGGGCTATGGAGATGCCCATCAATAGATATCAATGTGAGTGAGTAGGGATTGCCATGCAACGGTTGCACTAGAGCTATAAGTGTATGAAAGCTCAACAAAAGAAACTAGTGAGTGTGCATCCAACTTGCTTGCTCACGAAGACCTAGGGAATTTTGAGGAAGCCCATCATTGGAATATACAAGCCAAGTTCTATAATGAAAGATTCCCACTAGTATATGAAAGTGACAACATAGGAGACTCTCTATCATGAAGATCATGGTGCTATTTTGAAGCACAAGTGTGGTAAAAGGATAGTAGCATTGTCCCTTTTTTGGGGGCCTTCTTTTTTTTCTTTGCCCTTTATTTTTTTTATTTGGCCTTCCTTTTTTTATTTTTATTTATGGACTTTCTCTTTTTTTTGGGACAATGCTCTATTGAATGATGTTCATCACACTTCTATTTATTTACAACTCAATGATACAACTCGATACTAGAACAAAGATGACTCTATATGAATGCCTCCGGCGGTGTACCAGGATATACAATGAATCAAGAGTGACATGTATGAAAGAATTATGAACAGTGGCTTTGCCACAAATACTTATGTCAACTACATGATCATGCTAAGCAATATGACAATGATGGAGTGTGTCATAATAAACGGAACGGTGGAAAGTTGCATGGCAATATATCTCGGAATGGCTATGGAAATGCCATAATAGGTAGGTATGGTGGCTGTTTTGAGGAAGGTATATGGTGGGTTTATGGTACCGGCGAAAGTTGCGCGGTACTAGAGAGGCTGGCAATGGTGGAAGGGTGAGAGTGCGTATAATCCATGGACTCAACATTAGTCATAAAGAACTCACATACTTATTGCAAAAATCTATTAGTTATCAAAACAAAGTACTACGCGCATGCTCCTAGGGGGATAGATTGGTAGGAAAAGACCATCGCTCGTCCCCGACCGCCACTCATAAGGAAGGCAATCAATAAATAAATCATGCTCCGACTTCATCACATAACGGTTCACCATACGTGCATGCTTCGGGAATCACAAACTTCAACACAAGTATTTCTCAAATTCACAACTACCCAACTAGCATTACTCTAATATTACCATCCTCATATCTCAAAGCAATCATCAAGTATCAAACTTCTCTTAGTATTCAACACACTCATAAGAGAATTTTATTATTAATCTTGTATACCTAGCATATTAGGATTTTAAGCAAATTATCATGCTATTTAAGACTCTCAAAATAATCTAAGTGAAGCATGAGAGTTCATCTATTTCTTCAAAATAAAACTACGACCATGCTCTAAAAGATATAAGTGAAGCACTAGAGCAAATGACAAACTACTCCGAAAAATATAAGTGAAGATCAATGAGTAGTCGAATAATTGAGCAACTATGTGAAGACTCTCTAACATTTAATAATTTCAGATCTTGGTACTCTATTCAAACAGCAAGCAAAGCAAAGTAAAATTACATCTAAGAATAGCAAACATCATGTGAAGAAGCAAACACTTAGGATCAATCGATACTAACCGATAGTTGTTGAAGAAGAAAGGTGGGATGCCAACCGAGGCATCCCCAAGCTTAGATGCTTGAGACTTCTTGAAATATTATCTTGGGATGCCTTGGGCATCCCCAAGCTTGAGCTTTTGTGTCTCCTTAATTCCTCTCATATCACGGTCTCCCTAAATCTCAAAAGCTTCATCCACACAAAACTCAACAAGGACTCGTGAGATAAGTTAGTATAAACCATTGCCAAAACCTTATCATACTCTACTGTAGCAAATCACTAAAATTATTATTCAACATTGCATACTAAATGCCTCTGCATATTTAATAGTCCTATCCTCAAATAGAATCATTAAAGAAACAAACATATGCAAACAATGCAAACATAACAGCAATCTGCCTAAACAGGATAGTCTGTAAAGAATACTGCAACATCCATACTTCCCTAGCTCCAAAAATTATGAAAGAAAATTCCCACTGTATTAAATTTATCAGAGCTTAATATGAAAAAGGTTTCAACATTTTATCACATTCTGAATTTTCTAGGGAATTATTGCAACAGCGGTAAACTTTCTGTTTTCAAACAGCAACATGTATACTTGTAACACAGGCATAGTAAAGGCTATCAATGCCATTTTTATTGAAATAAAAGATGCAAAACATTGTTCTAAATAACAGAAAGAAAATCCTAACAAAATAAACTGACGCTCCAACCAAAACACATATCATGTGGTAAATAAAAATATAACTCCAAGTAAAGTTACCGATGAACGAATACAAAAGAGGGGATGCCTTCCGGGGCATCCCCAAGCTTAGGCTCTTGGTTGTCCTTGAATATTTCCTTGGGGTGCCATGGTCATCCCCAAGCTTAGGCTCTTGCCACTCCTTATTCCATAGTCCATCGAATCCTTACCCAAAACTTGAAAACTTCACAACACAAAACTTAACAGAAAACTCGTAAGCTCCGTTAGTATAAGAAAGTAAATCACCATTTCAAGGTACTGTAATGAACTCATTATTTATTTATATTGGTGTTAAACCTAATGTATTCCAACTTCTCTATGGTTTATAAACTATTTTACTAGCCATAGATTCATCAAAATAAGTAAACAACACATGAAAAACAGAATCTGTCAAAAACAGAACAGTCTGTAGTAATCTGGATCAAACGTATACTTCTGGAACTCATAAAATTCTAAAATAAATTTCTGGACCTGAGTAATTTATCTATTAATCATCTACAAAAAGAATTAACTAAATATCACTCTCCAAATAAAAATGGCAGCAATTCTCGTGAGCGCTAAATTTTCTGTTTTTTACAGCATGATCAACAAGACTCTCCCCAAGTCTTCCCAAAGGTTCTACTTGGCACAAACACTAATTAAAAGCATAAAACCACATCTAACCAGAGTCTAGATGAATTATTTATTACTAAACAGGAACAAAAATCAAGGAACTAAAATAGAATTGTGTTGCCTTCCAACAAGCGCTATCGTTTAACGCCCCTAGCTAGGCATGATGATTTCAATGATGCTCACATGAAGGATAAGAATTGTAACATAAAGAGAGAATCATGAAGAATATGACTAGCACATTTAAGTCTAACCCACTTCCTATGCATAGGGATTTTTTGAGCAAACAACTTATGGGAACAAGAATCAACTTGCATATGAAGGTAAAACAAGCATAACTTCAAAATTTTAAGTACATAGAGAGGAAACTTGATATTATTGCAATTCCTACAAGCATATATTCCTACCTCATAATAATTTTTAGTAGCATAATGAATGAATTCAACAATATAACCAGCACCTAAAGCATTCTTTTCATGATCTACAAGCATAGAAAATTCACTACTCTCCACATAAGCAAAATTCTTATTATTCAGAATAGTGGGAGTATCATAGGAAACTTGAATACTATAAATTATTTCCACATTAAAAGAGTAATGTTCAGAGAAGGGGTAATCATAACCATGACAAGTTTTATAAATATAATCACTACTTTTTATAGCATAAGTATCATCACAATAATCATCGTAAGTAGGAGGCATGCTATCATCATTATAAACTTGCATATCAAAACTTGGGAGACTAAAAATATCATCTTCATTAATCATAGCTTCCCAAAGCTTGGGACAAACATTAATTGCAGCAAATATATTCTCAAAAACATCATCTTCATCAAACATAGCATCCCCAAGCTTGGGCCTTTTCATATCATAAGCATAATCACTCTCATAATTAATAGTATGGATATCACCAATAGTATAGCAATTATCATATTCTTCCAAGCAAGTGCCAAAAAGATTTTCAAGATCACACGAAGTATCATTGTCTTCCACAATTATATTTTCATGAGGCACAATAGTAATAGGGGCAACATTATTTGGGAGAGACATCTTTTTACCTCTCTTCCTTTTTCTTTTCTTCTTCTTCACCACATCATGTGTGGGTTCAATCCTCTTTTTGGAGCTCCTTATTAATGAGATTGGTTGAATAGGAGGCTCCTCTTCGTTACCTGATTCATCATAAGAAATAATAGGAGGATATTGGGAAGTCTCTTCCCTTTCATTAGTATTCTCTTCATCTTCTATTTGTTTTCTTTTCTTTATGTAGTTGGCAATATAAGAATTTTCAATGCAATTCACCGCACAATAAATATAAATTTTCTCTAGATCAAAATCAAGAACTCTATCAAGATTAAACTTTGGAATACCCTCAGTTATACATTTCATTTCTTCATAACCCAAAAGAAGGCTAAGCTCTTTATGATGCTCAAGGGTAATCAAATTATCACAATGTTTGGACACGACTTGATCATGAAACAAATAGCATTGGAGCTTTAAATGACCATGTTCATTGCAAAGTTCACAAGGGGCACGAAAAATATTAAATCTTTCAGCACATTCATCTAGCTCTTCTTGCAACAATTTGGTTTCTAAGTACTTATGCCTCTTGCAATATCTATCTTCCCTATTTGGTGTGTACCTGCAAACACAGTCTACTCCACAAAAATTGACATGTTTATAGGAGGCATTTTCATCATAACTAGTGCAATCATCATTAGCATCATGGATATTCAAAGAATTCGTACTAACAACATTGCAATCATGCTCATCATTCAAAGATTTAGTGCCAAACAATTTAATGCATTCTTCTTCTAACACTTTGGCACAATTTTCCTTTCCATCATACTCACGAAAGATATTAAAAAGATGAAGCGTATGAGACAAACTCAATTCCATTTTTTTATAGTTTTGTTTTATAAACTAAACTAGTGATAAAACAAGAAACTAAAAGACTCGATTGCAAGATCTAAAGATATACCTTCAAGCACTCACCTCCCCGGCAACGGCACCAGAAAAGAGCTTGATGTCTACTACACAACCTTCTTCTTGTAGACGTTGTTGGGCCTCCAAATGCAGAGGTTTGTAGGACAGTAGCAAATTTCCCTCAAGTGGATGACCTAAGGTTTATCAATCCGTAGGAGGCGTAGGATGAAGATGGTCTCTCTCAAGCAACCCTGCAACCAAATAACAAAGAGTCTCTTGTGTCCCCAACACACCCAATACAATGGTAAATTGTATAGGTGCACTAGTTCGGCGAAGAGATGGTGACACAAGTGGTATATGGATAGTAGACAAAGGTTTTTGTAATCTGAAAATATAAAAACAGGAAGGTAACAAGTGGTAAAAGTGAGCGTAAACGGTATTGCAATGCGTTGAAACAAGGCCTAGGGTTCATACTTTCGCTAGTGTAAGTTCCCTCAACAATACTAACATAATTGGATCACATAACTATCCCTCAACATGCAACAAAGAGTCACTCCAAAGTCACTAATAGCGGAGAACGAACGAAGAGATTATGGTAGGGTACGAAACCACCTCAAAGTTATTCTTTCCAATCAATCCGTTGGGCTATTCCTATAAGTGTCACAAACAGCCCTAGAGCTTGTACTAGAATAACACCTTAAGATACAAATCAACCATAACCCTAATGTCACATAGATACTCCAATGTCACCTCAAGTATCCGTGGGTATGATTATACGATATGCATCACACAATCTCAATTCATCTACTCAATCAAACACATAGAACCTCAAAGAGTGCCCCAAAGTTTCTACCGGAGAATCATGACGAAAACGTGTGCCAACCCCTATGCATAGGTTCATGGGCGGAACCCGCAAGTTGATCACCAAAACATACATCAAGTGAATCACGTGATATCCCATTGTCACCACAGATATCCACGGCAAGACATACATCAAGTGTTCTCAAATATTTAAAGACTCAATCCGATAAGATTACTTCAAAGGGGAAACTCGATTCATTACAAGAGAGAAGAGGGGGAGGAGAAACATAAGATCCAACTATAATAGCAAAGCTCGAGATACATCAAGATCGTGCCAAATCAAGAACACGAGAGAGAGAGAGAGAGAGAGAGAGAGAGATCAAACACATAGCTACTGGTACATACCCTCAGCCCCAAGGAAGAACTACTCCCTCCTCGTCATGGAGAGCACCGGGATGATGAAGATGGCCACCGGAGAGGGATTGCCCCCTCCGGCAGGGTGCCGGAACGGGTCTAGATTGGCTTTCGGTGGCTACGGAGGCTTCTGGCGGCGGAACTCCCGATCTAATCTCCGTTCTGGAAGTTTTAGGGTACGACGATATATATGGGTGCAGGAAGTACGTCGGAGGAGCCACGGGGGCCCCACGAGGCAGGGGACGCGCCCTAGGGGGGTGGGCGCGCCCCCCATCCTCGTGGGCAGCCCGTGTCTCCCCTGACGTGCACTCCAAGTTCCCTGGGTTGCTTTCCTTTCAAAAATAACTTCTCCAGTTGATTTCGTTCCGTTTCGACTCCGTTTGATACTTCTTTTCTTCGAAACACTGAAATAGGCATAAAACAGCAAATCTGGGCTGGGCCTCCGGTTAATAGGTTAGTCCCAAAAGTAATATAAAAGTGGATAATAAAGCCCAATATTGCCCAAAACAGTAGATAATATAGCATGGAGCAATCAAAAATTATAGATACGTTGGAGACGTATCAGGGGGCGGCGCCCCCTTGCCTTTCCCTCTCCCACTCATTCCTTCCCCCTCCTAGTGGGACTAGGAAAGGGGAGTCCTACTCCCACTAGGAGGAGGACTCCTCCTCTTGGCGCGCCCTGCTAGGGCCGGCCGGCCTTCCCCCCTTGCTCCTTTACATACGGGGGCAGGGGCGCCCCAAGACACAAAAGTTGATCAGTTGATCTTTTAGCCGTGTGCGGTGCCCCCCTCCACCATAATCCACCTCGGTCATATCGTAGCGGTGCTTAGGCGAAGCCCTATGTCGGTAGCATCATCATCACCGTCATCACGCCGTCGTGCTGAAGGAACTCTCCCTCGAAGCTCTGCTGGATCGGAGTTCGTGGGATGTCACCGAGTTAAACGTGTGCTGAACTCGGAGGTGCCGTACGTTCGGTACTTGGATCGGTCGGATCGTGAAGACGTACGACTATATCAACTGCGTTCTCATAACGCTTCGGCTTATGGTCTACGAGGGTATGTGGACGACACTCTCCCCTCTCGTTGCTATGCATCACCATGATCTTGCGTGTGCGTAGGAATTTTTTTGAAATTACTACATTCCCCAACACTCCTCTCTCTTCATTCTCCAAACACAAAATCACACTGCCTACCTTCTTCTTTATATTGACGATATTGTGCTCACCGCCTCTTCTGATACATTTCTCAACTAGATCATTATGTCCCTACGACGTGAGTTTTGCATGACAGAACTTGGTCCTCTTCATCATTTTCTTGGGATCGTTGTGTCTTGTTCTTCATCTGGCCTTTTTCTCTCTCAACGTCAGTACGTGCTTGATCTCCTCTCTAAGGCCGGCATGACCGACTGCCATCCCTGATGCACTCCGGCTGAAACAGGTTCCAAGCTCTCTTCCGATGGCGAGCCCCTCTTTGATCCTACCCTATATCGCAGCATCACCGGAGCCCTCCAATACATGACTCTCACTCGTCCTGAGATCACCTATGCCGTTCAGCAAGCATGTTTGTACATGCATGATCCTCGCCTTCCTCATTACAATCATGTCAAATGCATCCTACGCTATCTCAAAGGCACCCTCGATCATGGCCTTTCCATCACACCATCCGCACCAACTTCTCTCACAACATACTCTGATGCAGATTGGGTTGGATGCCCAGACACTCGTCGATCTACTTCCGGTTATTGTGTGTACTTGGGTGATAATTTGATTTCATGGTTGTCAAAAAGACATATCACTATTTCCAGGTCTTCTGCCGAAGCTAATACAGGTCCGTCGCTCATGCCGTTGCTGAAACCGTTTGGCTACGCCAACTACTCACCCAGCTGCACTGGCCTCTTCACCAAGCTACCATAGTCTATTGTGATAATATCTCTGTTGTTTACATGTCATGTAACCCTGTACAACATCGTCGTACCAAACACATAGAGATAGACATACACTTTGTTAAGGAGAAGGTAGATCTAGGTGATGTACATGTTTTGCATGTCCCCACCAGCGCGCAATTCGCCGACATCTTCACCAAGGGACTACCCAATGCTGCGTTCGTCGACATCCGAGCCAGTCTCAACGTCGTCGAGCCCGCCGTTGACACTGCGCGGGGAGGGGGGGGGGGGTTAGACAGGTGACTCGGTCCACCGCAGTCACCCCACGATCCACGCACGATCTGGTGCACGTACTAGTTTCAGTTGGGCGTCGCCCCCCCTATATGTAATCCTCTCCGTACTCTAGAAGTCATTAAGGAAAGAACTCTTTCAATTATCAGTGTCAAGTGACGTTGATTGTTGTGAGGCTTCCAAAAGAGCGCTCATCAACTAGTTGCTTCCTGTTTCGTGGCTTGCTAATTGATGGGCTTCCATTCGGAAAGAGCTCTCGGCTCAGTAAAGTAAAGTTCCCTGTATTGCTCGGGAGCGCCTACACGTCAGTTGACTGACCCAAAATAGGTGTCAGTTGAACGCATTCACGGCTTTGTTCTGCATATAACAGGCAACCGCTCCACGTAGCTTGTTTACGTGTGTGCCTTGCTTGCTTCCCTGCCTCCGGTAAAAGCCTACCTCAAAATCACGCCCACAAATGCATGTTGCATGCAAGGATACCCACAATACAAATTGCAGAAGCACCCGGGGCAGCAGATGCAGCATGAAAAGCAACCAACTCTCCGGTAAAAACCAGGTAATGGCAAAATTTGCACGCAATTTACACAGAAATTGTGTTGTGTTATAATATGCAAAAATAAAGGTATTATCGTTAAAGAAAGAAAATAAAATAAAATAAAATTAAAATGAAAACGAAATAATGAATTTTTCTAGGGAAGAATAAACCCCTTTAAGAAGAAATATAATAAAAATCAAAAACAAAATAATGAAGTTTTCTATGGAAGATTGAAATCCTTTAAGAAGAAAGAAAGTAAGAAACAAAAACAAAAACAAAATAATGAAGTTTTCTAGGGAAGAATGAAAACCTTTCAGAAGAAAGAAAATAAAAAACTAAAACAAATACAAAATAATGAAGTTTTCTATGGATGAATGAGACCTTTAAGAAAACAAAATACAAAAACTAAAACTAAAACAAAATAGTGGAGTTTTCTACATAAGAATAAAACCCTTTAAGAAGAAAGAAAATATAAAAACAAAAACCAAAACAAACTAATGAAGTTTTGGGTAAATGAAACCTTTAAGAAGAAATAAAATTAAAAATAACTTGCACACAAGTATGCCCTGAAATTGCACTTTTCTAATATGCGAAAAATAAGCATATACAGTGCCATTTTTGCTTACATTATAATTTACACACATGGTGTATCATACTTGTGTGTATACTTACAAACACAAAAAGAAAAAAAAATTCTTAGAAGAAATAAAGTATAGTGGCATTGGTACCACCCTTTAAGAAGAAAGGAATTTAAAAAATATTGATACAATTTGCACACAATTTACATATAAATTGCACTTTTTAGTTATGTAAGAATAAACATATTATAGTGAATTTTACGTAAAAAGAAAAAATTTAAACAAGGAACGAATAAGTGGCATTGGTATCATCCTTAAAACAGGAAATGAATTAAAAACTAAACATAATAAAACAAATTAAAAAATTTAAGAGAAAATAAATTAGCAACGTTTGTATTACTCTTAAGAAGAAAGAGAATAAAGAAATAGCTTGCACACAACTTTGCACTGAAATTGCACTTTTTATAATATGTAGCGAATACACATATAATAATGCAACTTTAGCAGTCTAGTATAATTTACACACATACTGTATTGTACTTTCATGCATACATACAAATAATAACAGAATGTATTAAATTAGCAAAACAATTAGCATTGGTATTACCCTTAAAGAATAAAAAAAATGAAAAAAACAAAAATTTCCACACAATTAGCATAAAGTGCACTTTTCATAATATGTAGAATAAATATATAAAAGTGAAGTTTCAGTACTCAGATGTAATTTGTACATGTAGTACTTGCATGTATACATTTTCACGCACTCAACATCCAAAAAAACACGTAAAGAAAAAAAAGCTCAACCGAAAAATAAAAAATAAAAACATACACGTGCAAAAAAAATAGCAAACACATGAAAAAAGAGCATACACACACCAAAATCTAGTCCAACAAGGAAATCGACTGACCCAAAATAGGCGTCAATCGAATCCAAACAGCACCATAACACCAGCAAAATGTGACAGAGAAAATAAAAGCTACACAAATCTTAAAACACAATCCAAGGGTCAGAAAATCGATTGACCACAAAACAAAAATCCAGCTGACTGAAATCTAGCTAAAATGGTATTGCTCAGCCCGAGTAGGCTAATGGCCCGTCAATCAAGCCTTCTTTTGACACTGTGTCGTGTGGTTGAGCAGGGCGGAGCCGTACGCCCAAAACGGATGCTTCTTGTGTCAGAAGCCTTCCTAAAAGCATGTGCAGCGAAGGATAATATGCGTGGCACACTGGTGTGCTCGTAGTCCACTTCTTTTTCTCCAGCTTTGCAAGCTTTACAGTACAATCTTTCTGTCAGGCTTCAGGAAAGCGCAAGCTATCTTCTTTGGGAGGCAGTCGGTACTATAACTATAACAACATATGCTCTGCCACGCAACGACAACAACAACGACCTCAACACAACAATTACCGCGGCAAAGAAAGCATTCTCTCCTCCTCCGTGTGAAGTGTGAACGCCGAACTGATTTTTCTCTAATTGATGCCACCTCGGAAGCTCCAAAAGGCCCATTGTCCTCGGCAACGCCGACAACGACGCGCCTGCGTGTTCGCTGTATTATTGGTTAAGTACCCCCATTATAAGTACCGGCTGCACTGCCGATGCCCTTGCAGTAGGTGTGGTGTATGAATCACGGGTCTTGCGTTCTTTCGGCAAAAGTATTAGCCAGTACGAGCGACGAACCCTACTTTGATTCCGCCTATGGAACGAGGCCAGGAAAGCAAGGGATTCTTTGAGAGATATCGGGCATCATTTCAGTTGGATCTCCACGAAAGAAGCCTTCCCCGGTGCTATGCAGTTCGCATGCAACACCACACAGCAGCAACGGAAGAAATGCCACGAGCTGCCCCCCTCCCCTTTTGGCGCGAACATTCCCGATCGAGGTGACGCGGTGCGCGCGCGGCGAACATGCGACCCACCCGACGCTCGCGCGGTGAACACCAGCCGGCCGGCCGGCCATTCGAAAGATGCTCCGTCAGATGTCCGAGGGGGGAGAGCTGGATTAGATTAGATGAGGCCGATCCTACCACGAGTATAATATGGCAAAGAGGAGCCAGCAAAGTACACGGCTTGAGGGATTTGTGCAGGCAGGCAGGTAGGCCGGCGGCTGCAAAGCCTGCAACCGGCCGCTACTTGAGGTCATGGCGGAATCATGGGACCTTTTTATACTGTATCTCCGATGGATCGATCCATCGGGTGATCCACCGCCGCGATTCGATCTGCGGTTAAGTTAGCTGCAACGGCGGCATCATGTCGTGCTTTTATGTGTGTATATATATGCTCTTTTTTACTCTCCAAGTTGCGACATCTGGGCGGATGGGGCCAGCTGCTAGGGATGCTCGATCGGGCGCATCGTCGTCACGTTTAATCACCGGGCGCCAGCAAGAAACCGCCCGCCCGCCCGTCCCACGCGCGAACGTGGACGAGGTGTCAAATCGGGCAGGCAGTTAGATTGGGATTCACTTGCGATTGATCCAGGCCTGTCTGTCTGTCAGATCTGGATGCACCCCGGCCGTGATTGGATCTAATATAATCGCCTGTCGTCCGTCTCGCAGTGCTTAATTGTTTTCAGCGGCAGTAAGATTCTACCAGCACTGACCAGTAAACAGTAAGCTACCCATGGATCGCCCAGCTGCCCGGCCGCCTCGCATGTCACGAGTGACGGCTGCTACAGGCATGCCGTAATGGGACGGCGCACGCGACCATGCCAGAGCCGCGAGCCGAGAAACGTGAGATCGACCTGTGGACCGGCGGCCAGATTCGGCGTCGGCGATAAGGCCAGCTCCAGCGCGGGACCCCATCCCGTCCGGCCGTTCATTTAGGGCAAAACGGACAAACCCAACGGTCCAACGCGGAACGGATTGGACTCATCTTGTCTGTTTCGTGTCCGGCTTGATTCATTTCGAGCGTAAACATGTGCACGATTTGAATACACGCGGACAACAAACGGACGTGCCGCTCGTCCGCATCGGGGCCGCGTGGCAGGCGGCCACCTACCTCCCACCGTCCAACATAAATGCGCACATGCGGTCGGCCTCATCTGTCATCCGCCCCAGGCGCGCGGTGGGCGTCCTTCTTAAATGGGAAGTCGTGGACTGGTTGTAGTCCACGCTCCCACTTCGGTCGTTGCTGCCTCCTCGAAACCCAACACCCGAACCCTAGCTCTCCCTTCCCCTTCCTCGAGCTCGCCGGCCACCGACAACCATGGTGTGGTGGAGCACCGGCCGCAAGGAAGCGCACGACCACAAGGCTGGCTCGTCCTCGGGCCGCCGCCGCCGCGGCGTCAAAGCTGAGCCCGCATCACGCCCACGGAGGGCCCCCGCGCCTCCCGCATTCACCATCGCCCCTACGATCGCGGGTGAGCGCGACCGACACTACATCCACGTGGATGTTTGCCGTCGTTATTTGGAGACGAAGACGTCGCTTCCCTGGAGCGACATTCACCTGCCAATAACCGGCATATGTCCGCGCATCGGGTGCCGATCCCGCCGGTTCCGACGAGCGATCGTGCCCGTCGCGAGGAGATGAACGCCGCCGCCGCCTCCTGCCAGACGACCTGTTCTACGACCCCAAGTACGCCATCAACTCCACCCTGTGGGACACATGGTTTCGGGACGAGCACGACACGCGGCGCGCGTCCTTCTTTGCCGGCACCTCATCGGGGCCGCGGCGGCCACATACAGAGCGCCGCACGCGTGCTTCCAGCCCTCCCCAGATGCACAAGCGCACGCTGGTGCGCGGCATCACGCCGACGTCGTCGCCACCACCACCTCCTCGCATGACAGAGGAGGAGGAGGCCCGACTCCTTCAACATGTCATGGAAGACTCCATGAACACACACGATGAGCGTCAATGGGAGGGTCTGGACATCATGATTGCCCTCTCTGCGGCCGGCGACGTGGGCGTGCCGGAGCTGGAGATGAGGGAGGAGGTGCTGGTGGAGGAGCCCGTCGCCGTGTTCCACGCGGGCCTGGTGGGCTAGCGGTGAAGCTGGTAATGCACGGCCGCGGACATGGACAACGGCATGGGGCCGTGAACTTGTGCCCTACGCCGCCACGGTCACCGGAGCGCGAGACGTCGCCACGGGGTGAGGTGGTGCAGGCGCCTCCCACCTTCCAGGAGCCTCCTGCCTTTCAGGGACCGGTCCATCTCTGGACGCCGCCATCCTAATCGACCTCACTGGCGACGAGGACGCGTGAGGAGACGGCGAAGGGCACGGGGCGTTCTGAGGCCGTGAAGACTGTTTAATTATGTTTTTATGTTTGCGTTTATTTTAATTTTGTCGGCATTTCTTTGAATATTTGCGACCGGACATGACATGGACGACCCTATTAACGAAAGCATGTCAAAACGAACGTCTTTTTGGAATCGTGCGTTGTAGTTGGCCTAAGGTGACGCGCGCCGGCGCGGGACCGGCCACGGCCGGGGCAGGCTCTGCGCGCGCGCACGGATGGGTCGGCCGGGGAACGCACGAGCGGACGGGCAGGCATGGGCGGGGGCCGGCCGCTGCGCCCGGTTCCAACCTGTCGGCGCGGGCGTGAAAGGCCCGGCGAACGGCGGATCACGGTTACTGCTCGTGATGGGTTACGGCGGCCTAGGCGACGGCGAACAATGAAGGTGTCACGCACGCTTTATGTGGAGGCTGACAGTTGCAACCAACCAAGCATGCATGCATGCATGCACCGCCAGCCCCCACAGCCTAGCTAGCTCAGCTCGTCTCGTGGGCAGGAGATGGGGCCGATGTGGTGCCGTATACCGCACGCATATGTGCGTGCGTGCGTGCATCTGCGTCCCACTCATCCATCTACACGCAGGTGCTCCCATGCTAGCTTGGTAAGTACAACCATGGAAACACGTGTGCCGTTACAGCTTGGTTACCGGAGGCGAATACAGGCGAGCAGCAGCGGTGCATCATGGTAATCATGCCACACAACGTGGCGTCTTTACGCACGGGAAGTGATACGAACATGGTTATATTCCCGGACGGGTCCTTGGGCCCTGGCTTCCTATATAGGAGTATCTTTTACGTGGAGCTACAGCCTAATTGCAGCATTGCTGCTGATAGATGGTGCCAACCCTAACCTAAGCCTGGGACGGACTGTTAAGGAGGCGCCTGTTAACCCCTGTGAGATTCGATCGGCCGTACCTGCACTGCAGTGCGGTGGTAGGCACTTGTGGGTTCGCGTTGCGTCAAGGGACCACCACACCACACCACGGCATGTGGCGAGGGGTAGCTACTACTTGCGTGAACAGTAGCCCTCGCCGCCCAGCTCATCCGCCCTGGAGGTGCGATCGAGGGGTAGCATCTGCACCGCATGGCCTACGTTGGGACTTGGGAGAGGTCCGTTGATGGTACTACGTGGTACGTAATGACTCGGGTTTTACGTAGGGCGGCAGAGGTACGGTGGGCGGGCTGGCCATGCACGCCGGACGCGTGCGCGCGCCCTCTCGCGTCACGCAATCGACCCGACCGACCGCCGATCGAGAGGGATGGGGCAGCAAGTTATGAGTCGAACGAACGAACGGACGAATGGTCGACCGGATCAGTGACAGTGGAGACCGATCATGGATCGATCGACCGCTCGGCTTGGAACAGTGGGGCGTGCATGATCCGGTCGATCGACCGATCGGTGCCTGTCATCTTCGATTTGCCAGTGAGCAGGGGCATCCAGCGCGGCTCGACAGCGACAGTGTCACTCACTCGCTCACTCGCTCGCACGGGACGACGGATGCGCGTGCGCCACGCTGTAGGCTTGTCCAGGATCGCGGGCGTTGGTTATTCTCTCAGCTCTCTCTCAGGCTGAGCCGAGTCGTCCGTCCGCCCAGGGCCCCGGGGCAGGCAGGCAGGCAGCTGAACCGCGAGTGAGCGCGAGCGTACGTGCGCGCGCCTTTCTGTCACGCGGTCCGTACGAGCAGCCAGTGAAATTCGGTTGCAGCAGCGCAGCGCATGGAACCGGGCCGATCTGACACCACAGTGGAGGCGCCAGGCGTGCGGCAGCAGATCACGACATAGTACTTGCGCTGAAAGACAGCGGCTCTGACAGCCGCACAAGAGCTCCCCACACCACAAAGCTCGCGTCCATTCACGTCAGTTGGTGCCTGCCTTGCCTGCCGGCGCCGGAGGTGAAATGAATGGATGGATGGATGGATGATTATATACGACCACCCACTCCGCTCGTCCACGCCGTGGCAACGGTCGAGTCATGCCATGCGTACGTCCGGTCCGGCCCGGCGCGGTTTGGTACATAGAGTAGTAGAGCAGTGTAGTGTCCGCGCGCGCGCACATGAGGAGGGGGAGGAGGAGGAGGGAAGGCGGCTTTCATTCCGCGGTACTGGTGTCTGCCCATTTTCACCGTACCCTCCACAGCGCAGTCGTACGTATCGCCCTCCCGCGCATGCAGCCGGCCGGCCGACACGCGTACACCGGCCCTGCGTGCCCGCCCGCGCGCGGCGTTAATTGATCGATCAATCAGCCCATCAATTTATTTACCCCTTCCCCGGCTCACGCCTTTTTACGGCGGCCGGTTGATCGAGCAAAGCAATCACAGCCGACCATCACCGATCGGACGCCTCGCACGCCCCAGGCCAGGCTGGTTCGGGCGTCGCAAGTCACCAGAAAGGAAGGGCTAGCCAGCCGGGCGCGGGGAACAGGGTAACATGGAGGCCGCCGTGCGGGGTGGTGCGCGCGGTGCGGTTTAACCCACGCCCACGCCGGGAGGGAGCGCGCGCGTCCTTTTGCGGAAAGCCGAGCGCTTTTGCCTTGGCCACACATGCGATCGACGAGCTGATAGCCATAGCGCGCGCCTGGCTGGCGAGGAGACGGATCGATGGATCGACCGTCCAGGATGGAAGAACAGGGTCATGTGCCGGCATGAGCGCGGGGCGAGTAAAAGCCAACATGATAACCCCCGGCCATATGTAGATAGATAGAACGAGCTAGGCACGCGGCCCAGGGTGTACTGTTCCGGAGACTGCACACAAGCGGAGGCATCTCTTTCTTCTTGGCGCCATGGGAGTTCAAATGCGGACACGGAGGAGCCGAGTGCCTGACAGTAAACAAAACCGAAGTGGAATCCAAGCTTGCTCGATCCGTTTCCGGGCGGCATCCAGATGCGATCCGTCTGTGCTGTGCATGCATAAACAAAGAAGGAAGAAGGGGAGGCGAGTGAGGAAGGAAAGAAAAAGACCCAGCTGCTACAGCGGCAGTGTGGTCCTGATGGACGGATGGATGGATCGATCGATCGAAGATGGGGCGACGTATCCAAGGTGGAGCGAGCGAGCGTCGGGACTCCGGACGGAGCTTTGCTAGAGTTACGGGGTGATACTTACTGATTATAGTTACGGGCTGATGGCGGCCTTATCTTATTGGATCACGTTGGGGCCCCAACCAGAAATCAGGGAGGAAGAGTTTAGCGTGGGCAATTCTCTTTACATGGTTAAAACCATATACTCTACGAGAAAAGAAAACGTATACGTTAGAGCACGGAAATAATTCGAGCAGCGCAGAGTAGTTGTCAGACAGTGGATCGCTGAATAACACAGCCTTGACGAATGCCGTTCATTGAATAGGTTAGAGAGCTGTGGAATCCGCGGACGAACTAATCAATCATCTATTGATGGCACACGCGCTTGTCTCGTAGTGCTCTTCTGGCGCTACATCGTACACGCTACACAGTCGATCGATCGTCTCGCCAAGCCGCTTAATTAACCTGAACAATTTGACGGCTTGTGCCCATGTTACACAGGCAAACGAGAGATGGCGAGTCCCCGTCATTGACTAGCAGCTCACAATTCCAAGGATCGCAGAGAATTAGACGCGACAGTAACATTTTGAGTCCCTGACCCTGACCCCAACCTTAAGAACAACTGCAGAGAATTAGACGTGCCGGACAGTAACATTTCTGAATCCCCGATGTCAGAAAAGAGCCGTGCGATAACCGGGGAAAGCGTCAACTGTCAAGGCTAGCAACTGAACCGAAAGCGGGCCATACCTACACATGAAAAAGAACAGATGCTTGACTTTGCTGCTATTAGCAAACACGATGTTTAAAGTAATATTTATGCAAGTATCACCGGATCATCACGATATTTATCTGGAGATAAGAGTAGCCAGCGTCATGCTAGCTAGGCATGCTTGGCCTATCTCATCCGGTATCCTGCCAATGATTAACTATCCAACAGCTAAACAAACAGAGACAATTCACAATTGTTTTGTTTCAGATAACCAACTGTGCATGATTGCTGCGCTCTTGTTGTTACAGCTTGTAATTATGCCTCCCCAAGGTTGAAAACAAACAAATAAATTATGCTTTCCCGGACCGCTGCGGCATCCAGCCTGTGTCTGCTTTCCGCCTCATTTCTTCAGCAACCATCAAGATGGGCACGTTCTAACTGTTTACTACCCTGCTAGTATAATACAGCGTGTATTGGAACAGATTAAGTGTGTGTTTTTTTGCTTCTGAAGAAGAAAAAACGGAGGCCGACAGGAAAGTTTATATGATCAGATGTTCACTTATTTTTAGTACAGCAACAGGGCAACAACCAGCAGCAGGCTAGCTGCCGTTAGTTTCAGAAAAAATATCGAAATTTTGTTTGGGGGGGGGGGGGGGGGGTCAAATTTCAGATGCTGGCTCTGACCGTTCCGATCCGTCGTCACATGTAAAACGTTTATCAAGTTTTCACATTTAATCCCACTGCATTGCAGTAACTGTTCTCTCATTACTTGTGGGTACCAAGGGGGGTGTATTTGCACGTTAAACAGACAGGAACCGATGGGTAAGCTGCACTATTGTTTATTGACCAGATCAGGAGCACCTCATGTCAATTGGTCCACAGTAGTAGTAGCTGTTTAGTTTATCAGCAGATTTCGTTTCTTCAACGATCCAACATTCCTTCCCTTCCAAGGGTCTCCAAATGCCTGAAAATTTCACCACTCTGCTGGCATGTTGAATTCACATGATGGACCGAGCAAGTGTTTTTCTTCAGACTTCAGGCTTCAGGCCTCATATGAGATCATCGCGCTCGACAAGTAACGATGTGGCTTCTGCGTCTAGCAAATGCGCGGACAACGCGAACGGCATGCTCTTGCACACCCAGAGCACAACAGGCAGGATGATACGTGTAAATTATACTCTAGTTTGCTTCATCGCATTCCCATGTTGACAGCATCTAAAGCACAACCCCCGCGACATGCAATTACTTATACTTCCTCCTCTTAAAATAAGTGTCAAGCGTAGTACAACTTTATATTAGAGTTAGTATAAAATGAGACACTTATTTTGAAACAAAGAAGGAAGTATGAAAAAACAGCATGTCAGGCTTCAGGCATAAACCTTGTAAACAATGTCAACCTCGACATGTCTGCTACCGGCAGTTAAAAGAAAGTTATTTCGTTCTGGCCGCTTTATGTACGCCCATCATTTGTCTACTACTTGGAGTTTGAGGTCCACTTTTATAATGCTCCCATGGGCATCATCAATCATTATCACCTCGAGTTAAGATGGATCAGGCTGTACAATCACGGAGATGCCAAGTGCAGGAGGTCGATCGTGCGCCACCTGGATGCACGCGAGATTAGATTCCGCACCAAACGCACGCAAATGCTCCCGTCCTTTTGTAACTTTGCTTTGGCGATGATCAACGGGGTATGATTACGGTGTAGAACTACCACTACGGTTGACAGAAGGCTACTAGTATTCATTCCAGCGGTTGTAGTGCCTCTGCATTAGACTAGCAACAATGGAGAGTAACATACACTAGTAACATACATATATCCCTAGATTATATTACTATCTTCATAATGGGTAGTAACATAGATGTGGTGTCATGCAAACCTCAATTTATTATGTTATATCATACTGCATTGGGACATGTGATGTTACAGTAACTAGCTAAGTTACTAGAACTACCGCTCTCTTCATTAACTCATTGCCACATAGACAAATTTGCTTAGTTGGACTTGAAGTTATTGCTGAAGTTACTCCCACTGTGGCTAGTCTTAGTGACGGGCTGGCTGGCAGCCACAATGTGCTATGCTCCAAATCCCCAGATCCTAGTCGATTAATACCTACTAGTTCCGTGCTTTCCCGTTACAGAAATTTAAGTCGGCATTCTGTAAATGTCCTCCTCCACACTAACCTTCCCTGATTTCACTGTAGAACCCCCCCATGATTTTCACTGTGAACCAGCACATCAATAGATCATCCTGTGAATTCAATCCGTAAAAATCTTCCCATAAGTGTAGCACTACTCGCATTCTATTACTAGTGAAATGCATCTACGTACAGCCACATCACAAAAAGGAAAGTTGCCATGCTCTGGTGAATAAATCTACCACATATTTTCTAAAAATGAAACTATCTACCGCTAAAAATTCTGGAAAAAGTTGCCGTTTTGACAATTACAATAACAGTGGAAAATAAAATTATAATGCCGGTGGTACAAAAAAAAGTCCTACAATTATTTTTATAATTTTCAATTATTGAATAGGACAAAAACCTTTGAAAATTGCCATGTGACCATCAATATGTGTAGGGAAAAAAGAAAAAAATGCCATGCCTTACAATATACCATGATGAAGAAAAGGAAAAAAAGAAGTACAATTGTCGTGTGATTAGTACCATTTTTTTTGTAATTTTTGCCATGCCTTACAAATTTGCTTAAAGTTGTCATGGTGTGTACATGTGTGATATGGGTGGGGTGCCTATATTTCTAGAGCCAAGTAACACTTACGGCAAAAGAACATATAGACTGAAACTCACGGAGTAATGTGGCATCATCGAGTGCCCACAACGGTATTTCGGGAGGGGGCGGGGGGGGGGGGGGGGGGGGCTTAACTTTTTTTTAAATATTTTTAGGTATTGTTTATTTTTCCTCGGTGCTGTATGACGTACTCGAATAGATGAGCTTTCTAACCAGCCTCGAGGAGGCTTCCAAACATTTACGAACTTTGGGGTATATCACAGGTTGATTCCTCCCCGGGGACTTCTAGCACCTAGGAGTCTTCAACCTCTAAGAGTTACAAGCCAATAATTAACTCAAAGGGCCCTGATTTAGATTGGGGGCTCCTCTAACTTTTCCCTCAAAGGATTGAAGTGTTATGATGTGTGTGTGTGTGGGGTGGGGGGGGGGGGGGCGTGAATGTATTTGACCTTTTGAGCCTTGGAATAATTTAGTGCGAGAGAGAAAAATTCTCAACTCGAGTGGGGAAGAACATAATGGTCGGGCTCGGGTGAGATTTGGATTTAGGAAGGAGGAGCTTACACTCCCAAGTCATTCCATCTGCCTGGTTGGGTTTGGAATGAGGACTCCGACTCTGCCTTCGTCCATACAAGCACATGGTCCAGTGTGATGGCATTCCAGACGCAAACATCCTCGCCCGCTCCTCCTTCAAAGAATACACCGCCGCTCCTCCTTTGTAAGATCTTATTATGATGTAAGAAAATATAAACAACAACTTTATTATTTCCTCTAGGGCATATTTCCTTCAAAGACTTTAATCCTTTCCGTGGACTTCTACTGCTTAGGAGTCTCCAACCTCTAAGAGTATCAAGTCAACGATGAATTCAAAGGGGATTGACTTAAATCGGGGGCTCCTCAAGGTTTATGTTAAAGGATTGAAGTGTTTTGATGGAGGGATGTGAATGTATTTTTCCCTTTTGAGCCTTGTACTAATTGTGTGCGACAGAGAAAGTTGCTCAAATCGAGTGGGGAAGACGATAATGACTGGGCTCCGAGGAGATTTGGATTTAGGAATGAGGAGCTTGCACCCCCAAAGTCCTTCCACCCTGCCTCGTTGGGTTCGGAATAAGAACTCTGTCTCTGTCGCTGCCCACGCAACCTGGTCAATGTGCTGGCATTCCCGCTACAAACATCCTCGCTTGCTCCTCCTTTGAAACCCACACCACCGCCAGAACCGCCCTCTTGATCGACGTTTTTTAGGATGTCGTCTCCCTGTGGCCATCACTTTTCAGTTTTCACTAGATCGAGAAATAAGTCAACTGTATCCGAGATCCAACTTCCTCCACCCATTTGCTCGGGGGGGGGGGGGGGGTCATTTTGTGGGTATTTTGTAAGCTGCCAAAATAACTAGGCCGTAGGTGCTGGGTTCACGAGATGCGAGAGCGTTCATGGGTGAGCTCCTCCCTATTTTTTCTTTTTTTGAGCGGGAGCTCCTCCCTGTTCATTAGTTATCTCTTCTACCATCCTTCTATTATGGACATGAAAAATTATACTACAACCCTTCTCTAAAATCATTGTGTGAACGCGTTTTGAAAAAGGAAAACGTTGCGGGCCGAACGATCGGCTGAAACTCCGTCGGTCACGTCCAACCTGGCAACGGGTCCACGCACACACCGCTTCAGCCTTCCTTATCCCGTCACACGATACGCTTCGTAGCCACTCATTTTTCAACGCTAAGCCTCCTCTTATCCCCTCGCATATCTTTCTTTCCATGCGGCTTGAATAAATCTCGCCAGCAATGAGCGCCGCCGAGCCCGCGCCAACCTAACAACCACCATTCACACGTCCCCCCCCCCCCCCAACACACACACAAATGGCGCTACTTTGGGAGGCACCCACCACGAGGTCGGCGGCACCGACGAGGTGCGGTGCTAGGCGAGCGGACATGCCCGACGACACCTACGAGGTGCAGTGCTAGCGGACCAGGGGAGGGGGGGGGGAATTTGCTTGCTGCATTTTTTTTTGCTGGAACCACTTCATGTTTTGCTGGAACCTTCTTTTTATTTTGCTGCAATTGAAGGTTGGTGGTGCCGTCACCGCCATCACTTCTTTTGCTACATCATTTTTTTTGCTAAAACCCCTTTTCTATTTTGCTACAAATCAAGAAGCTGTTGCCCTCACTGTCATGATTTTTGCTACAATTTTTTTTCTAGAACCATATTTGATTTGGCTGGAACTAGCAATCATTTTTGCTACAACCAGCCAAAGCAGAGCCGGAACCGTCACGGCAGGGCTGCGCCCGGCACGGCGGCGTCGACGACATGAGTGTCCATCGAAGCTGCAAGCAGGCAGGGGCGAGGTAGGCGGAGGCGGAGGCAGAGGTGGGAGGGCTCACGGGGAGGCGGAGGCGGAGCCAGGACAGAGTCAATCCCGTGCGGGGCGAGGTGGACGAAACGGGGAAGCCAGATCGAACGGCTGTAATGGCTGGCATCGGGCGGCTGCGCGTCGACCAGGTACTGCCCTTTGAAAAATTGCACAAACGTTCTCATTTTTCTCCGCGCGTGGCCAGGAGCATGGTGCATGGGTGGTGTGCCGAGGTGGTACGTATTACCAGGCTGGCACGGTAGGAATTTTGGACGGAGGTGTGGGGTAGGATCCTCGATAAACGCCCGCCACGTTCCGTTGTAGCCTCCTTGTTACGCCCCGTCCCGTAGGGTGGACCTCCCCGCACCGCTGTTGCGGTGCACCGTTGTCGCCTACCGCGGCCTCTTTCTCTTCTCCAAAAGCCAGCACCGTGCCCGTTCCAAATTTCAGCCACGCCACGCCATGCATGCATGGCTAACTTTTTAACGACGCCCTCTTCAATTCTTCATCGTCTCTTCTGGGAAAGAATTTCAACTCTGCCGTCTATGCGCACGCTGGCTTCCAACATTTCGCCGCACGGCTCGTCAGGTAACTTGGCGGGTACCAGAAAAAGTTCAGGGGAAAACTGAAGGAGGAGGTGATTTTGGCGTACGTGCTCTTTTTTCCGTGCACGCAATAATTCAGCGGAGAGATGGCGCAACGGTGGAATGGCAACAAATGCGACATGCATGACTGTTAGGCAAATGCATGGCACAGCAAGGCCGAGGCCCAGACGCATCGCAGCACGCACCAAACATTATTTTGTTGGTTAGCTATAAAAAGATTGTATTATTGCTCTCTTCCAAGCTCACAAGCCATTCTGTTTCGCCGGGCCCGTCTTTTCCGTTCGGATACATGTCTAAATACACAAATACCCCTGTTTAGTAAACGTAAATAAATCGGGGAATATTTTAGTATTAGCACATGCTTGTACTCCAAGCTCACAAGCCATTCAGTTTCACGGGGCCCATCTTTTTCTTAGTGATATATACTTATTATCTGGGATGGGTATATTTCCCGGTTTTAGTAAAAAAAAACAAGTCAGGGAAAAATCGAGCACTGTTTTTTTTTGAGTGGAAAAAATCGAGCACTATTAGCAGATGGTTGAAAGGTAGTACATGTACACGACTGCGCAATTAAGACACTGATTGATTGGGCCTAATAATATTACTAACTACTTCCGTGTCACACGCCAGAACTGGGCTCTATCCATCTGTTCGTGGTCCAAATAGCTAGGTTTTTCATCGCAGTAAATAAAAAGTTAGCCTGCTGCTTCGATTAATCATGGCCACGGGCATAGTATAATTTTCTTGCGGTAGTCACAAAGAATTAATTAGTGGTGGCGGCCGGGTGGTTGGGTGTGAAATTTTCAACCACGGCATGTACTGCATATTCTTTGTTGCTTCGTCCACACTCCTTGTAATTATTGATTGATCGCCTGGCTTATCCTTGTAGTATACACACACACACACACACACACACACACACACAGATCGTCCTATTTGACATACTGATACAAAAATGCAACTAATTTGATACGTGCCAGGGTTGCAAACATGATTACTGGTTGACATGTGAGCCCTGTGACGGGACGCTTCCAATGGAATCTAAAAACACAGGCTGCGGTGGGCCTCAGCAAGTGGTGTTTTACCGTAATATTAGTACACCGGACACATGTGCAGTTGTACAGCACTGTACACGTCTAATTATGCATGGGGTGGTACGGGTATACACGGAGGGTCTTTAATTTGTTACATTTATAGTTTCTCTGAATGCATATTGAGAAACAGTTTTTTAAAATCTTTTGATGAGTTACAGTATAACTTTTTTAGCAACAGAGGTGGAAGTAAAAAGGCAGTTTTTACTGCTGCTGTGGGCCTACAGGGTACCCGGCCCACCACCAACCATGCTGTTGTACAGCGGCGGCGTCCACGCCTCATCAGAAATTCAGAACCGTCCGTTTCGCCCGGGGCCCAGCACCGTTGTACCACTCCGTTTTGAGCCGTTAGCGTCCAGGGCTCGCACTCTCTTATTTTACTCTGTTTATTTTTTATGTATATAAGCCACTATTAATTCTCTGTCGTCGAAATTACAGCAACAGGTGCAGCACGAGGAATTATGGATCGATCGATACGCAAAGGTTCATTCACGACGCGGGTGCGGTGATTAATTGCCTAAGCAGACCAACCACGCGGGCATGCTTCTCATGCACATGCATACGTAGATCTAGCCGAGCCGAGTATAGATCGGGAAAAAGGATACTCATATCATACCAGATTAGCGACCGAACGCGCTAAACAAATGCGCATATCTTGCCCGACTAATGCTGAAATCCGCTGAACTAATGCGCGATATCTGTCTATCTATCTGGAACTAGACGACGAGCAGCTGCGTTATTAATTGTGGAGCAGCGGCGCCAACCTGCGCCGCATGCAGTACGTTTTTCACCACGCGCGCGCGCGCATTGAACCTGCCGACACAGTGACGAGGCGCGCGTCTGGGCTCGGTACGACCCGCGGCGGGTAGATACAAGGGGCTCGCTCGACCCGAGCACGACACGGCGCGCCATGCATGCAGCGCGGCAACACGTACGCGGCGAGAGGATGCCCATGCATGCACGCGGGCACGCGGCCGGCATGCACGTACGCAAAGGCAAATCTTTTCTACTACTACTGGTACAAAGATATATCGGTGTAGCTCCAAGATAGAAAGCGGGCTAGGAGATATACCTATCCAGTCACTCTATCCCCACCGTTTTCTATCTATCTATCTAAAAAGAAAAGCTCTATCTCCACCGTATTTCGCGTAGGAGGGAGAGACATTTTGATCGCGTATGTGGCACGGCGCCGCGGGGGGCTGCCGGCCGCCCATGCATGGGTGCATGCATGCATGCACGCGCGCGGCGTGAGAGGTTGTGTGTCATGTGTGGCTACGCGCCGCGCTCCGACGAGGACGAGGGCGATGTCAGCGCGGCGCACTTGTCCCGGCATGGCCGCGCCACGTCGGCCCGGGGGCCGCACACGTGTCCGGTGAGGCCTCACCGTGCAGGCGTTTCCGTTTCACCGCCTGCCTGCGCAGTCCGCACCCTCCCTCTTTTGTCCGCATGCCCGGCTCATTAATCCCGCCATATCTATCTATCGCCTCACCAGGCCCAGGCCCTGCCTGGACCAGCCGCTATAAAACGCCATCGCCCCCGTAACAAACGGCGTCGTCGGCGCATACAAAGTGTGCAAACATACATACATACATACATCTCGTATACCTTGGTTCTTGGTGGGAGATCGATCGGTGGAGGGAGGGAGGGAGGGAGGAAGAGTCGTAGGGTAGAGAGAGAGAGAGAGATCAATCAGTAGAGGCACCAGCAGCCCTCCCTTTTGTAGGGGCACCCCCTTACTTTCCCTCTCTTTTTTCTTCTCCTTTGCCTGGCCAGCTTCCTCTCTCCTCCCTCTCTTTCTTACACTCTTTGGGCCCTTTCCAGTTGTCCACGCTCCCCCCACTCTTTTTCACCATCCTCTCGCCCCCATCCCCTCCCCAGCCAGCGTCCTCCTCCTCTCGCCTCCCCGGACCTTCCCTTCCCTTCCCTTCCCTACTTGTACCAGGGCTCCTTTTCCTATTTCATCCTCTCCCTCCAATTCTACTCCCTCCCTCTCCCTCTCTCCCTCTCCGCCCGCACCACACTCACTCGGTGTGTGTGCGAGAGAGAGGAAGGAGATGAGCTAGGAGCACAGCCCGGAAACCACAATTAATCCCCTACAATTCACTAGTCCTGCCCCCTCTCGATTGCTCCACACAATTCTACAGCCAACCACCTGTTGCACATACAGATTTTGCCTTCCTTTGCTAGCTTGGTGCCCCGCCGGACAATTTGCGGAGGAGAGGCGGTGGTACCGTGGTGGCATCATCCATGCAGCAGCACCAGCACCAGGGTGACGCGTCTCAGTACGGGGCGCCGCCGCAGCCGGCGGACATGGGGCCGTTCTCCGCGCAGCAGGCTCCGGGCCCTGTGCCGCTGAGCGTCCGGCCACCGCCGACCCAGCACCAGCAGCAGCAGAACCCGCAGCCGAGCTACGATGAATTGGCCGGCGCGTCGGGCGCCGGCGCCAGCGGCTTCCCCGACGACGACATGCTGGGCGACTCCGGCGGGCACAGCGGCGGCGGGCTGGGGTCGGGCGGCAACCGGTGGCCGCGGGAGGAGACGCTGGCCCTCATCAGGATCCGGTCGGAGATGGACACCACCTTCCGCGACGCCACCCTCAAGGGCCCCCTCTGGGAGGAGGTCTCCAGGTAAGAAAGAGGTCGACAAAGTAAAATCGCACGGTAATTTCCACACGCATTTCGCAATTCACCCCAGCGGCATCTTGTCTCGGCCATGATTTCCCCCTGCGCAAGCGCAAGCGGCTAACGGTTTCGTGGAATTTAGCGCTGGTTGGAATGGGATGGTATGGTTCCACATGAAATGATGGCAAATTATGCGCCCTTGTTGTTATCTCCTCGAATTTCTAGTTTTCCTTGCCTTTCCTGGCCGATCTAATGAAATGCGCCTCGGTTTCAGCGAGGCCGTGGAGTAAGAGGAGGAGTGGTAGGCGTAGGGTGGCGGTAAGAATCTGGGGCGGGCTCCTGGGGATCGTTCGTACCACGGTGTGAGTGCAGGCGCAGGCAGGCAGGCTGCAGGCGCAGTCTGCCACTGTTTTTCGCTTTCAGTTTTTGGGAAAAGAAGGAAGGCAGCCTTTCTCTCCCATCCCAATGCGGCCTCACTCATGCATCTTTGTTTATTTCCATCCCCATTTTTCTACTGCCATCGGCTTCAATTCCCCTCTCTCGCCCCTCAAAAGACGAGATGGCCTGCGCTTAACTAATTCCCATTCTGCCTATATGCTTCCTTCCTCGCCCTTCCCTCTCCTTGTCTCTTTCGTCGGCCCGGAGAGGAGGAAAAAGAGAAGACACACACGCGAAGCTTCTTCTTCTTCCTCCTCCTCCTCCTCCTCCTCCTCCTCCTCCTGTAAACGCACCGCTGCTCATTTAATCCGCTCTGCTTCTCTTGCTTTCAGTCCTTTGATTGATTGGTTGATTGGTTGTAGTACCACGCAACGCGAGTAATTAACCTTCCGTTTCTGTCTTGGTTTTGGTCTCAGGAAGCTTGCGGAGCTGGGCTACAAGAGGAGCGCCAAGAAGTGCAAGGAGAAGTTCGAGAACGTGCACAAGTACTACAAGCGCACCAAGGAGGGCCGCGCCGGCCGGCAGGACGGCAAGAGCTACCGCTTCTTCCAGGAGCTCGAGGCACTGCACGCCGCCACCGCCGCCGCGCAGCACCACCAGCAGCACCAGGAGCAGTTGCCTCTGGTCGTCAGTGCCGCCCCCCCGCCGCAGATGCACGCCTTCTCCGCGCCGCAGCCGATGAGCGCAATGCCGCCGCCGCCGGGGCCGATGCAGCCGGCCCCTATATCTTCGGCGGCGCCTGCGCCCGCCGTGGAGCCTCCCCAGCCGCCGCCTGTCAGCCTGCAAGGTCTGAGCTTCCCGTGCATGTCCGACTCTGAGTCGGATGACGACGACGACTCCGAGGACGACGACATGACGGCCGAGACCGGCGGCAGCCCGGACGGCCTCGGCAAGCGAAAGCGTGGCGGCGGGGGTAGCAAAAAGATGATGGCTTTCTTCGAGGGCGTGATGAAGCAGGTCGTACAGAGGCAGGAGGAGATGCAGCAGCGGTTCCTGGAGACCATGGAGAAGAGGGAGGCCGAGCGCACGGCGCGGGAGGAGGCCTGGCGCCGGCAGGAGGTGGCCCGGCTTAACCGTGAGCAGGAGCAGCTCGCCCAAGAGCGCGCCGCGGCAGCTTCCCGCGATGCCTCCATCATCGCCTTCCTCCAGCGCATCGGTGGGCAGGCCGTGCATGTCCCACCCGTCGTCATCCCCATGCCAACGCCGATGCAGGTCCAGACCCCGCCGCCGCCAAAGAAACCTCGACAGCACCTGCCGCCACCGCCACCGTCACAGGCCACACGGCAGCCACAGCCGCAGCCGCAGCCTCAGCCTCAGCCCATCCCAGCTGCGCCCCTCCAACAGCAACCGCCGTCGCAACCACCACAGCACAAGGAAACGACGCGCGAAGAGGCCGGGACGCCCCGCAGCGCACCGGCCCCGACTTCTGCCGGCTTATCACTCGCGCTGGTTCCCGTCGCCACGGAGCAGCACGTCGTCGAGGCCGCTGGTCTGGGAGGAGGGGAGAGCGTAGGGGGGCCGTCGTCGTCACGGTGGCCCAAGACGGAGGTGCACGCGCTTATCCAGCTGCGCATGGACATGGACAATCGCTACCAGGAGAACGGACCAAAGGGCCCGCTCTGGGAGGAGATCTCCGCCGGGATGCGGCGGCTGGGTTACAGCCGCAACTCCAAACGGTGCAAGGAGAAGTGGGAGAACATCAACAAGTACTTCAAGAAGGTGAAGGAGAGCAACAAGAGGCGGCCGGAGGACTCCAAGACATGCCCGTACTTCCACCAGCTCGAGGCCATCTACCGCAAGAAGCACAACGGCGGCGGCAGCAGCGGCGCCGCGGCCAACAACGCCGTCGTGCCTGTCCCTGCCGTCGCGGAGCATCAGAACCTGAACCGGCACGAGATCGAGATCGAGGGGAAGAAGATCAACGACACCGACAAGAGGAACAACGGAGGAGTCGGAGCCGCGCAGGTACCGACAAGCAACGGGCAGACAACGCCGCGGACGGCCACGTTCGACCTGGGCGTAAAAAAGGTAATCTCGCACACCATTTTTACCTTGCAGCTTAGCGTGTTTGAGCTCGATCGGTCGATCACGATGGATGTTTTTCGGGGTGGAAACTAACCGGATATGCGCTTGCCGTAAAGCCAGAAGACGCTGTGAGGGAGCTGAACGAGCAGCCGCACCGGGAGTTCACGACGGACGAGACCGACAGCGACGACATGGGCGATGACTACACTGACGACGGCGAGGACGGCGAGGACGACGGCAAAATGCAGTACAGGATACAGTTCCAGAGGCCAAACCCCGTCGGCACCAACAATGCGCCTCCACCACCAACCACCGCGGCGACAGCGGCGCCGACATCGACCCCCGCGAGCTCCTTCCTCGCCATGGTTCAGTAGGCGCGCTCAGCACCATGGATCATCAGCATACTTCCAGTTCCAGACAGACAATAACCTCGAAGCATCACCACCATCACCATCACCGAGTCACCGTTCCATGCGTCACCTCCTCGAGTCGATCATCGCCATCACATCACACCATCGATCACCGACGACGACCGTTCCTTTTCACCTTGTAATTCCTCTCGTGCCATTCCATTAATTTATTGATTCGTTCTGTGTAATAAGAGCCTCTCTTCTGTCCCCTAAACCGGCCAAGGAGGCAGAGGGGGTGGCCGGTAGAGCAAGCAAGTCCCTGCGTAACATAGGTGTTCATCCTCGTGTTAAGGCCAAGAATTGTACATCGATGTAAGAGTCCCTGATGTCTGTTTTCTTCTTCTTCTTCTTCTTCTTTCGGCGGTATACAGGTTTGTATACGGGTATACATGAATTACATACATTTCAAGTAACTTGGATCAGACTCATCAGAGGGCCGAAAACTGTTTTTACCGTGGTGTCGCCCCCCTTTTTACCTGCGAGTATAAATGTTGTTACAGTGTATACTTTGTGTGGCTATTCTTATTTTTTTTTTGCGGGAACTTTGTGTGGCGATTCGATCATATGTTCACATGTTTTTGGTTTTCATTCATTGTAGAGATTCTACGTGGTCCACCTTTTTTTTGGAGTGGACCTATTTTTTTACCTTGCCAATATGACTTTTCTTAAGCTCGGTGTTTGAAATTATGAGCTCATCAGTCTAAGTACCACTAGACTACTCCATCCGTTCCGAATTACTTGTCTTGAATTTGTCTAGATACGGACGTATCTAAACTCATTTTAGTGCTAGGTACCTTCATATCTAGACAAATCTAAGACAAGTAATTCGGAACGGAGGGAGTAGTTTATAGAAGAAGCCACTTGTACTGTTAAAATTATTTTTCTTCACCCCACATACTGGTAGTAGGATCAGGAAACTGAAGTGTGCGCACAGCATAATAAAATTCTTTCTCTAGTGACATGGCCATGTGTCATTTAGTCAATTATTTACTTGCATGCACTCGGCCTTTTAAGTGAAATGGAAGAAATTGGTTAAAAAACATTTCATTGTACTAAAACAAAACTCATATGACATGCCATATTTCTTTTGAAATATAAATTCCATTTCTACAATTGAAGAATTAAATAGAATTGTGATGCATAGATTCTTTGTGACGAAAAACTACAGGGAAAACCCCTACTGTGTCATTTTTAAAAAGAAAGTGCATAATATGTACAATGGGTGGGTTCATCTGGAATATACTCATAAAGTTGCATGCCCTCTTTGAGACTAGGCTTATCATTTAGATTGTTATGTACCCATTCATATGTAAACCCACCCATTGTTATATGATACGTCTCCAACGTATCTATAATTTTTGATTGTTCCATACTATTATATTGTCTCTTTTGGATCTTTTATATGCATTAATATGCTATTTTATATGATTTTTGGGACTAACCTACTAACCTAGAGCCCAATGTCAGTTCCTATTTTTTCCTTGTTTTAGAGTTTCGCAGAAAAGGAATATCAAACGGAGTCCAAATCGCGATGATTTTTCTTGGACCAGAAGACATCCAGAGGGTTCAGAGTGCACGTCAGGAAAGCCACGAGTCGGCCACAAGGACGAAGGGCGCGCCCCCCACCCTTGTGGGCCCATCATGACTCCACCGACCTATTTCTCCCGCCTATATATTCTCAATATCCCAAAACCTATTAGGAGAGCCACAAAATCATTTTTCACCGCCGCAACCTTCTGTACCCGTGAGATCCCATCTAGAGGCCTTTTCCGGCATCCTGTCGGAGGGGGATTCGATCACGGAGGGCTTCTACATCAACACCATTACCTCGCCGATGAAGCATGAGTAGTTTACCATAGACCTACGGGTCCATAGCTAGTAGCTAGATGGCTTCTTCTCTCTCTTTGATTCTCAATACCATATTCTCCTTGATGTTCTTGGAGATCTATTCGATGTAATTCTTTTTTGCGGTGTGTTTGCTGAGATCCAATGAATTGTGGATTTATGATCAGCTTATCTATGAATATTATTTGAATCTCCTCTGTATTCTTATATGCATGATTTGATATCTTTGCAAGTCTCTTCGAACTATCGATTTGGTTTGGCCAACTAGATTGGTTTTTCTTGCAATGGGAGAAGTGCTTAGTTTTGGGTTCAATCTTGCGGTGCTCGAGGATAACAAGATGGGGTTTTCATTATATTGCTTGAGTTTATCCCTCTATCATGTCATCTTACTTAATGCGTTACTATGTTCTTATGAACTTAATACTCTAGATGCAGGCAGGAGTCAGTCGATGTGTGGAGTAATAGTAGTAGATGCAAAATTCTTTCGGTCTACTTGATATGGACGTGATGCCTATATTCATGATCATTGCCTTAGATATCGTCATAACTTTGCGCTTTTCTATCAATTGTTCGGCAGTAATTTGTTCACCCACCGTAACATTTCCTATCTTGAGAGAAGCCTCTAGTGAAACCTATGCCCCCCGGGTCTATTTTCCATCATATAAGTTTTCGATCTACAATTTTAGTTTTCTATTTACTTTCTTTGCAATCTTTTACTTTTCGTTCCGTAAACCAAAAATACCAAAAATATCACTTTACCGTTTATCCATCTATATCAGATCTCACTTTGCAAATAACCGTGAAGGGATTGACAACCCCTTTGTCGCGTTGGGTGCAAGTTGGTGTTTGTTTGTGCAGGTATTCGGTGGTTTGTTGCGTGGTCTCTTACTGTATTGATACCTTGTTCTCAAAAGCTGAGGGAAATACTTACTCTACTTTGATGCATCACCCTTTCCTCTTCAAGGGAAAAACCAACGCAAGATCAAGAGGTAGCAGGAAGAGTTTCTGGCGTCGTTGTCAGGGAGATCTACGCCAAGCCGAGACATACCAAGTACCCATCATAAACTCTCATCCCTCACATTACATTATTTTCCATTCGCCTCTCGTTTTTCTCTCCCCCATTTCTAAAACGATTTTCAAATAGATTCGCCTTTTCTTCGCCCCTCTTCCGTTCGTCTTCTTCGTCTGCTTTTTGTGTGCTCGTGTGTTGGATTACTTGCTTGGTCACGATTGCTCAATATAATACCAAATTGTGTGACTTTTCCAATACCAACAACAATGATTTTATTAGTACTTTGATTGCTCCCACTACTAATGCGGAATCTTGTGAAATTAATACCGCTTTGCCGAATCTTGTTATGAAAGATCAATTTTCCGGCCTTCCCAATGAAGATGTCGCATCCCATGTTAATAATTTCGTTGATTTGTGTGATAGGCAAAAGAAAAAAGATGTGGATAATGATATTGTTAAATTGAATCTATTTCCGTTCTCACTTCGAGATCGTGCTAAAACTTGGTTTTCATCTTTGCCTAAAAATAGTATTGATTCATGGAATAAGTGTAAAGATACTTTTATTTCCAAGCATTTTCCTCCCGCTAAGATCATCTCCCTTAGGAACGATATTATGTTTAAGCAACTTGATCATGAACAGGTTGCACAATCTTGGGAGAGGATGAAATTAATGATTAGAAATTGCCCTACTCATGGTTTGAATTTGTGGATGATTATAAAAAACTTTTATGCCGGATTGAATTTTGCTTCTAGAAATCTTTTAGATTCGGCTGCGGGAGGTACTTTTATGGAAATTACTTTAGGAGAAGCCACTAAACTCCTAGATAATATTATGGTTAATTATTCTCAATGGCATACCGAAAGATCTTCCACTAGTAAAAAGGTGGATGCGATTGAAGATATTAATGTTTTGAGTGGAAAGATGGATGAGCTTATGAAATTATTTGCTAGCAACAGTGCTCCTACTGATCCTAATGATATGCCTTTGTCTACTTTGATTTAGAATAATAATGAATCTATGGATGTGAATTTTGTTGGTAGGAACAATTTTGGTAATAACACGTATAGAGGTAATTTTAATCCTAGGCCATTTCCTAGTAATTCCTCTAATAATCTATAATACACAAATAGTTGATCCCCACTAAGTCTAATTCTCCCAACATGCATCCCTCCACATCACCAAATGTGCCACGTCATCATCCACTAGAATAATTTTGTAGCACATCCATATCCCAATTTAATTGTTCCATCTCCAATAGTCCAACATACATGCATATTATTTGTTCACATAGAATTACTTCTGAAAATAATAGCTTTCGATTTAGATCATTTCATGCATATAGAATGTATCTAAAATTAATCTTTAAAATCCCGCAGCAACGCGTGGGGAAATCACCTAGTTATGGTAATTCCTACAACAATTTTTATGGAAATTATAATAAGATGCCCTCTGATTTTTAGAATAGTGTTATAAATTTGTAAGTACACAAAAGAATTTCAATGCTTTGATTGAAGAAAAATTGCTTAAGATTAATGATTTGGCTAGTAACGTGGATATAATTTCTCTTGATGTTGATTCTTTGAAACTTAGATCTATTCCACCTAAGCATGATATTAATGAGTCTCTTAAAGCCATGAGAATTTCCATTGATGAGTGTTAAGAAAGAACCGCTAAGATGCGTGCTTAAAAAGATTGGTTTATAAAAGCACGTTCTTCTAGTTTCCGTGAAAATAATGATGAAGATCTTAAAGTAATTGATGTGACTCCTATTGAATCTTTGTTTTCCAATGTAAATCTTGATAAGATGGGACTGGAGATGAGTCAACTTTAGTTAGAAGGCGTCCCAATGATTCAGAGTTTTTAGATCTTGATGCAAAAATTGATAAAAGTGGGATTGGAGAGGTCAAAACTTTAGGTAGCAACGAACCCACTCTTTTAGATTTCAATAAATTTAATTACGATAATTGTTCTTTAATAGATTGTATTTCCTTGTTGCAATCCATGTTGAATTCTCCTCATCCTAATAGTCAAACAAAGCTTTTACTAAACATATCGTTGATGCTATGATGCAATCTTTTGAAGAAAAGCTTGAATTGGAAGTTTCTACCCTAGAAAACTTTATGATGAGTGGAAACCTACTATTAATATTAAGATTAAAGATTATGCATGCCATACTTTTTGTGATTTGGGTGCTAGTGTTTCCATGATTCCAAAAACTTTATGTGATGTGTTAGGTTTCCGTGAATTTGATGATTGTTCCTTAAATTTGCATCTTGCGGATTCCACTATTAAGAAACCTATGGGAAGGATTAATGATGTTATTATTGTTGCAAATAGGAATTATGTGCCCATAGATTTCATTGCACTTGATATAGATTGCAATCCTACATGTCCTATTATTTTTGGTAGACCTTTCCTTAGAACGATTGATCCAATTATTGATATGAAAGAAGGAAACATTAGATTTCAATTTCCGTTAAGGAAAGCATGGAACACTTCCCTAGAAATAAAATTAAATTGCCTTATGAAACTATTATGAGAGACACTTATGGATTGCATGCCAAAAATGATAATACTTAGATCTATTCGTGTTTTATGCCTAGTTAAGGGCGTTAAACAATAGTGCTTGTTGGGAGGCAACCCAATTTTATTTTTATTTTGCTTTTAGGTCCTGTTTTGCATTAAATAATTCATCTAGACTTTGTTTAGATGTTATTTTGTGTTTTAATTAGTTTTTGTGCCAAGTAAGACATTTGGGATAGCTTACGGTGATAGTTGATTTGATCCTGCTGAAAAATAGAAACTTTTACGCCCAGGACATTTGTTTTAATTTCTAACAGATGGGCGATAAAATACTAATTCTTTCTGCATAGGATTAGTACACAAATTTCCTAGGACTTCATAATTTCTCAGGATTTTTGGAGTTACAAAAGTATTCAATATCTCCGGATTGCTACAGGCTGTTCTGTTTTTGACAGATTCTGTTTTCCGTGTGTTGTTTGCTTATTTTGATGAATCTATGGCTAGTATCGGGGGGTACGAACCATGGAAAAGTTGGAATACAGTAAATATTATACCAATATAAATAAATAATGAGTTCACAACAATATCCAAAGTGGTGATTTATTTTCTTATACTAAGAGAGCTTACGAGATTTTCTGTTGAAGTTTTGTGTCGTGAAGTTTTCAAGTTTTGGGTAAGGATTTGATGGACTATGAAATAAGGAGTGGCAAGAGCCTAAGCTTGGGGATGCCCAAGGCACCCCAAAGTAATATTCAAGGATTCCAAGAGCCTAAGCTTGGGGATGCCCCGGGAAGGTATCCCCTCTTTCGTCTTCGTCTATCGGTAACTTATTTGAGGCTATATTTTTATTTACCACATAATATGTGTTTTGCTTGGAGCGTCTTGTATGATTTGAGTCTTTGCCTTTTAGTTTGCCACAATCATCCTTGCTGTTCACACCTTTTGAGAGAGACATGCATGAATCGTGATTTATTAGAATACTCTATGTGCTTCACTTATATCTTTTGAGCTAGGCAATTTTGCTCTAGTGCTTCACTTATATATTTTTAGAGCACGGTGGTGGTTTTATTTTATAGAAATTGATGAACTCTCGTACCTCATTTATATTATTTTGAGAACCTTTAAAACATCATGGTAATTTGCTTTTGTTATAAAATTAATCCTGATATGATAGGCATCCAAGAGGGATATAATAAAAACTTTCATATAAAGTGCATTTAATACTATGAGAAGTTTGATTCCTTATGATTGTTTTGAGATATGAAGATGGTGATATTAGAGTCATGCTAGTGAGTAGTTTTGAATTTGAGAAATACTTGTGTTAAGTTTTGTGAGTCTCGTAGCATGCATGTATGGTGAACCGTTATGTAACGAAGTTGGAGCATGAGATATTTTTTGATTGTCTTCCTTATGAGTGCACTACAAAAAAAGATAGATCCATGACATTTTTGGGACGAACGATTTTTTTGTCATGCTTATGACACTTCTATGACGATAATTGTGACAAAACCCGGTATCATCATAGATGTGGTGCGCTCCTACTTCTATGATAAAAAATTATGACATAAAATGGGCTTTTCGTCCTAGGCGGGCCGGAGACGCAGCTACATGACATTCTTTGAGCCATCCATGACAGAAAAAATGTGGTAGAAGCGAGGGCGAGGAAAATATCGGGAGTTCCCGGTTACGGTGGGTGGTCGGGGGCCGAGCGATGCGTGTTTCTCTCTTACACGTACGCGCGTGGGTGCGAGGCGTTGGGCTCTAACTGAACCCGAGCGAGGCATTCGCCTACTGAACCCGAGCGATCACATTGCAGGCTACGCGTTACTGAACCCGAGCGATCGATCGATGGCTGTTAACTGAACCCGATCGAGTGGTTCCTTTGCTACTGCTGCTAACTGAAGCCGATCGGTGCTGTCTCTGGATGAACAGTGAGCGTTGTTGGGGGGGGGGGTGGATGAACAGTTCCCGGTGGGGGGTTGGATGAATAGGACCCCGTGGTAGTAGAGGCTGTTGCCGCTAGATGAACATGATCCTGATCAAGCCGGTTGCGGGTGGATGAACAGGACCCCGTGGAGGGCTGGATGAACAGGACGACCCCGTGGAGGGCTGGTTGGACAGTAGCCGATGGAGGGCTGGATGAACTATAGCCCGTGGAGGGGTGGTTGAACAGGACCCCGTGGAGAGGGCTGGTTGAATAGTAGCCGGTGGAGGAGCAGTGGAGGCTGGATGAATAGGAGCCCGTGGATGAACAGTCGCAGGTGGAGGCTGGAGGAGGTCGACGGTGGATGAACAGTAGCCCGTGGAGGCAGTCGACGGTGGAGATGAACATTATCCTATGGAGTCCCGTTTTGCGGTACGCCACACCCCTCCCGATGAACAGGACCCCCGTTTCGACCGTAGCGCTCCAACACAAGTCCGTTTCCTCCGTTTTGCGGTAGGCCACACCTCTCCCGATCAACAGGACCCCGTTTCGACCGTAGGAGGTCCAAGATAAGTCCGTTTCCTCCGTTTTGCGGTACGCCAGACCACTCCTGATGAACAGGATCCCGTTTCGATCGCGACAGGTCGAACATAAGACCGTTTCCTCCGTTCCGCGGTACGCCAGGCCTCGTTTCGATTGGCTGTTCCGTCCAAGCCAGTTGGCTCCCGATGAACACGATGACGACGCAGTTTGTCCGTTCCGACCCAGCCATGTACACGAGGCCTGGCCGTACGTATGCGCGAGTAGGCGTTCGAGACCCCGCCCGTATGTACGTACGTGGCCCTATTTACTTTCTTGCACCTTGGCCGCTTTACGTACGTGTACACGATATTAACGGGACTGCGTGACATGGTACGTGCACCTCTACTACGACACGTGCGCACCTCTACTACGACACATGCCCTTCCTTACACGGCCACGGTTCATCGCTTCAGCCTGCAGATAGACCGACCGACCAGTATGTACGTACATGTTCGTGACTAGAATGACAACACTACGTATGCTTCTACCAGGTGGATCCCGAGTGTCAGACACTTCCTTGCGTGCGAAGATGTAGCTGGTGGGTCCCAGCAGTCAGGGCGCGAATCATTTTTTGCCCGTAATATGGACGCACTTTCTTACATGTGAAGATGTAGGTGGTGGGTCCTAGCAGTCAGGGGGAAACATTTTTTTCACGAAAAAAGGTGGCCCGTCCGGTGGGTCCCTGCTCTCAGGTAGAGGAATCATTATTTTGTGCGTGATAAGGAGGCACTTCCTTAGTGCGGCCGTGGACCCATCTGTTAGCCTCTCCATGTACAGTACTCTTCCGATGGAAGTCGTTCGTTGACCACATTGATCACGCCGCGCTGAGAGCACCAAGGCGGTGGACGACGGCGAGGCTTAGGAAGGGGACGACGTGGAGCCGGGGAAGACGCAACAGTGGATGCCCACGCGGAGAGGAGTACGAGAGTTCACTGGTTCAGCTTCGGTGTGAGGCTGGTCTCTGCAGGGCCTGGCCAGAGGTGGGAGTAGTAGGGGGCGGTGAGGCCTCCGCGGCAGCACAGCCGGCCACGGGAGGCAGGAGCAGGCGGAACAACCGGCGCTGCTTTGGGCGCCTGGAGCAAGAAGACCAGAGGTTGAAGAAGCACTACGACCGTTGGATGGACATCGTACGGTGACTGGAGCTAGAATTGTTCATATTAACTAAGTTAACAAAGCCCTCCGTCCGCGTGAACTTAGTAGGCCCACAAGTCAGCCTCCCATATGGTGGGTTCCAGCTAGCAAGGGGAGTATTCATTTTCTTGTGCGTAATAAGGAAGCACTTCCTTGCGTGTGAAGATATAGCTGGTGGGTCCGAGCTGTCAGCGGCGGGAGCGTTTTTTTCGTGAAAGACAGAGGCCCTTACGGTGGGTCCCAGATGTCACGTGGAGGAATCATTATTTTGCGCGTAATAAGGAGGCATTTCCTTGTGTATGGCCGTGGATCCAGCTGTCAGCCTCTCCACGTACAGTCCACTTCCGATGGATGTCGTTCGTTGACCATGTTGACCACGCCGCGCCAAGAGAACCAGGGCGATGGACGACGGCAAGGCCTACGAAGGGAATGGCATGGAGCCGGGGAAGACGTGGCAGTGGATGCCCACGCTGAGGGGAGTACGAGCGCTGACTGGTCGGCTGCGGGGTGAGGCTGATGTTGCCAGAAAATAACAGGATATGCGGGTGGGTAGAGGGATGGCCTGGCGGCAGCACGGCCAGCCACAGGAGGAGGGAGCAGGCAGTCCCGCCGGCGATGGTTTGGGCGGTTGGAGCATGAAGATCAGAGATTGAAGAAGCATGGCGGCCGTTGGATGGACATCCAACAGTCACTACTCTGTGTTGACTAAGTTGACAAAGCCTTGCGTACGCGTCAATTTTTTTAGGACAGCGTCATGATGAACCTAGTAGGCCCAGAAGTCGGCCTCCAAATCTATGGAAAACATAATACAATCCATTAGCCATTATTTTCAATAATTTACAGCATGTTTGCTAATTCTTAAAGATATTTTGAAGCCTATATCTTTTTATTAGCATTAGAGATAATATATTCTGGGCACTGCTAAAAAATTCAACGCAAATTTTCATATTCCGGTGGAGTCCGAACTCTTTTAATCACGAAATTTTGTGTCACGTTAAAACTAATTTTAAAAAAGTTATATCAAAATAAAATTCAAAAAGATTCTCTGCCAAAAAATGAATGAAATTTAAAATATTTACTAGCAAGATGCCCATGCGTCGCACGGAACATGAAGATGAATTTGTATGAGTAATTTATCTTGTGGGAGAAAAGGATAAATGAGGGAAGACCTTATCTGCAAATGTGGAGAGGAGTGCGGGTAAATTGTCATAGTTTCCTTCCTATCCGTTAGATATAGATCGGACGGCCTATATTGCAGGATGGCAGGCACACCATCATCACCAACTCTGCTTTTTATAAGAGTAGAGAAATCCAGAAAAATGATATTTTAATGTAATTGCCGGTTGGCTTTGGTTTAAAAATTTACAACCCATTTCTTACAACTTATAGACCATTTTCTAGGGAATCCTATTTCTTACTACTTACATATCCCTCCTCGTCTTAAAAGATTTGTGGCCCAGCAGGGCTGAGAAAAGCAAGTAGGCATCGGTTGGGTATTCTCCAAAAAAAGAACTAGGCTAGCCATTTTCCGAAAGAAAAAAAGATATCAACTGGGCTCATCATGTGCTTAAATAAAAGTGCAAGCATGGGCTTGATGACCCACAGCCCCCGCACAGTGTGCAGTTGAGCTCCGTCTCTAAAACAAAAAAAATAACTGGGCGAGCTGCGGCGTCCTTGGGGTTATCCGCTCATTGTGTAATTTTCTCGTTTATTGACTACATTGACAATAGCGTGGGGCCTATTGTAGTTGTCAAACAATTAGGATGAAGTATTTTTTTGGCTTGTAGGAATAATAACGAGGCACCTGCTTGCGTAATGCAATGGCCCTAGTGGGTCCCTACTGTCAGCCTCTCCACGTATAGTCATCTCCTTATTCCTCTCGGTTGTTGACCATGTTGACAACGCTAGACGGCGGCGGGCACAGCAAGCGAACTAAGGCGGAGAACGACGGCGAGGCCTCGGACATGAACGAACTGGAGTAGTGGAAGGTGCGGCAGTGTAGTGGCATGCAGAGGGTAGTACGAGGGCAATAACATCTAACTGAAGCTTACAAACAGTAAAGAAGCCCAAGGATTAATTTTTCATCAAATTTAGACAAGACCCAAATTGAGCATGGCAATAACATCTAACCCAACCACTATTTTTCGTAGTCACAAACAAATGGATCGGTCGGATCCATAAAATCAACATCCTGTGCAAAAACATTTATTGGAGGATGACTACAAGTTGTTGTAAATAGAAGCCGAGCACATTCAGAAGCCCATTTGTCCACCTGAAACTTCTTTTTTTGCTGTTCAACATGTCCGTCCGTGTTGATTTGTTGCCCAAGACACAGCGAAAGGATTTCGACTCCTTTGTCATGTTGATTTGTTGGAGTTTATGGAAGCAAAGGAATGGTAGAGTTTTGGTAGGAATAATTTGTGTAATGAGCGAGAACTGGTCGGGAACATTTTCAGGGAGCGCCACCCGTGGGCTCTAGCGAGAGGGAGTGGAGTTCTACAATTTTGTGAGTAGTAGCTTAGGAGGTATTTGAGGAGATGGTAGGCACGCCTCTGGTGATTCTTGCGGCTTTGTAAACCTTGTATATATTGTTTCTCCCCTTCTATAAAGCTAAGGCACGCCTTTCGCGTGCTCTCGAAAAAAACATGTCCGTCCGTGAGAAATCTCTTATGAAAAATTTAAGCCTCATGGACAATAGTAACCTGGCATTCAACATGAAGAATGTGACAAAGCTTCTGTTTGCCTGGTTGGATGCATATCCATCCATCGTTATTGTCCTCAAACGAATGTCATGAGAACTGAGAAAATCCTGGTGCTTATTACGCCACCGATTGGTTATACGTTTTTCTCCATGTGGTAGCAGTGCCTAAGTAGACATGAAGACTGAAAATAGTTAAGGTTTGAAAAAAGAGTATGTTGAAAGAGCGACATCTAAATGGTTAATTCTAGTACAATATATACAGGCTTTCAATATGCATGAAATCATCACCTCTATATATAAATTCTCCAGAGATCGAAAGCATCGCAGCAAGCCAATAATTATGTTCAGATCAAAACTAAACATTCTGATATATAAGATCTTGACAGAATCCAGCAGCATTGATAGTCTATCCATGGACGAACTCTTCATTGAGCATATAACATAATATTAGTACCAAAGTGTACTCCAAGATGATATAAAACTTGTGCGCATGAATAAAAAATGCAGCTTATGATTACAAATGTGTAGATAATAATGTACTGTACCTGAAAAAGTGAAGAGCCAAACACCAACTTCTTGTGATCATTAAACGGATCATGAATTACACCCAAGGTCTCCAGTTTGGGCGCAGAGACGACAATTATTTGCGAAGGTTTATAACAATCATCAAGGAGCAACCTTTGAAGTGAAGGGGCATCTTCGATGATGAGCTGTTGTCCTTCAAAACAAATTCCAATGCTTTTAAGGTGAGGCGACTTTATTTGGAGACAACTGATAGGGATTTCTATTCCCAAAACAATCAGCAAGCGCTCCAAGGCAGGGAACTGGAGTGGATGATGCTGTGCAGTGAGGCCTCGGACAGATAAACACCACAAGCAAAAGTTTTTTTAGCAGTTGGAGTCGAAGCATTTGTATCAGATCTTGTGGTAGATGGCACCAGGCGAAGGTGGCGGTGTGGACAGAGGAGGAAAACCGTGAGATGGATAATGGTGGTGTGGGCACAAATTCTTAGTGTGTTCGTGGTACAAAACTTTCGTGGTAATGGTAGAACTCAAACTGCTGGAGTTTTCCGAATTCAGGGGATGTCAACCAAGCGTCCACCATGCATGGTATGGACAGTAGGTATTGTGTCGGGATGCAGAGGCATTGAACAGGGCCCTACTAGTGAGAGGAGCCGATGGCTTTGAGGAGATCAAATTCAGGAAGGACAGAAATCTGATGACAGTCGAGATTGAGGGGTGCGGAGTTCCATATCGGGCGCCACCGAGTTGAGAGGACTTGTGTGCGGCATCAATCCTTGGTGGGGAGAAGCGAGATGATCTCCTCGAGGATGACGTCTGGGAGATCGCCGATGCGGTCCACCAGAGATTCTACCGGTTCCTAAGATCCGGGTGGGGGGGGGGGGCTCACCGCTTCTCCCCACGCTGCCGGGTGTGGGATCTACAACCGGCGTCGTCGCTGGCAGGAGCCTCATCTTCTTGGCTCTGGGGCCAATCGATTCCATTTTCCTTGCGGGCGTCGCACCGAGCTCACGAGTTTGAGCAGAGTAGCCAGAGACGAGCCTAGTGGCAGTGCGAGTGGGGAAGAAGCAGGGCTGGGGTTTTTTGTACGAGTGGAAGAAGAGGAGCAGGCATTTTCTGTACGAGTGAGGAAGAAGCTGAGCAGGGGTTTTCTGGACGAGTGAGGAAGATGGGGAGCGGGGGGGGGGGGATTGGGGCGAGATGGAAGCGGGAGAGCGAGCTGCAGTATAAGTGGAAGCGAGGAGGAAGGAGGGTTTTTCTAAGATCAACCCCTCTTCAAGAAATATGGGCTTCTCCTTGCAAAAAACAAAAACAAATGGGCTTTAAGATGGATAGGCTTTTGTATCGGCCCAGTTGGCTGCCCGTGTTTTGTACTGGAGGGCCTTGTGCTAGAGGCAGCCCAAGACACTCTCCAGCTTATTGCCCATTCGAAAGAAAAAAAGAGACGCCTCCAGCTTATGGCTACTTATCGGTAACCTTTTTCAACTTGGCATCCACCAAATTAGAGGATGCGGTACTGGATGCAGACACTCACACTGGTCGCATAGCGCGGCAAAGTGAGGTGTCAAATAATAGGCCTATAATATACTTACTAGATTGTGAAGGTTCACAGGCTAGTCAACATTCACATTAAACTAAGCTTCAGAAGATATGGTATGCATACTAACATTCAGAAGAACAAAAGTTCAGCATGTTTATGCATCTCAATGATTCACCATACTATAACTAATACAAAGCTGTGAGAAGGTGTGGAAATAAAGAAAATTGGTCAATGCTTCTCTGAGCAAAGGGCCTCCCTGCGCACGCATTAATTTCCTAGGCATGCTTGTTTATTCTCAATGTTGTGAGCACTTTGAGCATGTTGGCAACTCTATAGCTAGCTAGCTGCCTCATCTTGCAATTGATACTGACACATTTGCAGTAAACACATGAGGCGATAGAGATGACTCAACATGAGTCCATATTGTGCAGTTCCCCTGAAATCATCTTCGTTGTCCTGAATCTGAAAAGATAAGAAAACAATAGCTATACTTAAACGGTGTTGCAAAACAGTAGCACATATCAATAGCTCGGCATGACAAAACACGATCATCTGGACGAAGGGGATACTAACCTGCCTGAGGAAGATTATATATAATTTCATAAGTCCTTAGTTGATTTCCACCTTCGGCTGCACTGCTTGTTTGGTCCTCCACACATGAGATGATCGTTCCGCACTGCAATCAGCAAGTCAACGTACGAATAAGCTTATTTCATCTTGCCATGGCCATTGCACCTAGTTATGAATGTAGGAATACCTGGAGCACCATGGGGTTAGCTAACAGCAGGTAGATGCAGCCATATAATTTTGTGCGGTGCTACCAAAATTGAGGTTGGTATCCCTTCCCGTATGAGAATTCTTCTTGAAGTTGGTTAAATGTGACGGCTTGTTCTTTGCATCAAACTTGCCTTTCCCCTGAGATTTGTTCTTGTTGTTTTGGGGCTGATTGGGCTGGAAGTTCTTCTCGTGTACCATGCGGGCACCAGAAGCTCCCTCAGCGACCCGAGCACGTGTGTATTTTGCTCTCGCCTTCTCTTCAAAATCAAGAGTGCTAATGAGATCCGAAACAGAAAACTCATGTCTCTTGTTTTTCAGAGAAGTAACAAAATTGTTCCACGAAGGTCGAAGCTTGGCAATGATGGTTCCAGCAACAAATTTGTCCGGTAACGCACACTTAAAGTACTCAAGTTCCTTAGCGAGTGATTGTATCTCATGAGTCTGTTGAACAACAGAGCGCTCATTAGTCATCTTGTAGTCACAGAATTGCTCCATGACGTACAACTCGTTGCTAGCGCCCGAGGCCCCAAACATGGCCTCGAGCGCAGCCCACATGTCTTTGCCGCTGTCAAACGACATATATGAATCCACAATGGAATCATAAAGAACACCCAGCGGGGCGGCTTTGAAGAGGGTATCCATGTTCTCAAAAGCTTCCTGATGTGTAGGATTAAGATCGCCCTCAGGCTTACCCTTAGTGCCGTCATAGCAGTACATGATCTGAAACCAATATACTGCTCTTGTGCGCCACCTTTTATATTGCACCCCCTTAAAAGTAGGCGGCTTCAAAAGCGCAACAAAACCACTCAGAGTAAATTGCCTATAATCTGGTTTTTGGATTGGATTGTTGAATATATGAGCAATTTACTATGAGATTTAATCCGAATCAACAGTAAATAGATCATGACGACAATTGCAAAGATCAAAGTAATGATGCCGACTAAACCAGGAGGACAGAATCACATACTGTACAGCGGGAGCAAAACCGCTATGGTTGATGTTGTCACTCATGTCGTTGATGAAGAGGTTACCGAGGTCGGGGAAGAAGGCTGTTGTTGAGGAAGTCGTCGCTGGCAGCAGTCACAAGAGTGTGCTCCCCAAAAACCCGATCGCCCCTCTCCCGTACAGGATCACGAAAGGCGGGGTTCAGAGGACTGCTGTCCCTTCTCTTGGTGCATGCCGGAAGGAGGGCTGGAGAAGAACTGTGTGGCGGCGCTAAGATCTGGAATGGTGCGAAACCATATGATACAACGACGTCTAGGGTAGAGCCTGTCAGGTCGGTCGTGCGAGTAAGACCAAGTATAATAGTAGGCCTTTGGCCCAAACCCCACGTCCAAGTAAATAATAGCCCCACTATCCAAAAGAATTAGAAACGGTTGAGTAATTAAGGCGTTCATTAATTATTAATTAATGACTCAATAAATTTTCCAACCAACAAAAATATAGTCCACGTGCATAGCTTTTGTCCTTGGACAGGCTCATTTTCGAAGAGCGCACATGTAGGTTTCCTATTATCATGCTCATGCAAATGCTGGGATGGATCACATTGTAAAGTGGTGCAACTCACACTCACCCAACAGTATGGGACTAAATTTTAGTCCCACTCACACCACACTTAGAGCATGGTTAATAGTATAGCCAACATCCGGCTATATGAAATTGACACATCATCTAGAACCAACCTAATAGCCTGCTAGTACAATAGTTAGTCCCTTTAGTATAATAATATATCATTAATAATGGCCCCACCTTTTGTCTCACAAAGTACGTTGGAGCTCCTGCTACAACCGGCTACAAGTTTACAACCCGCTTCTCTTCTCTCTCCTTCAACTAAGCACAAATACTATATTTAAATCCTTATAGCCTGCTTATGTCATCTAATGGTAGTACTTGCTCTAAAGTTAATCTCCACTATGTAGTCTGAAATGCCGGGCGTGCAGCGGGCGGTGCCCTCAATCGGCACGCCACTTCAATGGCGGAAGCAATGAGAGGTCGCGTCGCCCTGACTTGCCATCAATGTGGAGCGGCGGGCTCTGCTACCTCTTGAGCACCACGTTGGTTTTCCCTTGAAGAGGAAAGGGTGATGCAGTAAAGCAGCGTAAGTATTTCCCTCAGTTTTTGAGAACCAAGGTATCAATCCAGTAGTAGATCACGCTCAAGTCCCACGCACCTACACAAACAAATAAGAACCTCGCAACCAACGTGATAAAGGGGTTGTCAATCCCTTCTCGGTCACTTACGAGAGTGAGATCTGATAGATTTGATAAGATAATATTTTTGGTATTTTTATGATAAAGATAAATAAAGATGCAAAGTAAAATAAATGGCAAAGGAAATAACTAAGTATTGGAAGATTAATATGATGGAAGATAGACCCGGGGGCCATAGGTTTCGCTAGTGGCTTCTCTCAAGAGCATAAGTATTACGGTGGGTAAACGAATTACCGTCGAGAAATTGATAGAATTGAGCATAGTTGTGAGAATATCTAGGTATGATCATGTATATAGGCATCACGTCCAAGACAAGTAGACCGACTCCTGCCTGCATCTACTACTATTAGTCCACACATCGACCGCTATCCAGCATGCATCTAGAGTATTAAGTTCAAGAGAACAGAGTAATGCTTTAAGGAAGATGACATGATGTAGAGGGATAAACTCATGCAATATGATATAAACCCCATTTTTTATCCTCGATGTCAACAATACAATACGTATCGGTTCCCTTTCTGTCACTGGGATCGAACACCGCAAGATTGAACCCAAAGCTAAGCACTTCTCCCATTGCAAGAAAGATCAATCTAGTAGGCCAAACCAAACTGATAATTCGAAAAGACTTGCAAAGATAAACCAATCATACATAAAATAATTCAGAGGAGATTCAAATATTGTTCATAGATAATCTGGATCATAAACCCACAATTCATCGGATCTCGACAAACACACCGCAAAAGAAGATTCACATCGAATAGGTCTCCAAGAAAATCGAGGAGAACTTTGTATTGAGATCCAAAGAGAGATAAGAAGCCATCTAGCTAATAACTATAGACCCGTAGGTCTGAAGTAAACTACTGACACATCACCGGAGAGGCCATGGAGTTGATGTAGAGGCCCTCCATGATCAATGCCCCCTCCGGTGGAGCTTCCGAAAAGGCCCCGAGATGGGATCTCTCGAGTACAGAAGGTTGCGGCAGTGGAATTGGGTTTTCGTGGTGCTCCTGGATGTTTGGGGGTACGTGGATATATATAGGAGGAATAAGTACGTCGGTGGAGCAACAGAGGGCCCACGAGGGTGGAGGGCATGCCCCTGCCTTGTGCCTTCCTCCCTTGTTTCTTGACGGCCACTCCAAGTCTCCTGGATCACGTTTGTTGAGAAAATCACGTCCCCGAAGGTTTCATTCCGTTTGGACTCCGTTTGATATTCCTTTTCTTCGAAACCCTAAAATAGGAAAAAAACCAACAATTTGGGCTGGGCCTCCGGTTAGTAGGTTAGTCCCAAAAATGATATACAAGTGTAAAATAAAGCCCATTAACATCCAAAATAGATAATATAATAGCATGGAGCAATCAAAAATTATAGATACGTTGGAGACGTATCAGGCTCAGCTGGCACCGGGCGGGAAGCGCGCGCGGGAGGGGGAGTGGTTTTTGGTGGGCCAAGTGAGAAGCCAACTTGGGATCGGTCCGAACGGGGAAATATCATGTTCTCCCATACTGACTAGTTTCATTCATATGGAACTAGTCTATGTTACTACTCCCTCCTTTCCGGTTTATATGGCTCAATTCGAAAATATCACAAACCAAGGTAGATGATGAGTGGTGGAATACTTTTTATAATTTGCAGAAGCACCCAATTAATGCTCTTGTTTTCCTCAAAAATTTATGTTTACCATTGTATTAATTGCAATGCATGCATTTATAAAGTACATGCATTGGTCAATTTTCTCTTAATACTTGCATGTAATTATTTAATGCACCTTGAAATCTAAACTTGTGATGGGGAATAACCAAATTGAAAAAACTAAGATTTTGAGATAAGCCCTATAAACCGGAAAGGAGGGAGTAACATACTAATGTTTTGATGGCTTCATTTGTTAGCTTGTAGACTCATCTTGTCTTGGGAAACACTATGTTACAATAACATATTATGTTACCACTTCTCATTAACTACTTGCCACATAAGAAAAACTTTCTTGGAGTGCGCTAAGTTACTCCCAGTATAACTAGCCGTACAAAGTGTGGGCTATGTAGAGGGCATAGTAAGCAAGCTTCTCATCGTTCTACGAGTTGACATGACACATCAAAGTAGTAGTTTTTTTCTTCAAAATGTACATCAAAGTACCAGTGTAATAGTCTCCAAAAAGGGTCGACCATGTCCATGGCTACCATCCCATCCCGTGCTCCGTCATTGAGTATGTGCACGATTCACGTGCCATTCACGAAAAAAACTGCATACATTCCATTTAAAAAAAGTTAAAAACAAACATGCCACCACGTCATGGTCGAACTTTGATTCTTCCACGCGTGGTTCCCGACCCTCCACTAAGTGAACAACTACCAAATGCGTCAAATTATCATGTGAGCTGCCTCTTCATCCAGAAATGAGCTCCACCGTATACCCGCGCACGTGTGTTAGGGAATGAGGCACATAGTACGTGCGTCTGTGTGTGCAATTTTTCTCTTCGTGCACGTACTCCTTTTTTTGTGGGTGATTCGTGCACGTGCTCCTTTTTTGTGGGTGATTCGTGCACGTACTCGACCTACGTTGGTGAGCGTTGGTGAGTCTCACTTATCTCTACATCTGAACATGTACATCTACATCTGCATCTACGTCTACACTACATCTACATCTACCTCTACTATAGTACAACAAGTTTTAAACATGAGACCAACCATTTTCTTGCATGACACGACCAGCCCGTATCACTTCTTGCTCCTTGTCTCTCTCAAAGTGCATCCGGTAGGCGATTTTGCCGTCGATTGAGGTCGAGTTCGCTCGCACTCGGTCCCACATGTTATAAATCTAAAAAGAATACTCTGACCAACGGACCATTGAAAGAAGTATATTTTTCACCCTCAAATGTAAGTTGATGGACAAATAACCCCCCAAAGTCAATTTTGGTACGTTTTTACCCTCAAATCTCTAAAACCGGGTACATCACCCCTTGAGAGGTTTTAGTGTTCACATATTGGAGTTTAGGCGGTTTTGATTGTTGACCATGAATTGACTAATTATTTACACTAATGAAATGGCAACAACACCGTCGAAAGCCACATATATCGTCGGAGATGTACCCAACGGATCCCGACCTTCCCTATGAGGAGAGGAGATCATGAGGGTGCCTTTCAAGCTCAAGGGGTCGTCGGGCTACCTCGTCGGCTCGTCGCTTGCCTACCTCTGGTCCTCCCAGAGCCTCTATCATTGTCGCGCAGCTCACGGTGGCGCTCATTTGCAGGTGGGCGCTGCTAGCTAGGAGACATAGTTGAGTTAATCAAGCCCTACTTGAAAATCAATTGTGTCCTTGGCCTAAGCTCCGCCACTACTAGAATAAAACTCCTGCAGAGGAGGTTAATGAGAGGTAGCACCATGCTACCTACATTGGTCGTTTGATTCATAGGATAGAATGCTATAAGATTTTTCCCATGTAATCATGTGTTAATTGGCAATCTAGCATCCACCCAACTTTTTTTTTCACTTCCTTTGTTTTTTCTGTGTGAAACACTCTGGTTTTTTTAGGGGAACACTATGTTAATGCTATGGGATTCAAGTGGACATGCCACTCCAATCCTTTATTTTTCTTTACGAAGAGAGTACTTACTGCTGCAAGAGCACTGTGTTAATGATGTGCCGCTGCAAGAGCCACCTCTATTAATTAACAATGCAGTAGTTCATTTAGTAGTACTAGGTTAGTAGGTGACCTTGCGCTTGGCTCTTCTCCTCTTATGGAAGTTGAACAATAATGATGGTACTACAATAGTACTTCTGGCAATGTGACACCAAATGAACTGCTGCACGTCCACCGCTTGTAAGCAAAAGTTTCTCCTCGTGTTGCAAGCCACCACACACGCGTTGGCGAGGGAGCTCATCATTCTACGAGTTGACGGGACACATCAAAGTTATTTAGTACTCTCTCCAAAAAGGGCCGACCATGTCCATGGCTACCATCCCATTCTCCGTCATTGAGTACGTGCACTATTCACATGCCACCGAGGAGAAAAAATATTGCGTAGTACGTACTAGGTGCCATTGAAGTGCACGACTCACTTACGCACTTCTTATCTCCATTTTCTTGCATGACACGTGCACCTTGATGCTAGATGTCCCGTGTGTTGGCAAAAGGATGAACAAAGCTCACGTAAAAAAAGTGGAAGAACATAGGGCCTATTTGGTTCCGAGCCCAAGGTTTCCACGTCTAACCTTAGTGATGCCACAACATCTTAGACATGTGTTTGGTTCATTTCCACACTTGTGGATTGCCACACTTCTCTAGTTATATGGTCCACATGTCATATGCTCATTTTTTTGCCAAATCTTGCCACACTTGTGGTGGCCATAGCCACACTTTTTGTGGCAGCCACACTTTGCCTAAAGTTAGTTGTGGCAAAGGGGATGTTTGGTTCTAGGCCTAGCATTGCCACTGTCGGTGTCAAAACCGGCAGATCTTGGGTAGTGGGTCCCGAACTGTGCGTCTAGGCCGGATGGTAACAGGAGGCAGGGAACACGATGTTTTACCCAGGTTCGGGCCCTCTTGATGGAGGTAAAACCCTACGTCCTGCTTGATTAATATTGATGATATGGGTAGTACAAGATTAGATCTACCATGAGATCAAGGAGGCTAAACCCTAGAAGCTAGCCTATGGTATGATTGTTGTATATGGAGTTGATTGCCTACGGACTACAACCCTCCGGTTTATATAGACACCGGATAGGGTTAGGGTTACATAGAGTCGGTTACAATGGTAGGAGATCTTGAATATCCGCATCGCCAAGCTTGCCTTCCACGCCAAGGAAAGTCCCATCCGGACACGGGACGAAGTCTTCAATCTTGTATCTTCATAGTCCTGGAGTCCGGCTGAAGGTATAGTCCGGCTACCCGAACACCCCCTAATCCAGGACTCCCTCAGTAGCCCCCAAACCAGGCTTCAATGACGACGAGTCCGGCGCGCAGATTGTTCGGCATTGCAAGGCGGGTTCTTCTCCAAATCTTGTGTACCTGTAGGAATAATGTCCGATTTTTGTAATGTAGTGCTCCTCGGCTTCCACGCCCAATAATGGCCGTCTTCCACGTGTCAAACGAATGCGAAAAGTCGGGGCGTTTTTACATCCACACCCCTAGCCGTATAAACGAGCCGCCTATTTAACGGGATGGGGATTTAGGTCCAAACCACATCTTCTCCTTTCCGCGAGTTATCATCAGAGCGCTTCTAGCAAAGGTCCATTCCAACATGACCAGCCGTCGCAGCTCCTCCCCTCGCCCCTCCGGTCCCAAACCCGGGGACTGGGAGAGTTGCACCATCCCGCATAGCGAGTTAGTGTCGCTTCAGGCCAAGGGATTTCTCCCTCAGGCATACATGGTCCCAGTCCGAGCCGGTCTCGCCACCTACAATGGCGGAAAACAAGCGGAGAGCACCCCCAATCCTTCTAAAGGAGAGCGGGTGTGCCTCGTCCCCTATCTAATAAGGGGATTGGGATTTCCAATTCATCCATTTCTCCGCGGGCTTCTGGAGTTCTACGGCCTCCAGCTGCACAATCTCACGCCCGCCTCCGTATTGCATATTGCGGGTTTCGTCGCCCTTTGTGAGCTATTTTTAGGCGTTGAGGCTCATTTCGTGCTGTGGAAGAGGTTATTCTGCCTGGTGCCCCGTTCTCAAGAGGGGTCTATATACCAAGTGGGCGGAGCCGAAGTATGGCGCATCGCCGGGACCGGATACCTATCCGGAACCCCAAAGAAGGCGTCCGAGGACTGGCCTTCGGAATGTTTTTACATAGATGACGTCCCGCTACCGGACCCTATCCGGGTCGGTCTCCCTGAGTTTAATAGTGCTCCATTGAAGAAACACTTGAGCTGGCGTCCGTGGAGCTCTCAGAGAGAAAGCGACAGAGACGTCCTTTACCTGATGGGCCGGATAAGACTGTTGGCTCATTCCGGACTAACCATGATTGGATTCATGGCCGCATGCATTATGCGGGGTGTGCAGCCGCTTCAATATAGAGGCCACCCCATGTGGGATTTCAACGGGGAGGATGATGCCACACGTTACGGTCGTAAGGGGCCGGCCTCTGCCGCTGCCTTAGTAAAGATCTTATCCTCTTTGTACAAGGGAGAAAAGGAGGAATTCCTCCGTGTCAACCCGCGGGCCGGATTCAGTATGTACGATCGTCCAAGTTGGGTAAGCGAACAATTGCGCTTGCCCGTTTGTTTTATATTCCCATGGTTAGATAGGTAGTCTAACGACTTCAATGCAGGAACTGCGACAGGAGGTAAAGGATATAAACAGCCGCCCTCCACAGCCCGAGGACCCCGAACGGTCCCTCAATCCGGACTCCGAAGAGGATCTGGACATATCGGTGGAGCTTATCGACGGGGTGTTCTATCAGCTAAGCAAGGACAATACCTTGGTAGCCATTACGGCGGATTACCCAGGGTTAATCCCGGCCTCCCAGGTGACAGAAACCGGGGTCTTATTCCCTTGAAAGAGATTCCACCCTCACGTAGCCCGGTGTTTCTGACGACAACCGTGTTTTGCAGGGGAGATTTCCGAGGCAGGAGGCCGAACCTGCGGCGGCTAGCCAACGAGGGGCCGCAGGGCCCCGTGGGGCAAAAAGGAATGTAGTCCGGACTGAGATGCCGACGCAAAGGTATAGTGCACCCTCTGTTTCCCTGGAGTTATTCTGTCAGGGCATATTAACGTTCGTGCTATCTTCAGAACGAAGAGACCTCGCTGGACTACATCCGGAGAGGTTGCCAATCGCGCCTCCACCAGCCAGGCTCCAACGTCTGGCCAGGAAGCGGAGGCGAGCACAAGGCTCGCACCGGACGCTCCTCCGACAGAGGATGCGGACAGGTTGTCTGCCACAAATTCTGAAGTGGAGAGTGCCATGAACCACAGGCGTCGCCGGACAATTCTACGCGATGCTTGTTTCTCCCAAGAGGCTTTAGATGCATTTAATTCGGGAGATGCGTACCTCCGTGCCGCTCAAAATGGTTTAGCCAGAGCCACGGAGCAGTATGTAAAAGACATACGGGTAAGAAAATTTTGGTTATATATATATATATATATATATATATATATATATGCCAGTAGCCCCCGAGACTTGAAGCAGTTAGAGCAACTGATTTAAGGATCATTTAATATGCAGGTTCTTACAGAGAAGAATACCGTACTGTCCCAGGAGCTGGAAAAGTGCAAGGCCCAACCAGAGGCCGCACTAGCCGCAGCAGGGGAGCCCAAAGAGACCCCCTCAGGTAAGATACACTTTGAAAGATTAGTATTGTGCGGTGTGGGTGCAAATCTGACAAATCATATTGTAGATGGCGCCGGACTCGATCCGGACAAGCAACAACTCTTACGCCGGCTAAAGGCCGGTGAGAGTACATTGACAAAGGTGAGGCGAGAGAAGAATGATCTTCAGGATGCCAACACCAAGCTAGATGTCGAACTTAAAGATGTTCGTGGCCAGCTGTCGGACTCCACGAAGGAGAATCAGCGGCTTCGACGCGGCATTTTTAGTAAGTGCTTGAACGAACTTTGAAAAAAGAGTTCGACGAGGAAGTCAACTAACAGAGTAATGTCTGTAGGTATGCTCACAGGTCGTCCTGCAGAGGAGATGCCCGGTTCTACGGGTGACCTTCTTCCCGAACTCTTGCAATTGCATGAGCGAATTCAGCAGGCGATGCGGGGTATTTCCCAAGCCTTATGGCCTGCCCACTCCGTGCCCGAGGGCCTTGGAGAGCTTGCGGAGAAGCTGAAGGGAGCTCGGTGGCGCTTCTGGTTGTGGAAGATATCGGCCTCCCGACAAGGCGCTAGGGAGGCCTGGGCCATGGTGAAGACCCCTTTTACGAAGTCTGACCCAAACCACGTGGCCGAGGTCGGACCCGTGGGGCCTGACGGGAAGGAGATCCCTGTAAGCTTAGTATACGGCCAAGTAGAGTTGGCCGCGAAGTATTCCCAGCAGGACTGTAAATTAGACAGCCTGTTAGATGGTATAGAAGAGGAATACAATCAGTCAGAATGACTATGTAATTTTGAATTGACATGTGTAATGCCTTCTAGCCGGATTGTAGATCGTTTGTCGTTGCCGAGCTTTTCGCTTCAACCTCGGGACCTGACGGTCCGGAGTGTGTCCGAATACCCTAGCGGTTATATAAGAACCGGGTTATGCGTGGAGACCAGGCGTAGGGGTCATCAGTGGTTTATCAGACAAGTGCCCAACTAGTTATGTTATATTACATGGTTAGTAAGAAACATCTTCCAGAGAGAATAGTTCCGTTAAGGGTTCCTTTCGCTGGGAGGCATGCCCTAAGGTGCATGTCCGGACTGCATGAAGAGACGCAGGAAAAAAAGCATCTGAGGGCGCATAAAATGAGTAAAAAGATCATCTTTTATTTCACCGACCGAATATTCCCTTAAGAACGCTAGCTTTCGGCTTCACCCAGTCTGAGGTACACATCCGGCTGACCCGGCAGTAACAATCGCAGAGGTTCTCCCTTTACCGCCTAGCCGAACAATCGGGAACGGAGGGGTAAGCACAGGAGCCAGGCAACCCAGCTTGGCCAAAACTTAAGTCATATCGATGCATATAATGGTGAAGAAAAAGGGTACATGCGGAAGTTTGACGCATGTGTTGGGCGTGAAGCCCGTATAACTAAGCTTCTGTTAAAGAAGCCCCCAGGTTTAATGAGTGCGAGTGGCGCGTCACTAGATGAGCCTTTAAGGGCTATGAAAGAAGAAAAAGGAAAAAATGGGAAGGAGAGAAGTGTAAGACAGAAAAATACAAAAAGGGATGTACAGAGGAAGGAGACGAACACAGAGTCCGGCGCTAGGCATAGAATCTTCGGAGACGGGTGGCGTTCCACGGGTTCGGCTCGAGTCGGTTGTTCGACGCATCTCACAGGCGGTACGCCCCACCAGTCAGGACTTGGTCGATTATGAATGGACCTTCCCACTTGGGCTTGAGTTTGTCCTTTTTCTTATCCGGCAGGCGTAGAACTAGTTCGCCAACATTGTAATTTTTGGCCCGTACTTCTCTGCTTTGATATCTTTGGGCCTGCTGTTGATAAAATGCGGAACGGGCTTTTGCCACATCGCGCTCCTCCTCCAAGGCGTCCAAGTTGTCCTACCGATCGAGCTCGGCTTCTCTTTCTTCGTACATGCGCACTCTAGGTGAGTCATGAATTATGTCGTAGGGCAGAACTGCTTCTACGCCGTACACCATAAAAAATGGTGTGTATCCAGTGGTGCGATTTGGCGTGGTCCGCAGCCCCCATAGCACGGAGTCGAGCTCCTCTACCCAGTGCGTGTTAGATTCCTTGAGGGACCGCACCAGTCTGGGTTTAATGCCGCTCATGATAAGACCATTTGCACGTTCGACCTGGCCATTGGTTTGTGGGTGATAGACGGAAGCATAATCGAGCTTGATGCCCATGTTTTTGCACCCGAGTTTTACCTCGTTGGCGGTAAAGTTTGTACTGTTGTCGGTTATGATGCTATGGGGGACGCCATAACGGTGTACAACCCCGGATATGAAGTCTATCACAGGTCCGGATTCGGCCATTTTAACAGGCTTGGCTTCTATCCATTTGGTGAACTTATCCACCATGACCAGTAAGTATTTTTTCCTATGGGTTCCACCTTTAAGGGGTCCGACCATGTCAAGCCCCCAGACCGCAAAAGGCCAGGTGATGGGTATAGTTTGGAGTGCGGTGGGTGGCATATGGCTTTGGTTGGCAAAAAGTTGGCAACCAAGGCATCGTTGGACTAGGTCCTGAGCGTCTGCTCGGGCCGTCGGCCAGTAAAAGCCTGTACGGAAAGCCTTGCTAACAAGGGACCGAGCAGCGGCGTGGTGTCCGGCATGAATTTCAGCCAGGAGGTTCCACCCTTCCTCTTCGAAGATGCACCTTTGAAGGACTCCGGTAGTGCTTTTCTTATAAAGTTCTCCCTCTTGGACTCTGTAGGCCTTAGATCGCCGCACTATGCAGCGGGCCTCGTTTTGGTCCTCCGGGAGTTCCTGCCTAGTAAGGTAGGCTAGGAATGGTTCTGTCCACGGGGCGATAACCGCCATTGTTACGTGGGCTGAAGGTGTAATTTCGTTGGCAGAGCCTCCAATTGTGTCAGATTGTTCGGCGTCGAGTGGTGCGGCTGGGTTCGGGCTGTTATTTGCGGGTTCCCCCTCCCATGTTACGGATGGCTTGAACAATCTTTCCAAAAAGACGTTGGGGGGGACTGCATCGCGTTTTGCTCCGATGCGTGCTAGGACGTCCACCGCTTGATTGTTTTCTCGGGCTATATGGTGAAACTCTAGCCCTTCGAACCGAGCTGACATTTTTAGGACGGCGTCGCGGTAAGCTGCCATTTTTGGGCCCTTGGCGTCGAAGTCTACGTTTATTTGGGATATCGCGAGGTTTGAATCCCCGCGTACCTCTAGGCGCTGGATACCCATGGATACTGCTATCCGGAGGCCATGTAGGAGGGCCTCATATTCGGCTGCATTGTTGGAATCCGTGTACATGATCTGGAGCACATATTGGACTGTGTCTTCTGTGGGGGACGTCAGGACGACGCCGGCCCCCAGTCCGGCCAACATTTTGGAGACGTCGAAATGCATAATCCAGTTTGAATATGTGTCGTACTCTTTAGGGAGCTCGGCCTCCGTCCATTCTGCGACGAAGTCGGCCAAAACTTGCGATTTAATAGCTCGCCGTGGCTTATAGGTTATATCGAACGGGAGAAGCTCGATGGCCCATTTTGCAATCCGGCCCGTTGCATCGCGGTTGTTGATAATATCTTTTAGTGGCACTTCCGAGGCTACTGTTAGGGAACACTCTTGAAAGTAGTGTCGTAGCTTCCGGGATGCCATGAATACCGCGTATGCAATCTTTTGATAATGCGGGTACCGTGATTTGCATGGAGTGAGGACAGTGGACACGTAGTATACCGGCCTTTGAAGGGGGAATTTGTGTCCGTCCGTTTCCCGCTCGACAACGAGCACTGCGCTGACAACTTGGTGTGTTGCTGCAATGTACAATAACATTGGTTCGCCGGTGATTGGCGCGGCCAGGACTGGGTTTGTTGCCAATATGGTTTTTATTTCATCAAGTCCGGCCGTGGCGGCATCCGTCCACTCGAAGTGTTCGGTGCGCTGAAGGAGCCGATAAAGGGGTAGTGCCTTTTCTCCCAAGCGGGAGATAAAGCGGCTTAAAGCCGCCACGCACCCGGTCAATTTTTGTATTTGTTTAAGGTCCTTTGGGACATTCAATTGTGACAAAGCTCGGATATTGGCTGGGTTTGCTTCAATTCCTCTACCGGATACAATGAAGCCCAAGAGCTTTCCGGCTGGAACGCCAAAGACGCATTTTTCTGGGTTGAGCTTGATGTCATATTTTCGGAGGTTATCGAATGTAAGCCTCAAGTCGTTTACTAGGGATTCGACATGTCTTGATTTGACGACCACATCATCCACATACGCCTCCACTGTTTTGCCGATCTGGTTTGCCAGACATGTCTGGATCATGCACTGATATGTTGCACCGGCGTTTTTCAGCCCGAAGGGCATTGTGTTGAAGCAGAATGGGCCATATGGTGTGATGAATGCTGTTGCAGCTTGGTCTGATTCTGCCATCTTGATTTGATGGTAACCAGAGTATGCGTCGAGGAAACACAACAAATCGTGTCCTGCGGTGGCATCGATAATTTGATCGATACGAGGGAGGGGGAAGGGATCCTTTGGGAAAGCCTTGTTAAGGTCTTTAAAATCGACACATAGGCGCCAGGATTTGTCCTTCTTTGGTACCATCACCAGGTTTGCTAGCCAGTCTGGATGTTTTATGTCTCTGATGAATCCGGCCTCTAATAGCTTGGCTAGCTCCTCTCCCATAGCCTGTCTCTTGGGTTCAGAAAAACGCCGAAGGGCTTGTTTGACAGGTTTAAATCCTTTTAGGATATTTAAGCTGTGTTCGGCCAGCTTGCGTGGGATCCCTGGCATGTCTAAAGGGTGCCAGGCGAAGATGTCCCAGTTCTCTCGTAGGAACTCTCGCAGTGCGGCGTCTACATCAGGGTTCAGTCGTGCCCCGATGGAAGCTGTTTTATTGGGGTCCGTTGGATGGACCTGGAATTTGACTATTTCGTCAGCTGGCTTGAAGGATGTGGATTTGGATCTCTTATCGAGTATCACATCATCCCTGTTAACCGTGGAGCGCAGCACAGTCAGTTCCTTGGCCGCTAAGGCTTCGGATAGCGCCTCAAGGGCTAATGCGGCCGTCTTGTTTTCGGCGCGGAGTGCTATGTCCGGATCACTAGCTAGAGTGATAATTCCATTCGGCCCGGGCATCTTAAGCTTCATGTACCCATAATGGGGTATTCCTTGGAAGATTGTGAATGCTTCCCGCCCTAGTAAAGCGTGATATCCGCTCTTAAACGGGGCCACCTGAAACGTGACTTCTTCGGACCTGTAATTATCCGGCGTGCCGAACACCACATCTAGTGTGATTTTTCCTGTGCAGTGCGCTTCCCGACTCGGGATTATTCCTCTAAAGGTTGTGCTACTTCGCTCGACGCGGTTCCAGTCTATTTCCATTTTCTGAAGCGTTTCCTCATAAATGAGGTTCAGTGCGCTGCCTCCATCCATGAGCACCTTGGTGAGGCGAAAGCCGTCCACTATGGGACTGAGGACCAATGCGGCTGGTGCTCGGGCTGTTCGGAATCTAGGTTCATCACTTGCGTTGAAGGTAATGGCTGTGTCACTCCATGGATTTATTGTTGCAACTTGATAGACTTCGGCGAGGCTGCGGAGTGTTCTTTTTCGCACGTTGTTTGATGCGGAAGTCTCGAAGACTGTGAGAACGGTACTGGTGTCCTTGGGCTGGCTTTCTGCGGCCTCCGGAATTAAGAGGTCCTCGCCGATTTTGGCCACCTGCCGGAGTATCCAACATGCTCTAAGGCTGTGAGTTGTTGTGGCATCCTCTGTACTATGAATTCTACAGGGTCCATCAAGCCATCTTTCCAGTACAGTTCCATGCCCTGTAGAGGGTTTTGGCTTTTTGGTGTTTATCCCGGGTGTCCTGTGATGATGCACCCTCTTAGTTCGGACGGGATTACTATTCAAGGCCGGATTATCCCAAAAATTTATTTCGGTTTTCCAGGCGCTTTCCATCGCACAGTATTTTTGTACTATGGACGCCAAGTCAGCGAAGTGTGTCATATCACGATGACTTACAGCGTTAAGGATTCCCTTGTCCGTGCAATTACTGCAGAAAATTGAGATTGCGTCTTCCTCGCGGCAATCCTTTATCCTGTTCATGACCAGGAGGAATCTGGCCCAGTAATGATGTACTGTTTCCTCGGGCCTCTGCCTGATTTGGGAGAGATCGCTTATGATTGGGTGGGCGGGTGTCGTTGAATCTGAAACCTCACCCAATCCAAGATTCGGAGGCCGAAGAGTTTCCGAACTCTGAAGTTCGGATTCTTGGATGTTGTCCAGTGAATCTGGCCCGTTGCCTGATCCTAAGCTCAGGTCTTGAGTTACATCTCCCCCTCCACGGGTATCCGGCTTGGAGGGGTCGGGAATTCGGACGTAGCTAGTCCTTAAAATAGATGAAGGGTCGCCGCACTGCGTCTCTACCACGACAACGTGGTGGGTGACTTGGGGAGAGTTAATTTCTCTTAGATCAGGTTTAAGCCCGACCTGGTCGTAATCCGTAGCGACCCCCAGGGCGGCGATGCGATCCAAGAGCTTGTTTACGGAAGAGAGCTCCATTGGATCTAGCTGCTCGATGAGCTCCGAGCTGACGTGTAGGTTGCTTTTGATGACCCGAGAGGTCACCGTCGGCGCAACAGCCGAACTGGCGGTCATGAGGAAACCACCTAGCCGGAGGGTTTGGCCGACAGCCAAGGCTCCTTAGCAACGGCGCCATCTTTAAAGACGGGAGGAGGCATCCTTCCTGATTGTGACGGCACAGAGGAACTCTCAATGAAAGCACCAATGTCGGTGTCAAAACCAGCGGATCTCGGGTAGTGGGTCCCGAACTGTGCGTCTAGGCCGGATGGTAACAGGAGGCAGGGAACACGATGTTTTACCCAGGTTCGGGCCCTCTTGATGGAGGTAAAACCCTACATCCTGCTTGATTAATATTGATGATATGGGTAGTACAAGAGTAGATCTACCACGAGATCAAGGAGGCTAAACCCTAGAAGCTAGCCTATGGTATGATTGTTGTATATGGAGTTGATTGCCTACGAACTACAACCCTCCGGTTTATATAGACACCGGATAGGGTTAGGGTTACATAGAGTCGGTTACAATGGTAGGAGATCTTGAATATCCGCATCGCCAAGCTTGCCTTCCACGCCAAGGAAAGTCCCATCCGGACACGGGACGAAGTCTTCAATCTTGTATCTTCATAGTCCTGGAGTCCGGCTGAAGGTATAGTCCGGCTACCCGAACACCCCCTAATCCAGGACTTCCTCAGCCACACTTTGCCACACATTTTTTCCAAGCTTGCCTAAGGTTAATTCATAAAAATGAGAGCCACAAGTTGGCAAGCCTAAGGGAATCTTGCCTTATTTTGTGTGTGTATGCCATGTGGGGTCCAAGTGTGGCTTGACTAAGGTGTGGCTTGAACGAAACACTCGCCTCATAGACTCTATCCTCATAGATTCCCGACGTCCGAGAAGGAGCAAGGAACCTCGCGGTAGAGCGTCTGCACTCATAATATTTTATATTACTCCCTCCGTCTAGGTGAATAAGTCATATTTGGTTGTGCACCGTGACCAAGAAGGAGGGAAAAACAAGAGAACTTAATGTTTATTTGCTAATTAATAGCATTGCATGCAATAAACTAACCACTGCATGTTGTGTTTGGTAGTCTCGAGTCATTGAAAACATGCATGCCCACATCTCTTATTGGTTGATATGTCATGAAACAAGAATGTTTATTTGCTAATTAATAGCATTACATGCATGCCCGACGACCGAGAAGGAGCGAGGAACCTCGTGGTGGAGCATCTACACTCATAATATTTTATATTATTCAGTGATATAAAATCAACCAACCATCTCCACAGTAGACCGGAAGAGTACGAAACACGGCAACCCAGTGTAGTTACATCCTACTGTACACGGCCAACTCACGCTGTCACCATATTTCTTGGCCTCCGTGAGACACCTAGCTCTAGTAATCCAGCAGCCCGTATCGCTTCTCACTCCTAATCTCTCTCAAAGTGCGGCGGGCTAGTGTTTTTGCCTTCTATTGAGGTCGGTTAACTCATCACATGTTAGCGACATGCCAAGTGCATTCTAAAAAATTTACCGTACTCTATTGTTATGCCAAGAAGAGGAAGCGCTTTGACCGATGGACCAAACAAGACAGGCGTGCCGTGTCGTGAGTGGGTCTAGTTTCTCATTTTGAACATGTTTGGTGTAGTAGTAACACTTGGTTTTGACTATTGATAAGATTTTATATAGGGCCTAATGTATTCTTCGAGGATGGCTTTGACTATTGATAAGGTTTTATATAATTTGAAAATTATATCATTCGAAGATCCTTTCACATTCCGTTTAAAAAAAAGATCCTTTCACGTACAAATCTGACTATATGCTTTGAGCAACTTGCGTGTCCTATACTGCTCCTGTTTGGATACTCTAACTTAGCTAGAGGTTAGACTAACTCATGACTAACCATAAACTAACTATAGCCAAAGAGGTGTTTGGGTGACAGGGTTAGATTGATAACAAATGCACTTGATGGTGATACAAAAGTGATTTTTCAGTGGGCCCAATGAGAACTATCTCCAATTAGCACCTCTTGGACGGGATAGTTTTTTTGGTGGGTTCGGTGCAACTTGCTCCAATTTAACCCTCATGCTTGGATACTTTAGGGCTATTTGAGCCCAACTAGGTCAAACTAACTCTAACCCATGGATTCAAACAGGGCCAAAGTTAGTCTCGGAAAACGCATTAAGCCCTATATACATGGACAGACGGAGTACATGATACTAGCAAACGCTCACCATTAGTAGTAGTTCATTGGTTGGTTTCGATTTTTGATTCAGTTGCTGTGCTGCTACCGTCCAATATTCGCGTGTGGTTGTTTCTAGAGTAAAAAGGAGGTACTAGTACTTACTGTGGGAAAGGTGAAGTGATGGTTGCTTCGCCCAAGAAACTTATTACTGTGGGAATATGGGAGTACTAGCGGATTCAACGAACAAAGAAATGATGGTTTCTTCGTCCGAGCAACTTACTGTGGCGAAGGTGGGGCTCTATGATTTGACTGCTCACTAGTCATTACTACTGTGGCGCAACAACCGGGGTGAATCTTTCCTTGCAGTTGTGCACTCAATATTGCTGCATGGCAGGTGGAGCCGGATGAAGGATGTCCCACATGTCGGCGAAACGAAGTTTAATTGTTTCTGGCATTGCTATCAATCCTTCAAGATTTGTTTATATGTACGCATCATTTTAATGAAATGGTACTTTGATGCTATGAAGGTTTCAACTTTGGTTCCCGCAGGAAAAAATGTTTCAACTTAGGATTCATGTGTCCTCTTGCCTCAAGATTATCTTGTTACAACATTCCATCAAATACAAATGAAACTACCATGGATGCTAATGCATCTCAATGGTTCACAGATCAACGCCAATATTCACATCACAACTGAAGACAAAGTTGTGCGAAGGTGTACAAATAAAGAAAAATATATAATTGATCGATGCTGTTTGTAGGCATGGCTCCATTTCCTGGGCACATTATTCATTGGTTGGCAGCTAGTTTCACCCAGCTTTGTAGACAAAAAAGAGGTGTGGGAGTCCTGGATTAGGGGGTCTCCGAACAGCCGGACTATATCCTTTGGCCGGACTGTTAGACTATGAAGATACAAGATTGAAGACTTCATCTCATGTCCGGATGGGACTCTACTTGGCGTGGAAGGCAAGCTAGGCAATACGGATATGGATATTTCCTCCTTTGTAACCGACCTTGTGTAACCCTAACCCTCTCCGGTGTCTATATAAACCGGAGGGTTTAGTCCGTAGGACAATATACAATCATACCATAGGCTAGCTTCTAGGGTTTAGCCTCTCCGATCTCGTGGTAGATCAACTCTTGTAATACCCATATTATCAAGAATAAATCAAGCAGGACCTAGGGTTTTACCTCCATCAAGAGGGCCCGAACCTGGGTAAAACATCATGTCCCCTGCCTCCTGTTACCATCCGCCTTAGACGCACAGTTCGGGACCCCCTACCCGAGATCCGCCGGTTTTGACACCGACATTGGTGCTTTCATTGAGAGTTCCTCTGTGTCGTTGCCGTTAGGCTTGATGGCTCCTACGATCATCGATAGCGATGTAGTCCAGGGTGAGACTTTTCTCCCGGGACAGATCTTTGTGTTCGGCGGCTTCGCACTGCGGGCCAACTCGCTTGGCCATCTGGAGCAGATCGAAAGTTACGCCCCTGGCCACCAGGTCAGGTTTGGAAGCTTAAACTACACGGCCGATATTCGCGGAGACTTGATCTTCGACGGATTCAAGCCTCTGCCTTGTGCGTCACGCGGTCACGATGAGTACGATTTAGCTCTACCATCAGACAATGTTCAGGAGATCGCACCGGTAGCCGCTCCGACCCTCAATTCGGAGCCTATTGCGCCATCCGAGGACAGAGGGATAGACCCCGCCACGGAGGCCGCACTCTCAGCGACAATCGAGCCGAGGATCGACCTTACCCTTCACGAGACCCGTGTTGCTAAACTGCCGGATCCTTCTCCGGCCACGGACTCCGAACCGCCTACGCCCGTTCCTATCGAATCCGATTGGGCGCTGATCATGGAGTTTACCTCAGCGGATATTTTTCAGCACTCACCCTTCGGTGACATACTGAACTCATTAAGGTCTCTCTCCTTGTCAAGAGGATCCTGGCCGAACTATGTCCGGCAGGATTGGGATGCGGATGACGAAGAACTTCGCCGCCCACCCACCACCCACTTAGTAGCCACTGTCGATGACTTAACCGACCTGCTCGACTTCAACTCCGAAGACATCAACGGTATGGACGACGATGCAGGAGATGAACAGGGACCACTGCCCATAGGGCATTGGACACCCACTTCATCACATGACGTATACATGGTGGACACACCAAAAGAAAACGACGACGAGGAACGGAAGGACGCATCGAAGGGTTGTCCCCTCGAGAAGCAGTCAAAGCGGCGGCGTAAGCGCCGCTCCAAATCCCGCCTCGGCAAAAACAACGATCATATAGACCCAGCATTAGAGCAGGGTGAACCATCGCCGGACCACAGCAACACGGAGAATCAAACCGAACAACCCGACTCTGTCAAAGATAATAGTCTGGATGACATCACACCAGACAGAAGATAATAGTCCGGACGACATCACACCGGACAGACACCCGGAGCAATAGAATGCCCATCAAAGGCTTGTTGCCACCGTGCGGAGTCTAAAAAAGCAGAAGCAAAGGCTCAAGGCTGCGCAAGACACACTTAGAATCAGATGGAGTAAAGGACTCCACACAGTAGCAAAGTACGGCGGTAATCGCCCCACCAAGAGCTACCCGAAGCGGAAGTTGCTACCTGAATTCGATGAGGAGGCCTTAGATCCCCCGCAACCAAAAATTAAAATGGCCATCTGGCCGGATAGACGACCTCACGGCCAACATAGAGCGGCAAACAACGCCGCACATAAGCCAATACGCGATCCACACGAGGGCTCGCATCAAAAGGACGGTGCAACCAGATCCATCTATGGACCACGCAACCGCGCTCCAGCATACGACGCAACACAACAAACATCCGAACAACGCGGTACACCCAGATACAGGGGTGCCGCACACCCCCTATGTTTCACCGACGAGGTGCTGGACCATGAATTTCCAGAGGGATTCAAACCCGTAAACATAGAGGCATACGACGGAACAACGGACCCTGGGGTCTGGATTGAGGACTATATCCTCCATATCCATATGGCTCGAGGAGATGATCTCCACGCCATTAAGTATTTACCCCTCAAACTTAAAGGGTCAGCTCGGCACTGGCTTAAGAGCCTCCCCGAAAGCTCCATTGGAAGCTGGGAAGAGCTCGAAGACGCTTTTCGGGCAAATTTTCAAGGGACTTATGTCCGACCTCCGGATGCGGACGATTTAAGTCATATAACTCAACAGCCCGGAGAGTCAGCCCGAAAACTGTGGAACAAGTTTCTTACTAAAAAGAAACAAATATTCGACTGTCCAGACGCCGAAGCCTTGGCAGCTTTTAAACACAGCGTCCGAGACGAATGGCTTGCCAGACACCTCGGCCAAGAAAAGCCGAGAATAATGGCAGCATTAACAAGCCTCATGACCTGCTTTTGCGCAGGCAAGGACAACTGGCTAGCCCGATGCAGCACCAGCGACCCAAGTACATCCGAAGTTAGAGATGGAAACGGGAAATCACGACGCAGCAAAAATAATAAGCGCCGGAATAAAGAAGACAGCCCGAAGAGCACGACAGTAAACGCCGGATTCAGAAGCTCTCGGCCAGGTCAGCAAAAGCCGCCCTCTAAAGGCAGCAGAGACGAACTGTCCAGCCTAAACAAAATTCTGGACCAAATATGTCAGATCCATAGCACCCCTGGTAAACCCGCTAATCATACCCACAGAGAATGTTGGGTCTTCAAGCAGTCCGGCAAGCTCGACGCCGTACACAAGGGGGAGGATACACCAAGCGAAGACGAGGATGAGCCTCTCAAGCAAGACACTGGGGAACAAAAGAAATTTCCACCAGAAGTCAAAACAGTAAACGTGTTACACGTGATCAAGGGGAGAAACAAAGCGGCACTCCTAGAGAAATATGCCAAAGGGCCTATCACCGCGGAGTCCTACCACTGGTCGTCTGACCGATCACTTTCGACCATCGGGATTACTCAGCAAGTATCCGACGTGCAGGATGGGCTGCCTTGGTATTAGACCCAATAATTGACGGATACCTCTTCACACGAGTCCTGATGGACGGTGGCAGCAGTCTAAACCTGATATATCAGGACACAGTCCACAAAATGGGGATAGACCCAACAAAAAATTCGCCACAGCAATACTACCTTTAGAGGAGTAACGCCAGGCTCAGGGGCTCATTGCACGAGCTCCCTGCTACTAGAGGTTATATTCGGCTTCCCTGATAACTTCCATAGTGAAAATTTAACTTTCCACATTGCTCCGTTCCAAAGTGACTATCAAGCACTACTCGGACGCGAAGCTTTCGCTCGCTTCAACGCAATACCGCATTACGCTTCCCTCACGCTTAAGATGCCCGGTCCACGTGGCATCATTACAGTTAGTGGAAATATTGAGCGATCCTTGCACGCTGATGAGAGTGCGACTGCCTTGGCAGCCGCACACTAAAACGGCCTCACCAACTAAAGCACTTGATAGGTCGTCAAGACCATGGACACGGTCAGACGAGTCCGGCGCAGCTATATGTAATCTATACAGGTTTGACGGCCACACCCCTGTTATAAAAACAAGGGGCTCCACGCACGTAATCAAGTGGCAATTTTCGCTCATCTTGAATTGTACATGGTTTCTTTAATATAACCTACCTTTTTGCACGACAACTTTTCACCTAAGTTCCTCTCTTTTACAGATGACCATCGTGCTACACCCGTCCAGGATACGGCACAACGGAGACACAGGCGCAGACGTGCAGCAGGGACCCGTTCCAAGGATTCTTTTTAGATTAAGACCCTGCGTAAACCTTTCTTACTTTCTCTTGTTGATACACATCCCTCGGATTCTCAGTACTATTGAGAAGGATGTTGACGTCTTGGCATGTGGCCACGTCAGAATAATGGACGTACCTGTACACCAGGGGCTTCTTACAAAGAGCACTGTTTCGGCCCGGTTTATACCATAAAGACCGAATACCTTAGGGAGTGTTTAGCGTCGCGAGTTTGGCCTTATATGCATCAGCTCCGAATCATGTCTTTGGTCAAATGTTGGGTTTGCCCGGCTCCTGTGTTTTGCTGCCTTACGTTCCGCTCTATCGGCTAAGGCGGCACCAGGATAACTACTGCGATTGTGCCCCGGTTCATCCGGACGAGCACCTCAGTAGAGAAAGCCGAAAACTGACTATCATGATATAGCGTGAGACTGGTAAACCACTCGATGACCTATCGGAATGATAGAATTCCTCCGCCTTAATGAAGGGCCGTTTCCCGGCCAGGCATGTACGCACCTCGAATTCGGATGAGTGCGGAGCCACCAGGGCCTATATAGTAGCCCCACTGTCAAACTCCTATGGCTAAGTGAAAGTGTTAAAGCATTATAGTCCGGTTGCCTAGTTCGCTGCGCTATCACCTCCTTATTAGGACCAAGACGTTGGATTAAGTGTGAACACGCGTCTTCTGCGAACACCCCCACATTATATGCGTGGGGGCTAAAGCCGACGACTGCAATCTTTCAGGTTATACACATGTATACATAAACAGCCGCACAGGAGGCATCACAATACTTCCGGGCACAAGTATAAATACAGCCTTGGTAAATTCAATAAAAACATTGTTTTTACAATGGGAATACATGTCATTCAAACATAATATTCTTCGAGCACTGGGCCTCTATCAAGCGAGCACCCTCAAGAACTTCTTCAAAATAGTGCTCGGCAGCCACTCGGCCTATGGCCGAACCCTGCGCCGCAATAGTGGTGGCATCCATCTCCGCCCAGTATGTCTTGACACGGGCAAGGGCCATCCACGAGCCTTCTATGCATGCCGACCTCTTCATTGCATTAATGCGTGGCACCGCATCAAGGAACTGCTGCACCAAGCTAAAATAACTGTTCGACTTTGTCCTTTCCGGCCATAGATGATCTACAGCAGACCTCATGGCGAGTCCGGACAACCTATTGAGTTCGGCCCATTCGGCTAGCTAATCAGTCAATGGAAGCGGACGCTCTGGAACGTTAAACTGCGACCAGAACAGCTTGTCCACTTCACGATCTGTTTGATCTCGGAAGTATTCGGCCGCATCGACAGCGCTCGCCGCCAAGTCCATATATGCATCTACCGAACTCCACAGCCGACCCAGAGGGGCATACCGCGGATCTCCGAACTTCCTTCGCAGCATAAAGGGCTTCCCCACCGCAATATCCCCGGCTTCACGCAGTTCCTCCTTCTTCGCTCTCATTGTAGAGCGGGTGTCTTTGGTCGCCATCGTGGCCTTTTCCAGGTCCACCGCCTTCGCCCGGTTTTCTTCTTCAAGAAGATGGCAACGGTCGGCAGTGTCTTTTAACTTTACATCCATCTTGGCCATTTTATCTTTGCTCTCGCAATGTGCGGCCTTTTCGGCTCTTAACTCTTCGGCCGCCTTCAAAGCGGCCACATTACTAATCCTTGTTTGTTCTTTGGCTCGGGCAAGTTCCGCCCGAAGGGTCTCCACGGTGGCAGCTCCGTCTGCAGACACAACATATTAAAGATACTGGCATCACGCTGCTCTTACTATGTGACATTCACCAGAAAACATTACTTACCCTGTGCCTCGTCAAGCCGCTTGTTAACAAGCTCGATGTCGGCATCTGCCGCATCCAGTTGCCGCTTTAGTTCAGCAAACTCATTAGTCCGGCTAGCCACCGGAGCTTCCACCACCTGCACATAAAGCGGTATGGTTATTACCTGGGCCTACGATCCTCTGTTTGCCGCCGTCCTCGGCGACAACCAGAGTCTCAGGGGCTACTATCTACACAGGGCACACCTAAAAATGTGCGGTACTATCGCAAATGTACATCATTTTACGTACCTCAAATCCCGTCAGTACACTCATAAAGGCGTCATGCAACCCGCTTTCGGCGGACGAAATCCTTTCCATCACCGTACCCATCAATGTACAGTGTTCTTCCGAGATGGTCGCTCGCTTTAGCAGATCCCTCAGTGCGTCCAACCGCATACCAGATGGCGCCGAGCTCCTTTGTTTGCTCTCTTCAAGAGCTGGATGCTGGGGACTCCGGGTGACTATAGGGTTATCTTCTGGCCTCACCAGATCCGGAGAGGCCCTCTTTGACGACACTTCAAGGTCGCCCGCTTCTTGAGCGGGGGAGTCTGGGGGAGGCGTTTCGCTCTCCATCATCTCCGGAAGAAGATCCCCCGAAGACGAGCTCTGTTGAGAAGGGCTAAGATCCGAACTGCAAGATAAACGCTTCGGTCATTTTCCTCGAAAGTAAGGTAGAATATCTTTACTATTAAGTATTTTTTGATCACTTACGGCTCATTAGAGGGCTGATCCCCGCGCGGACTTTGTGCGGCAAAAGCACCCTCCGAGGCAGGACCCTCTGGTGGAGACTTCTTCTCCCGTTTGGAAGCCTTGGTTTCCGGATCTTCAGAGGCAGTCCTCTTCCTTCCCCGAAGCAAGAGAAGGTCAGATTGTTCCCCTTGGTTATCCTCCTTCACAGAGGCGTTCATTCCCTCGGTTGGAATTGGTAGCGATGGGGGCCCGCTTTCGCCCTCATTATTCCCCCCTTTATCTTCCTTTGAGGGCTCCGAGCATGGTGCTAGCTCGAGCATCTTTTCCAGTACCGGATTGTCCAAACCCTCAGGAAGGGGGGCCGAACACCGAATCATCTTCACCTTTGTTAGCCAGTCCTGGTCAAAGAGCGATTTCTCAGAATGACATCATGATAAATGAAAGACGGTGTGTTCGGCTAGAGGATTACTTACTTGGTCGGCGGTGCGGTTGCTGATCAGGCCCACATCCTCGGTAGTATCCGGACACTCTATTTGGGGTCCTAAGAATGATTTATACATCTCCTTGTGCGTCAGGCCGAGGAAATTCTAAATAGTGCGCGGTCCTTCTGGGTTGAACTCCCACATGCGGAGGGACCGGCGTTTGCAAGGCTGGACTCGACGAACCATCATGACTTGCCCTACCATAACCAGACTGAAATCTCCTTCGAAGAAATCTTGAATGCGGCTCTGCAGTATAGGCACATCCTTGGCTGGGCCCCAGCTCAGCCCTCTGCTAATCCATGACATCAGTTGTTGTGGAGGGCCCGCACGGAAAGCAGGGGCAGCCACCCACTTGGCACTTCTAGGAGCTGTGATGTAAAACCACTCCTGTTGCCATAATCCGGACACCTCTGGAAAGGAACCCTTTGGCCATGAAGCTCCAGCGATCTTTCTTATTAATGCGCCTCTGCACGCTACATGCTGCCCCTCGACCATCTTTGGCTTCACGTCAAAGGTCTTGAGCCACATGCCGAAGTGAGGGGTAATGCGGAGGAAGGCCTCACATACGACAATAAATGCCGAGATGTGGAGAAAGGAGTCCGGGGCTAGATCGTGGAAATCTATCCCGTAATAGAACATCAAACCCCTAACGAAGGGATCCAGAGTGAGGCCTAGACCTCAGAAGAAGTGGGAGATGAACACAACGTTCTCGTTGGGTTCGGGAGTAGGGACGACCTGCCCTCGGGCAGGCAGCCGATGCGAAACGTTGACGGTCAGGTATCTGGCCTCCCTCAACTTCTTGATATCCTCTTCCGTAACGGAGGAGGGCATCCACCGGCCTTGAAGGCTAGATCTGGACATGATTGAAGGTCCGAAGCACCTGACCTGGGCTTTGGGTGTTAGAACTCGAGGCGGGGGAAGGGTTCGATTGAGCACGGGAGGGAAAAAAGTAAAAGCCTTGTCCCTTTATAAAGAGGGTGAATATCAAGCGTCCTCCTAGTGGCCGTTTGGGACTTGCCTAAATCTAGGAGTCCTGGGCACGGTTGGGTTACCCACGACTGTATTGATGAGAATCCCGTAATTAGGGGGACACGATCTCTGCTTTGACAAGACATGTCAAGAAACCGCCTCGCGTTATGTGTGGAGCTGGTTGAAGAAAAACGGTTCGAATAAAACACCGAGCCATGGCATGATGTCATGTTGCCAAAGCGTGTCAGCAGATTAAGATTTGTGGAAATATTATTCTCTCTACGGTGGTATGTGGAACTTATTTTGCAGAGTCGGACACTATCCTTGTATTCAAATTTTTCCGTGGTGTATTCGGAGGAGGAGCCCGCCTTTCAATGCCGAAGACAATACTGCGCGCCGGACTCATTGTCATTGAAGCCTGGTTCATGGGCTACTGTGGGAGTCCTGGATTAGGGGGTCTCCGGACAGCCGGACTATATCCTTTGGCCGGACTGTTAGACTATGAAGATACAAGATTGAAGACTTCGTCTCGTGTCCGGATGGGACTCTACTTGGCGTGGAAGGCAAGCTAGGCAATACGGATATGGATATTTCCTGCTTTGTAACCGACCTTGTGTAACCCTAACCCTCTCCGGTGTCTATATAAACCGGAGGGTTTAGTCCGTAGGACAATATACAATCATACCATAGGCTAGCTTCTAGGGTTTAGCCTCTTCGATCTCGTGGTAGATCAACTCTTGTAATACCCATATTATCAAGAATAAATCAAGCAGGACCTAGGGTTTTACCTCCATCAAGAGGGCCTGAACCTGGGTAAAACATCGTGTCCCCTGCCTCCTGTTACCATCCGCCTTAGACGCACAGTTCGGGACCCCCTACCCGAGATCCGCCGGTTTTGACACCGACAAGAGGTGTATGGAGGACACCACAATCCGATCATTTTGTGTGGCTCCACTAAAATCGAGCTGACCATCCCTATTTGCAAAGATATCCGGTCAGTGTGATTACAATAATAGTGGAAATAGATGATGAAACATAACACACACAAATAGAAGACGATCACCTCTGCGATCTCTCTTCAGGACTAACTACTTGTTGGAGAAGATTGGGCACGGAGTTGGATGAGGAGGATAGCAAAACCAATCTCGCTTTCTGCGGTCCCACAGAAATGTAAAAAACGTTGCCCGTGTGACATTTTGGCGGAACTGCACAAAACACTCTTAAGAAAAAAGTGATTTGTGCAGTTCACCAAAAGGCCGCAATAGCAACGAGGTGAAATGGACAACCCTGTTTGCAAAAGGAGGTAGAAAGGAAACAATTACTGCATGGTGGTTTATCAAAAATGGTTTGAGAACGAGATTGCAAGATGGAAAGTACGCCGGCTGAGATACGTTTTAAGCAAACAACTAAAGAAGATCCACATGCATGATTTTCCACATGCAACAACATGAGAAGATGGGCAGTGGAGCAAGGACGGAGGAAGCTGTACCCGAGGGTCGTCGGGATGAAACTAGGAGGGCGTCGGTGGCCGGGATCTGCCCATACTGTGGCAACGGGCAAGTGGCGAAGGCCCTGCGTCGCCGGAGCTTGGTCAGAGAGAACGACGGGTACGGCTGATCGGGACATGCTGCCGCAACGCCGTCGAATGGAGAAACGATGCACACACTATTGCATGATGGTCCAAACGCGACACTATGATCAGAGACCCTTCGACGAAACTGTGTGCGATGCCATAATCGCAAACATGGGTGTAAATAAACCGTCAAAAAAGGTGCAAAATGTTTGCGATGATGGATGCATCAAACACGGTTCATATTTTAGTTCCGTGTGCGATGCAGGGCATACTGTTCAGTTCAATTAACTGTTTGGGATGAGGAAGAACAAAAGAAATGGACAGCCAGATGAAGGCGTGTGCGATATATAGCATACAGTTCACTAGGATGAACTGTGTGTGATTAGGCAACACAATGGAAACAGTTCAACTGAACAAGATGTGTGTGATACGTGGCAAACAGGTCTGTAATCAGAAATGTGTGCGAAGACCAATAATAACACAGACGATTGCTGCTAATAAGCCATGTGATTTGCTCTATCTATAGTAGAATAACATGTATATGTAACTGAAATAAACATCCAATTACATAAGTGACTATACAAATCATTCACACACACCTCAATAAACAATTGCGTGCATTCTAATGTAGGAGAAACGATCGTCTAGTCATCTACTTCTTGTGACGCTCCCGCCACTGCTATGTGGATCGATCCCTCATCTAGGTCAGGAAGAAGACAGTTCCTCATGTCAACGATCCGCCTGTACATCTCGTAGCTTGTGTACGCGTCCATGGCCGCGTACTTGACATGTTGTTCATCCAGTCTCTTATGCCACACACTGTGCCAGGCGTTCCTGTCCTTATTGTTCTCATTGTTCATCTTCATGTAGTAGGGGTTGATGATGGACGAGGCGAGGTCAACCAGGGAGTTCAGTTTGTTGTTGTCTCTGTCCCAGACCTTGTAGTGGCTTCGGATGTTGACAAGATTCGGGCATTTCAAGCACGATAACCTTGAGTGCTTTTAGATCGTTGGTGGTGTCCACGGCAGCAAAACTATAGTTGGATCTGTTGATAAACCTGGAGAAACGCTCGCAATGCGTTGTGGCCAGGTGGTAGTGGTAGACAAGGATATCATGTCGCATGCACAACTGGGCGACGAGAACCTTCTGATCATGCCCGACACGACCCATGGTGTACTCGAGGTCAAAGCCGACCACTTGGTACTTGTCCTCGGCAAGGAATTGCTCCATAGTTTGCATGGAGCTCTCCACCAAGACCGGATCGTTCGTGTACACCACCGAGAGAGCCTACCCCCTCACGTGCGTGTCCACGACATGTTGTGTGGTGAACTGCCCGCCGTTGTCATCGTCGGACGCTGGGAGCGCCATTGGAACCGCTGGATGTCCTTTATGTATGTGTCCTCGTGGGTGTGCTTATTATGTCGTGTGAGACGAGAGATGAAGGTAAATGGCCGCAAGAATAAAAGGGGGCCGGGCGGCGTGGATTCTCGGCGCGTCCGCATGGCAGTTTTTGCAGCGGGTAACTGCATCGTTGCGCCGCGCCCGACGCAACCGCGTGCATGCAAACGTGCGTGATTGTGCGCTGGCCCCAAACACTGGCAGCGCGTGTGGAGGGACGAGGGCAGAGCAACCGAAGGGACGCGAGAGCAGAGCGCGTGTGGTGGGATGCGAGCAGAGCGCGCCGCGGTCGCCTGAACCGCAAGCAACCACATGCATAGAGTAGTTGAACACACAGGAAATGGTCGCCTACAAGCCGGCCGACAGTTGCGTCGCTGCGTAGAGAGCGGCCGTGTGCTACCACCTCCGTCTAGTCTATAGCCCCCTTTATATTCTGTGCCATACTTTGCCCTCAAACTTAACCAACAAAATGTTAATGCATGTTACAGAAATTATATAATTGGAAACTATGTTCAAATACGAATCCAACTATATAATCTTTGGCGACATGCATTCGTATTTTATTAGTTAGATCATACTTACAAACCAGGATGGGAGTATAGTAGGTAATTAAATCGCAAACATTTTTTATTAACCATATGTGTACGTTGTCTTTCGTCCTCCTCTCGCACGTCTTGTCACTCCGCTGCCGCAGACGGCTTACAGCGCAAGCTTGCGCAGCGCGTGGGGGCGTTGTTTTGGCCAAACAGTGGCGCCAATGAATCATCGGTGAGCCCGTTCCCGCGCAACTTCGCAGGTTCCAGCGCAAGCTTCCCGCCCGACTCGGTGAAATCCCCCATAATCCCAATGCTTACTGGCCTGCAATAAAAACCCTTACGGCCGGCGAGTCCTGCGTCGCATTTTCCGCTCCCTTCCTGTAGCTTATCTCGTCTGCTTCTCCCACAATCGTAAATGGAACCGGTCCATCATCATCATTGAGCCACTCCGCCGTCATCAAAGGACAACTCTAACTGGGAACCTACACCGCGGCGGCGGTGCAGTCCCCGGCGTAGTGTAGTGCGCGTGGCGTCCCTGTTGGGTGTGCGCGGAACACCCACCACACGCTCCGCCGCCGGTGCCTGTCGGCAGTTGTTGCTGGCCACCGTTGCCGCCACACCACCGATGAAAGCCAGGGCCATCGCCCGCTCCGCTGCTGCGCCCCGAAGGCAGGAGGTGGAGGTCGTGGCCGCCACCCCGTCGTCGGCCGCCGTGGCTACCAGCCCACCGTCGACCGCTGGGGTCATCACCCGCTCCGCCACCGCCGCCCGAAGGAGGAAGGTGGAGGTGGATGCCCGCACGTGCGTCGGCGACCTTGCGCGCTACACCGAGTTCCTGCGGGAGGAGGAGGAGCGCCTCGTCGAGCACACAAAGAGCATTATCGCCGCCGTGGCCGCGACACATGCTACCTCAGAGGCGAGGAATGAGGAGATCTACGGGGAGAACCACCACTTCGAGAGGGGTCGTCTAGAGCGGCAGAGGGCATTCGAGGTGAGCGTCGCTGAAGCTGCAACAACGGCAGGCACCGTATTGTGGTTGCCCAGCTCGTCGGTAGGCTCCTCCTCCTCTGCCACTTACTGAGCGCTCGACAGAGGAGAGGCAGCCGGAAGTAGTACAAAGCCCCTCCGCAGTAGTAGTAATAGTAGTATTTAGGGGCTATTTTGTTCAGTTCATCTGGCTATAGATGTGGTGGAACTGTACAATGTACTTAAAATTAGCTAGTATATATAGTTGAATTAGCTATTTTAGTACGTGGTTGGCAACAATTGGGGAAAATTTTGGTCGGTTCAGCTGTCGAGTTGAACTGTTTGTATAAATTAAGAATGGATGCTTAATCAATGAAGGAAATCTATGCTTAGTCATTGAATTTTAGTTGCAGAAATTAGATACTGCTAGTGATTTTTAGATTCATATTTTTGAAAAATCACTGTGTTACAAGGTTGAAAAATCGAATGTTACTAGATCAACAAATGTCAATCTTTCCAGTTTGACAAATGGTAACATACCCAATATGATAGATGCAAATCACACCAAATTGTTTGTAAGTGGTTGCACACGGGTCATCCAAAAGAACCGTTTGCGTTGAAGAGATGCGCAAATCCTGCTCTCACTTTGCATCATGTCGTCCTGGGGTCGACGGGCAGGGGGCAGGAGGACGGCAGCTGGTGGCGCTGAGAGGTAGCGTTCGAAGGCGGCGTCCCATGCTGTTGAGGGGGGCGTGCGCACAGAGAGGAAGGCGGGTGACCATGGAAGTCAAAGGGCTCGCTTCCTAGTGAGCCCCGCGCAGCGTACAACTCGCATGCTTCCCGGTGAGCCTGCGCATTTGAGGACAGCTTGCACTCCTCTCGGTCAGCCTACGCACCTGATTGCGTTTGCACGCCTCCCGTTCAGTCAAGGTCAAGCAGCTGTCCGCACGGAACCTCCTATGGCCATTAAAACCAAGACACGTGGCTTCACATGAATGGTTAACAGAACACACACGATTTGTATTATACAAACGTTTGAGATATTAAAGTCACATCAATTTTTTAAAAATGCCTTTGTTGGCTATCATTATTCGAGTGCGCCTTCTCTCAAAATGGACACGAAAAATACCACATCATGGGTGCCATTCCATGATAGCATGCCAAGTTTCATGAATTTCAGATGACTTTTGGATTTACTAGAATTTAAAAACAAGGCATCTCAATGTTTTGCCGGCAATCAACGGTGCCCTTGTCTTTGAAACTCATTCCCATTTCTTGGATGGGACCTAAGCATGCACCCAAGGACACATATTTGTTTTTTCAACCAATTTATATGCACTGGAGCATGTGCATGTAGTTCAAATTTGAATTATGCACATAAATGCATTGAAAACATAGTTAATGCATAAATATGTCCAAACGAACCCCGAAAAATCACAAAAGTTGACACAACACTCCTGTTGTTCTATGTTGACATGAGAATTTTTTTGGAAGCAATAAGAGACAATGGATATCATTTCATCCCCAAAGGTGGGATGTTCCCTACCGAAACCATCATGCTTGTTGTGAGAAACTCTGGTTTGTGAGAAGCATATACCCAAACCTGCCCCAAATGGGACAAATTTTTTACCACGACATGTTGATGTCGCTCCATGAAAGCATGCCAAGTTTCATGAATTTCAGACGAGTTTTGTATTTACTAGAATTTAAAAACCATGCATCTCAATGTTTTGCCAGCAATCAACGGTGCCCTGATGTTTGAAATTCATTCCAACTTCTTGCATGGGACCTAAGCATGCACCCAAGGACACATATTTTATTTTCCAACCAATTTATATGCACTAGAGCATGTGCATGTAGTTCAAATTTGAATTATGCACATAAATGCATTGAAAACTCAGTTAATGCATAAAAAATGTCCAAACGAACCCCCAAAATCACAAAAGTTGACACAACACTCTTGTTGTTCTATGCTGACACGAGAAATTTTTTGGAAGCAATAAGAGGTAATGGATATCGTTTCATCCCCAAAGGTGGGACGTTCCCTACCCAAACCATCGTGCTTGCTGTGAGAAGCTCTGGTGTGTGATAAGCATATACCCAAACCTGCCCCAAATGGGACAAAATTTTTACCACGACATGTTGATGCCGCTCCATGATAGCATGCCAAGTTTCATGAATTTCAGACGAGTTTTGGATTTACTACAATTTAAAAACCAGGCATCTGAATGTTTTGCCGGCAATCAACGGTGCCCTGGTGTTTGAAATCAATTCCCATTTCTTGCATGGGACCTAAGCATGCACCTAAGAACACATATTTGATTTTTCAACCAATTTATATGCACGGGAGCATGTGCATGTAGTTCAAATTTGAATTATGCACATAAATGCATTGAAAACTCAGTTAATGCATAAAAATATCCAAATGAACCCCGAAAAATCACAAAATTTGACACAACACTCCCATTGTTCTATGTTGACACGAGAAAATTTTGGGAAGTAATAAGAGGCAATGGACATCGTTTCGTCCCCAAAGGTGGGACATTCCCTACCCAAACCATCATGCTTGTTGTGAGAAGCTCTTGTTTGGAGAAGCATATACCCAAACCTGCCCCAAATGGGACAAAATTTTTACCACGACATGTTGATGCCGCTCCATCATAGCATGCCAAGTTTCATGAATTTCAGACCAGTTCTTGATTTACTAGAATTTAAAAACCAGGCATCCCAATATTTTGCCGGCAATCAACGGTGCCCTGGTATTTGAAATTCATTTCCATTTCTTGCATGGGACCTAAGCATCCACCCAAGGACACATATTTGATTTTTCAACCAATTTATATGCACTGGAGCATGTGCATGTAGTTCAAATTTTAGTTATGCACATAAATGCATTGAAAACTCAGTTAATGCATAAAAATGTCCAAACGAACCCCCAAAAATCACAGAAATTGACACAACACTCCTGTTGTTCTATGTTGACACGAGAAATTTTTTGGAAGCAATAAGAGGCAATGGATATCGTTTCATCCCCAAAGGTGGGAAGTTCCCTACCCAAACCATCATGCTTGTTGTGAGAAGCTCTGGTTTGTGAGAAGCATATACCCAAACCTGCCCCAAACAGGACAAAATTTTTACCACGACATGTTGATGCCACTCCATGAAAGCATGCCAAGTTTCATGAATTTCAGATGATTTTGGATTTACTAGAATTTAAAAACCAGGCATCTCAATGTTTTGCCGGCAAATAACAGTGCCTTGGTGTTTGAAATTCATTCCCATTTCTTGCATGGGACCTAAGCATGCACCCAATGACACATATTTGATTTTTCAACCAATTTATATGCATTGGAGCATGTGCATGTAGTTCAAATATGAATTATGCACATAAATGCATTGAAAACTCAGTTAATGCATAAAAATGCCCAAACGAACCCCGAAAAATCACAAAAATTGACACAACACTCTTGGTTTCATATGTTGACACGAGAAAAAATTTAGAAGCAATAAGAGGCAATGGATATCGTTTCGTCCCCAAAGGTGGGACATTCCCTACCGAGACCATCATGCTTGTTGTGAGAAGCATATACCCAAACCTGCCCCAAATGAGACAAAATTTTTACCACGACATGTTAATGCCACTCCATGATAACATGCCAAGTTTCATGAATTTCGGACAAATTTTGGATTTAGTAGAATTACAAAAGCAAGTACGTCGACGGTTGCCAGAGAGCCACGGTGCCGTGGTATTCGAATTTCATCCCCATTTCTTGCATGTGGGATAAGCATAAACCCATGGACACATATATGATTTTACAACCCATGTTGGTGCACCGTAGCATGTGCATGTAGTTGAATTGTGCACCTGAACTGGCTAGAAAACCAATTTAATGTATAAAATGTTCAAACGAACCCTGAATAATTCCAATTCTTTTACGACACACATATAGTTGCATGTTCACTCCAGATAAAAGGTCTAGCAATTCAAACACCGTCCATTGCCGCTGTGACCCCATTATGTAATTCAAATCAAGATGAAAAATCAAGTAGATCGCACACAGTTTATTATCACCAACCGAGTGAGATGCAACACAAAATATCCTAGAGCACCGTCGGTGTATAGTATGCCTATGGCTTATGCAAGAAGGTGCATCGGCTACAGTCCACAGCCGGCGTCTCAAGCACACTAGCTTGCTCCCCAAATATCATTTCACTGTTCAATCGTCGCCGGTGAAAGATGGGCACGTGGTGAAGGAAATATGCCCTAGAGGCAATAATAAAGTTATTATTTATTTCCTTATATCATGATAAAAGTTTATTATTTATGCTAGAATTGTATTAACCGGAAACATAATACATGTGTGAATACATAGACAAATAGAGTGTCACTAGCATGCCTCTACTTGACTAGCTCGTTGATCAAAGATGGTTATGTTTCCTAACCGTAGACATGAGTTGTCATTTGATTAACGGGATCACATCATTAGGAGAATGATGTGATTGACTTGACCCATTCCGTTAGCTTAGCACTTGATCATTTAGTTTGTTGCTATTGCTTTCTTCATGACTTATACATGTTCCTATGACTATGAGATTACGCAACTCCCGTTTACCGGAGGAACACTTTGTGTGCTACCAAACGTCACAACATAACTGGGTGATTATAAAGGTGCTCTATAGGTGTCTCCGAAGGTACTTGTTGGGTTGACGTATTTCGAGAATAGGATTTGTCACTCCGATTGTCAGAGAGGTATCTCTGGGCCATCTCGGTAATGCACATCACCTAAGCCTTGCAAGCATTGCAACTAATGAGTTAGTTGCGAGATGATGTATTACAGAACGAGAAAAGAGACTTGCCGGTAACGAGATTGAACTAGGTATTGAGATGCCGACGATCGAATATCGGGCAAGTAACATACCGATGACAAAGGGAACAACGTATGTTGTTATGCGGTCTGACCGATAAAGATCTTCGTAGAATATGTAGGAGCCAATATGAGCATCCAGGCGCACCCCTAGGGCCGGCCGCACCTCCCCCTCTCCCTCCTTTATATACGGGGGCAAGGGGGCACCCCATGACACACAAGTTGATCTTTGTGATCATTCCTTAGCCGTGTGCGGTGCCCCCTTCCACCATATTCCACCTCAGTCATATCATAGCAGTGCTTAGGAGAAGCCCTGCATCGGTAGAACATCATCACTGTCATCATGCCGTCGTGCTGACGAAACTCTCCATTAACACTCGGCTGGATCGGAGCTCGAGGGACGTCGCCGAGTTGAACGTGTGCAGAACTCGGAGGTGCCGTACGTTCGGTACTTGGATCGGTCGGATCGGGAAGACGTACGACTACTTCCTCTACGTTGTGTCAACGCTTCCGTTGCCGGTCTACGAGGGTACGTAGACAACACTCTCCCCTCTCGTTGCTATGCATCACCATGATCTTGCGTGTGCGTATGAATTTTTTTGAAATTACTACGTTCCCCAACAGTGGTATCAAAGCCAGGTTTTATGCGTTGATGTTATATGCACGAGTAGAACACAAGTGAGTTGTGGGCGATATAAGTCATACTGCTTACTAGCATGTCATACTTTGGTTCGGTGGTATTGTTGGATGAAGCGGCCCGGACCGACATTATGCGTACGCTTACGCGAGACTGGTTCTACCGACGTGCTTTGCACACAGGTGGCTGGCGGGTGTCAGTTTCTCCAACTTTAGTTGAATCGAGTGTGGCTACGCCCGGTCCTTGCGATGGTTAAAACAACACCAACTTGACAAACTATCGTTGTGGTTTTGATGCGTAGGTAAGAACGGTTCTTGCTAAGCCCGTAGCAGCCACATAAAACTTGCAACAACAAAGTAGAGGACATCTAACTTGTTTTTGCAGGGCATGTTGTGATGTGATATGGTCAAGACATGATGCTAAATTTTATTGTATGAGATGATCATGTTTTGTAACCGAGTTATCGGCAACTGACAGGAGCCATATGGTTGTCGCTTTATTGTATGCAATGCAATCGCGCTGTAATGCTTTACTTTATCACTAAGCGGTAGCGATAGTCGTGGAAGCATAAGATTGGCGAGACGACAACGATGCTATGATGGAGATCAAGGTGTCGCACTGGTGACGATGGTGATCATGACGGTACTTTGAAGATGGAGATCACAAGTACAAGATGATGATGTCCATATCATATCACTTATATTGATTGCATGTGATGTTTATCTTTTATGCATCTTATCTTGCTTTGATTGACGGTAGCATTATAAGATGATCTCTCACTAAATTTCAAGATAAAAGCGTTCTCCCTGAGCATGCACCGTTGCCAAAGTTCGTCGTGCCTAGACACCACGTGATGATCAGGTGTGATAAGCTCTACGTCCATCTACAATGAGTGCAAGCCAGTTTTGCACACGCAGAATACTCAGGTTAAACTTGACGAGCCTAGCATATGCAGATATGGCCTCGGAACACTGAGACCGAAAGGTCGAGCGTGAATCATATGGTAGATATGATCAACATATTGATGTTCACCATTGAAAGCTACTCCATTTCACGTGATGATCGGTTATGGTTTAGTTGATTTGGATCACGTGATCACTTAGAAGATTAGAGGGATGTCTTTCTAAGTCGGAGTTCTTAAGTAATATGATTAATTGAACTTAAATTTATCATGAACTTAGTCCTGGTAGTATTAGCATATCTATGTTGTAGATCAATAGCTCGCGTTTAGCTCCCCTATTTTATTTTTGATATGATCCTAGAGAAAATTAAGTTGAAAGATGTTAGTAGCAATGATGCGGATTGGATCCGTGATCTGAGGATTATCCTCATTGCTGCACAAAAGAATTATGTCCTTAATGCACCGCTAGGTGACAGACCTATTGCAGGAGCAGATGCAGACGTTATGAACGTTTGGCTAGCTCAATATGATGACTACTTGATAGTTAAGTGCACCATGCTAAACGGCTTAGAATCGGGGCTTCAAAGACGTTTTGAACGCCATGGAGCATATAAGATGTTCCAAGAGTTGAAATTGGTATTTCATACTCATGCCCGTGTCAAGAGGTATGAGACCTCTGATAGTACTTTGCGTACAAGATGGAGGAGAATAGCTCAACCAGTGAGCATGTGCTCAGTTTGTCTAAGTACTACAATTGCTTGAATCAAGTGGGAGTTAATCTTCCAGATAAGAGAGTAATTGACAAAATTCTCTAGTCACTATCACCGAGTTACTAGAACTTAGTGATGAACTATAATATGCAAGGGATGACAAAAGTAATTCCCAAGCTCTTCGTGATGTTGAAATCGACGAAGGTAGAAATCAAGAAAAGCATCAAGTGTTGATGGTTGACAAAGACCACTAGTTTCAAAAAGGGCAAAGGGAAGAAAGGGAACGTCAAGAAGAACGGCAAGCAAGTTGTTGCTCAAGTGAAGAAGCCCAAGTCTGGACCTAAGCCTGAGACTGAGTGCTTCTACTGCAAAGGGACTGGTCACTAGAAGCGGAACTGCCCCAAGTATTTGGTGGATAAGAAGGATGGCGAGGTGAACAAAGGTATATTGGATATACATGTTATTGATGTGTACTTTACTAGTGTTTATAGCAACCCCTCGATATTTGATACTAGTTAGTTGCTAAGAGTAGTAACTCAAAACCGGAGTTGCAGAATGAACAGAGACTAGTTAAGGGCGAAGTGAAAATGTGTGTTGGAAGTGGTTCCAAGATTGATATGATCATCATCACACACTCCCTATACTTTCGGGATTAGTGTTGAACCTAAATAAGTGTTATTTGGTGTTTGCATTGAGCATGAATATGATTTGATCATGTTTATTGCAATACGATTATTCATTTAAGTAAGAGAATAAATTGTTGTTCTGTTTACATATATGGTTACACACCCAATGAAAATGGTTCGTTTGATCTCGATCATAGTGATACACATATTCATAATATTGAAACCAAAAGATGCAAAGTTAATAATGATAGTGCAACTTATTTGTGGCACTGCCGTTTAGGTCATATTGGTGTAAAGCGCATGAAGAAACTCCATGCTGATGGACTTTTGGAATCACTTGATTATGAATCAGTTGATGCTTGCGAACCATGCCTCATGGGCATGATGACTAAGACTCTGTTCTCTGGAACAATGCAGCAAGCAACAGATTTGTTGGAAATCATGCATACTGATGCATGTGGTCCGATGAATATTGAAGCTCGCGGCAGGTATCATTATTTTCTGATCTTCACAGATGATTTGAGCAGATATGAGTATATTTACTTGATGAAACACAAGTCTAAAACATTTGAAAAGTTCAAAGAATTTCAGAGTGAAGTGGAGAATCATCGTAACAAAATAAAAGTTTCTACGATATGATCGCAGAAGTAAAATATTTGAGTTACGAGTTTGGCCTTCAGTTAAAACAATGTGAAATAGTTTCACTATTCACGCCACCTGGAACACCATAGTGTAATGGTGTGTCCGAACGTCGTAACCGTGCTTTATTAGATATGGTGCGATCTATGACGTCTCTTACTGATTTACCGCTATCGTTTTGGGGTTATGCATTAGAGACAGCTACATTCACATTAAATAGGGCACCGTCTAAATCCGTTGAGACGACACCGTATGAACTATGGTTTGGCAAGAAACCTAAGCTGTCATTTCTTAAAGTTTGAGGTTGCAATGCTTATGTGAAAAAGTTTCAACCTGATAAGCTCAAACCCAAATCGGAGAAGTGCGTCTTCATAGGATACCCAAAAGAAAATGTTGGGTACACCTTCTATCACAGATCCGAAGGCAAGATATTCGTTGCTGAGAATGGATCCTTTCTAGAGAAGGAGTTTCTCTCGAAAGAAGTGAGTGGGAGGAAAGTAGAACTTGATGAGGTAACTATACCTGCTCCCTTATTGGAAAGTAGTTCATCACAGAAATCTGTTCCTATGACTACTACACCAATTAGTGAGGAAGCTAATGATGATGATCATGTAACTTCAGATCAAGTTACTACCGAACCTCTTAGGTAAACCAGAGTGATATCCGCACCAGAGTGGTATGGTAATCCTGTTCTAGAGGTCATGTTACTTGACCATGACGAGCCTACGAACTATGAGGAAGCGATGATGAGCCCAGATTCCGCGAAATGGCTTGAGGCCATGAAATCTGAGATGAGATCCATGTATGAGAACAAAGTATGGACTTTGATTGACTTGCACATTGATCGGCGAGCCATTAAGATTAAATGGATCTTCAAGAGGAAGACAGACGCTGATAGTAGTGTCACTATCTACAAAGCTAGAATTGTCGAAAAAAGGTTTTCGACAAGTTCAAGGTATTGACTACGATGAGAGTTTCTCACTCATATCTATGCTTAAGTCTGTCCGAATCATGTTAGCAATTGCCGCATTTTATGAAATCTGGCAAGTGGATAAACAAAACTGCATTCCTTAATGGATTTATTAAAGAAGAGTTGTATATGATGCAACCAGAAGGTTTTGTCAATACTAAAGGTACTAACAAAATATGCAAGCTCCAGCGATCCATCTATGGACTGGTGCAAGCATCTCGGAGTTGGAATATACGCTTTGATAAGTTGATCAAAGCATATAGTTTTATACAGAATTGCGGTGAAGCCTGTATTTACAAGAAAGTGAGTGGGAGCATTACAACATTTCTGATAAGTATATGTGAATGACATATTGTTGATCGGAGATAATGTAGAATTATTCTGCAAAGCATAAAGGAATGTTTGAAAGGATTTTTTCAAAGAAAGACCTCGGTGAAGCTGCTTACATATTGAGCATCAAGATCTATAGAGATAGATCAAGACGCTTGATAAAGTTTTTCAATGAATACATACCTTGACAAGATTTTGAAGTAGTTCAGAATGGAACAGTCAAAAAGGAGTTCTTGCCTGTGTTACAAGGTGTGAAGTTGAGTAAGACTCAAAACCCGACCATGGCAGAAGATAGAGAGAGAATGTAAGTCATTCTCTATGCCTCAGCCATAGGTTCTATAAAGTATGCCATGCTGTGTACCAGAACTATTGTATACCCTGCCCTGAGTTTGGCAAGGGAGTACAATAGTGATCTAGGAGTAGATCACCGGACATTGGTCAAAATTATCCTTAGTGGAATAAGGATATGTTTCTCGATTATGGGGGTGACAAAAGGTTCGTCGTAAAGGGTTACGTCGATGCAAGTTTTGACACTAATCCAGATGACTCTAAGTCTCAATCTGGATACATATTGAAAGTGGGAGCAATTAGCTAGAGTAACTCTGTGCAGAGCATTGTTGACATAGAAATTTGCAAAATACGTACGGATCTGAATGTGGCAGACCCGTTGACTAAACTTCTCTCACAAGCAAGACATGATCACACCTTAGTACTCTTTGGGTCTTAATCACATAGCGATGTGAACTAGATTATTGACTCTAGTAAACCCTTTGGGTGTTGGTCACATGTCGATGTGAACTATGGGTGTTAATCACATGGTGATGTGAACTATTGGTATTAAATCACATGGCGATGTGAACTAGATTATTGACTCTAGTGCAAGTGGGAGACTGAAGGAAATATGCCCTAGAGGCAATAATAAAGTTATTATTTATTTCCTTATATCATGATAAATGTTTATTATTCATGCTAGAATTGTATTAACCGGAAACATAATACATGTGTGAATACATAGACAAACAGAGTGTCACTAGTATGCCTCTACTTGACTAGCTCATTGATCAAAGATGGTTATGTTTCCTAACCATAGCCATGAGTTGTCATTTGATTAACGAGATCACATCATTAGGAGAATGATGTGATTGACTTGACCCATTCCGTTTGCTTAGCACTTGATCGTTTAGTTTGTTGCTATTGCTTTCTTCATGACTTATACATGTTCCTATGACTATGAGATTATGCAACTCCCGTTTACCGGAGGAACACTTTGTGTGCTACCAAACGTCACAACGTAACTGGGTGATTATGAAGGTGCTCTACAGGTGTCTCCGAAGGTACTTGTTGGGTTGGCGTATTTCGATATTAGGATTTGTCACTCCGATTGTCGGAGAGGTATCTCTGGGCCCTCTCGGTAATGCACATCACCTAAGCCTTGCAAGCATTGCAACTAATGAGTTAGTTGCGAGATGATGTATTATAGAACGAGTAAAGAGACTTGCCAGTAACGAGATTGAACTAGGTATTGATATGCCGACGATCGAATCTTGGGCAAGTAACATACCGATGACAAAGGGAACAACGTATGTTGTTATGAGGTCTGACCGATAAAGATCTTCGTAGAATATGTAGGAGCCAATATGAGCATCCAGGCGCACCCCTAGGACTGGCGGCACCTCCCCCTTTCCCTCCTTTATATACGGGGGCAAGGGGCACCCCATGACACACAAGTTAATCTTCGTGATCGTTCCTTAGCCGTGTGCAGTGCCCCCTTCCACCATATTCCACCTCAGTCATATCGTGTGGTGCTTAGGAGAAGCCCTGTGTCGGTAGAACATCATCACCGTCATCACGCCGTTGTGCTGACGAAACTCTCCCTCAACACTCGGCTAGACCGGAGCTCGAGGGATGTCGTCGAGTTGAATGTGTGCAGAACTCGGAGGTGCCGTACGTTCGGTACTTGGATCGGTCGGATCGGGAAGACGTACGACTACTTCCTCTATGTTGTGTCAATGCTTCCGTTGCCGGTCTACGAGGGTACGTAGACAACACTCTCCCCTCTCGTTGCTATGCATCACCATGATCTTGCGTGTGCGTAGGAATAATTTTGAAATTTCTACGTTCCCCAACACGTGCACCCGCGTCGTGAGGTCAACTTCGGTGGCCCACTCCGACGAGAGCGCGGCCACAGCCGCCATGCGCGTGCTAACAAGGTGCATTAGCGCGGCCGCAATCTACGACTGGGCGGCCATGGCAGCCCAAACGGCCGCTATTGCATCTCAGGTGCCGGCAGCAACATTTGGCTGGGGGATAACAACTGGCTAGAGCGGCACAGCAGCTGTCCGTTCAACAGCGGCAGCCTTAGCCCTGATGGAGGCTGCCCACGACCATGTCGAGTCCGCCCATGCCCAGCTCCTGGCGGTCACTTCACAAATCAAATGAAGCTTCTCCGACAACGGTCGGCAACCCACGTCCAAAGAGCTGGCAATCGCCGAGAGCGTTTGAGCAGCCGTCCGTTCCTCTGTCGCATACCTTGCGATGACCGAGCCCGTCCAAGCCCAGATCATGTCCTCCCACGCCTAGCTCGTGGCGGCCTTTTCCAAAGAGATGGCAGACGTAGATGGCGAGATGCTTGCCGAGTATGGTGCGATGGATGCCATGGAGCCCCTTCCCCAGGAGAACGTCGGGTGCGAGCTGGACATGGAGGCGGCGGCGGAGATCGACGAGCACCAGCCATAGTAGTACTCTTTGTTTTGTTTAATTAAGAGCACCGGTCTTTAATTTGTTAGAGTAATGTTTAGGTCAGCTTGTTCTGTTTAATTCTTGAACTTGCTCGATTAAGAAGTTAGTCTCCTTTGTGTACCCGAATTATGCAATGACGTGGATGACCATTGTAACCAGGGAAATCCGAACCAAAATTTTTGACATTCAAACTCATCACACACGGTTAAGCTATGTGAATCGTTTGTGTTGTTCACATATCGTACACAGTTCTGAATAAGGGACCTTGTTTGATGACACTTTGCGCGCCAGTTTTTTGCTAAAGCGATTCCAAATTTTCGGCTTCCGCGGAAATATCTACCTCCCCGCCCCCTCCCCCTTACCAAAAGCCACATTTCCCCTGTTTCTGCCTTCCTTTCCAAGTTGAAACCTTCATTCCTTGCTTGGAGCGCCACCTCCTCGTCAGCGACCCTCCTTCACGCTGTTCGACCTTGTCTATCCAGGCAGGTAATCCACACCTGACCCCCATCCTCATCCTCCTCCCACATCCCACATGCCCCGACCGCCGGCGCGAGCGCGACACCTTCCACCCAAATCACCGACCTCTCCACCAAATAAGCGTGGCCCTAAGCCATGGTGCACGCTGTATAGCCAGGATCTCAAGTAGCGTTTGGCAGCGGAGAAGCAAATCGCGGCCGCACACGCGGATGAGGTCGCGATGGCTGCCATTTGTGCCGACCCCCAGATCTTGGAGGAGCACCTTGCCATTTGCTAGCTACACCGGTTAAGCATGCTCGGTTTACCCGTTGCGTGTGCTGATCCTACACTTTCTACACAAATTCTAGTGAATTGTGCTATCTAGTTTTACCATGCAATCTGTTGCTCTAGTGTATATGTTCTATATCTCGTGTAGTGTGGTGATCACTTATTAACTATTTTGTTAATTAGTTGTCGTCTTTAGTTAACTGTTTGGTTCAATTCTGTAAATGTGATGTTCAATTCTTCCGGCTGCAATTTTGTATTGTCTTCCATGTGAGAAATAAATCAAATTTATCTTTACAAAATACATGAGAAACGAATACAATTGCTATATTTCCAAGTTGTCAAGCATGCTTGGTTTGGTTATACATTGTGCAATGTGGTGCTCAGTTAATGTTTGGTTGATTTGTGTTGTGGTGTTTAGTTAACTGTTTGGTTCAATTCTGCAATGCGATGTTCAATAGTTGTGGGTGCATTCTGTTATTGTTTACCATGTGAGGAATAAATTGAATTTGCCTGTAGTAAATACTTAACCTGATGACTAACTACCTTAGATGTGTTGCAGGGAAACAATGGGAAGCACTGAGGTTTACAATCAAGGTTAGCACGTGCATGGTCCGTTGTCTAATAGCACATTATTGTGCAATTGCAGGAACCATTCTAATATTTTGCTTTTTAACAATTTGTTCTTGCACATGTAGGTCCTGCCGTCAGAGGTTTTGACCCACTGTTCGACCCTTTTTGCATATGGGGAAATGAGTTGTCCATGACTATCAATCAAATCAAGAAACTCAGAAAGATTGTTAGGATAAAGAAATTAGCGACAAAAAACAACAAGATCTTTGTCTGCACAATGAAGAAGACATCAGTTCAATACAAGATGGTACTAACTATTATACCTTGCCTTTTTTATTCCTTTGCCCCATTTCCAATATAGAGAAGATATTTATGCACATCCTTGTTTTCAGGCCTTTCCAAAACTGTTCACTGATGATTACCTCTCAACCCACCTCTATGGTCAGGAGGCGAGGAAGGTTTTCATACAACACCCATGGTTCAATATTGAAGTGTTCCTAAAGAGGACGAAGGACAGACAGTCAATCATCCACAAGCACTGGCCTAAAGTTGCAAAGACCTTCAACATGAATGAAGGCTCAATATTCGCCTTCTACTTCAACAGTTTTCCAGATGAGATGCATCCGTCTATATACCATCTATGATGCTAATTTTGAAAGGTTCTACATGTTGCATGTGAAACTTGGTGCTGGTGCTGTTGTGTAATGGGGTAGCTGAGTGCTGAAGCTATATCATGTTGTACTCTGATTTATTTCAATTATGAAATTCTGCTTCCCTAATATGGAAATGAAATATATTATGTGCTTAATATGAATATCAATTAGATTAATAAATGGATCATTAATAATAGGGAAATTAGCCTACTAATGGCGAATTACCCTGCAAATTGGGTTTTGCTATTGCAAAGGGTTGTTGAAAAAATACCGTGGGCGATGACCTCAAGCAACACACACAGTTTCTAGGAATAAACCGTGTTGGATCAATGGAAAATCACACACGACTTTCTCTTGAAAACTGTTTGTGTTAGGCCACCTTGCGCAAACGTTTACCACATAAAAACTGTCTGTGATGGCAGCCTTTGCCACACAGTTTCTTCTACAGACCTTATGTGATACATTCAATAACGCAAATGATTTAACGGGAAAAATTGTGTGTGATGTACCTGTGAACGGAAACGTTTTCCTTGGAACGACCATGTGGGATGTACATACGAACGAAAACGTTTAGCGGGGACTGACTTTGTGGGATGTACTTGCGACCGGAAACAATTTTGCCGTATAATTGTATTTTTTAGCTTTGCTGTACGTATTTCCGTATTTGAGCGCTCGCCGGTCGCACACGACCTCATTTTGCTTGGCGTGTGTGCCAAGAGGGCATATCCCCGACGGTTTTTGGGTCGTGTGGGAAGGACCCCCCTATCACCCACACTCACTTGGCAACAGTTCCAAATGCCATCGCGGAAAGGGGTTAAAAACCGTTTGTTTAGGACCGACGCATACCAGTGACATCCTCCCTTTCCGTCGACGGTCGGGATGTGATACGTCCATTTTGCATCATGCTTTTATATCAATATTTATTGCAATATAGACTGTTATTTCACTTTATGTCACAATACTTATGGCTATTCTCTCTTATTTTACAAGGTTTACATAAGGAGGGAGAATGCCGGCAGCTGGAATTCTGGGCTGGAAAAGGAGCAAATATTAGAGACCTATTCTGCGCAACTCCAAAAGTCCTGAAACTCCACGGAACATCTTAAAATAAATAAAGAAAAATCCTTGCCAAAGATGAAGGCCCGGGGGCCCACACCCTGCTCACGAGGGTGGGGGGCGCCCCCCTAGGGCGCGCCCCTACCTCGTGGGCCCCCCTGGTGGCTCTCCGACGTCCATCTTCTGCTATATGAAGTCTTTCGATGAGAAAAAAAATCAGAAGGAACCTTTCGGGACGAAACTCCGCCCCCACGAGGCGGAACCTTGGCGGAACCAATCTAGAGCTCCGGCGGAGCTGTTCTGCCGGGGATACTTCCCTCCGGGAGGGGGAAATCATCACCATCGTCATCACCAACGCTCCTCTCATCGGGAGAGGGCAATCTCCATCAACATCTTCACCAGCACCATCTCATCTCCAAACCCTAGTTCATCTCTTGTATCCAATTCTTGTCCCAAGGTCTGGGATTGGTGCTAGTAGGTTGCTAGTAGTGTTGATTACTCCCTGTAGTTGATGCTAGTTGGTTTATTTGGTGGAAGATCATATATTCAGATCCTATATGCATATTATTACCCCTCTGGTTATGAACATGAATATGCTTTTTGAGTAATTACGTTTGTTCCCGAGGACAAGGGAGAAGTCTTGCTATTAGTAGTCATGTGAATTTGGTATTCGTTTGATATTTTGATAAGATGTATGTTGTCTAGCCTCTAGTGGTGTTATGTGAACGTCGACTACATAACACTTCAACATTATTTGGGCCTAGAGGAAGGCATTGGGAAGTAATAAGTAGATGATGGGTTGCTAGAGTGACAGAAGCTTAAACCCTAGTTTATGCGTTGCTTCGTAAGGGGCTGATTTGGATCCACATGTTTCATGCTATGGTTAGGTTTACCTTAATACTTTTGTTGTAGTTGCGGATGCTTGCAGTAGAGGTTAATCATAAGTGGGATGCTTGTTCAAGTAAGAACAGCACCCAAGCACTGGTCCACCCACATATCAAATTATCAAAGTATCGAACGCGAATCATATGAACGTGATGAAAACTAGCTTGACGATATTCCCATGTGTCCTCAGGAGCGCTTTTCCTATTATAAGAGTTTGTTCCGGCTTTTCCTTTGCTACAAAAAGGATTGGGCCACCTTTCTGCACTTTATTTACTTTTGTTACTTGTTGCTCGTTACAATATATCTTATCACAAAACTATATGTTATCACTTATTTCAGTACTTGCAGAGAATACCTTGCTGAAAACCGCTTATCATTTTCTTCTGCTCCTCGTTGGTTTCGACACTCTTACTTATCGAAAGGACTACGATAGATCCCCTATACTTGTGGGTCATCAGGATGCGGCCGGATCACTAACCTACGGTGAGAGAGAAAGGCCACCGCTGCCTTGTGTGAGATGGTGTGATGAGAGACAAAACCCGACAGGCACGCTCCGTTGTATACAGTGGACCGGATTTTTCCATTTTCCCCACGACAATCATTTTATATTCTATACAAGCCATTAAGGAATATATATAACTTTATTTAATACTAACGTGTCAAGTCGAACTTTGTTCCGTCTACGCATTGTACACGACCCTCCTTCGATTAAACAATCACTACACGCGTCAAATTATCACGTGGGCTGCCTTTTCGTACAGAAACGAACTCCACCGTGTACCCGCGCGGGTGTGGCCGGGAACGAGACATGAGTACGTGCGTCCTGTGTGCACCTCGTCTTTAGCTGCAGGTACATATGTGGGTGGGTGTGAGAGAGATGGTTTGTGTGAAATAGAGGCAATGTGTCGATGATATCTCAAACAAAAAAACGTAACATATGCATGTGTGTGAAACAGAGTCATGGATATATCATATATAGAGGGAGCGATCCACGAGAAGAGAATGGAGGGATCATCGACGTGAGATATCAATAGAATCAAAAACAGGGATGAAGTGTGTGGCTAAGCAATCGATAAAGAGAGCCATCGAATTTGTGCTTGCCCACGTTAAAGATACAGGGCGGCTGGCCTACTGGAATTTGAGATGGTAGAGGTGCAGTTTTTCTCTATGGCATGGATACCTACCTACAACATTCGAATATCGATGTGTGTGTGGTGGGGAGGGGACAGAGACCTAACTATAGAGAGGCAGATCGACTAGTATATGTGTGGATAAGCAGAGAGACCTAGCTATCTATTAAGGGAGATCAATCGGCATCCATGCATATGTGTAGTAGAGGAATAAGATTGGGAGAAAGACAAAGGTAGAGTGTCGGAGGGTTGGTGGTGGAGTGGCATCTAACAAATGGTGGGAGAGGCCCGCTAGACTTCGGAGGGTACGAGTGCAATATCAATAAGAGAGGGCCGGGGATGTCTGTCTGTCTATGCACGTGCATGTGAGAGACGGGTTGGGAGGTATGCAAGGATGATGAGGGGAGACGATATGGTTGTGGTAAGCATATGTAACTACATAGGAAGATCAACCGTCGTGTGTCCGAGAAAGGGAGAGACATAACTAGTGAGGTAAGTCCATCGGTGCGCGGGGAAAAAGAATTATAGTCGACCTAGCTATATGTAGGGAGATCGGTACGTATACATGCATGCATGTGTTAGAAGCAAATAAGTCCGGAGAGACAGATAGGGGATATGGGTGCGGCTAGGAGGTGGTGTGAGAGGCCTACTATGTCGAGGGGGATGAGTGTGCGAGTATGAGATCGATGAAAAGAGGGGTGAGAGTGTGCACCTGCGTGGAACCGTATTGGACATAGGGGGGCATGGACGGTGAGAAGAGAAGAGGGGAAGTATGTGTTTGTGGTAGGCACACTTGGCTAGAGAGGTATATCGACCGGTGTGTGCCGGAAAGAAGGAGCCGGGGAGCCTACACACACCGCGGGTGAACGACCTAAAGAGAAATAACGAACGTGCGCGATGAAGGGGACGCTGAGGGTGGGTGAGAGGGGGCGGGCGTGTGCATGCATGACAGAAAGTTAGCGCTAGCTAGCTACAAAGAGAAGAGGATCGTGAAGGTGTAAAAGATGAACAGAGATCATAATTTATTATAAATAAGTGAATGCTACCTCTTGAGCACTGCGTTGGTTTTCCCTGAAGCGGAAGGGATGACGCAGCAAAGTAGCGTAAGTACTTCCCTTAGTTTTTGAGAACCAAGGTATCAATCCAGTAGAAGTCTACGCGCGAGTCCCTCGTACCTGCACAAAACAAATAAATCCTCGCAACCAACGCGAATAGGGGTTGTCAATTCCTACACGGCCACTTATGAGAGTGAGATCTGATAGACATGATAATATAATATTTTTGGTATTTTTGTGATAAAGATGCAAAGTAAAATAAAGGCAAAGTAAAAAAGCAAAGGAAATAACTAAGTAGTAGGAGATTAATATGATCAAGATAGACCCGGAGGCCATAGGTTTCACTAGTGGCTTCTCTCGAGAGCATAAGTATTCTACGGTGGGTGAACAAATTACTGTTGAGCAATTGACAGAATTGAGCATAGTTATGAGAATATCTAGGTATGATCATGTATAAAGGCATCATGTTCGAGACAAGTAGACTGACTCCTGCCCGCATCTACTACTATTACTCCACTCATCGACCGCTATCCATCATGCATCTAGAGTATTAAGTTAAAAACAGAGTAACGCCTTAAGCAAGGTGACATGATGTAGAGGGATAGACTCATGCAATATGATGAAAACCCCATGTTGTTATCCTCGATGGCAACAATACAATACGTGCCTTGCTGCCCCTACTCTCACTGGGAAAGGACACCACAAGATTGAACCCAAAGCTAAGCACTTCTCCCATTGCAAGAAAGATCAATCTAGTAGGCCAAACCAAACTGATAATTCGAAGAGACTAGCAAAGATAACCAATCATACATAAAAGAATTTAGAGAAGATTCAAATATTGTTCATATATAGACTTGATCATAAACCCACAATTCATCGGTCTCAACAAACACACCGCAAAAAGAAGATCACATCGAATAGTTCTCCACAAGAGAGGGGGAGAACATTGTATTGAGATCCAAAAAGAGAGAAGAAGCCATCTAGCTAATAACTATGGACTCGTAGGTCTAAGGTAAACTACTCACACTTCATCGGAGAGGCTATGGTGTTGATGTAGAAGCCCTCCATGATCGATGCCCCCTCCGGCGGAGCTCCGGAACAGGCCCCAAGATGGGATCTCGTGGATACAGAAAGTTGTGGTGGTGGAATTAGGTTTTTGGCTCCGTATCTGATCATTTGGAGGTACGTAGGTATATAGGAGGAAGGGTAGGCGCGCCCCCTACCTCGTGGCATCCTATTTTGTGTCTTGACGTTGGGTCCAAGTCTCACGGGTCTTGTTCGTTGAGAAAATCACGTTCCCGAAGGTTTCATTCCATTTGGACTTCGTTTGATATTCCTTTTCTTCGAAACGCTAAAATAGGCAAAAAAACAGCAATTCTGGGCTAGGCCTCCGGTTAATAGGTTAGTCCCAAAAATAATATAAAAGTGGATAATAAAGCCCAATAATGTCCAAAACAGTAGATAATATAGCATGGAGCAATAAAAAATTATAGATACGTTGGAGACGTATCAAGCATCCCCAAGCTTAATTCCTGCTCGTCCTCGAGTAGGTAAATGATAAAAACAGAAATTTTGATGCGGAGTGCTACTTGGCATAATTTTAATGTAATTCTTCTTAATTGTGGTATGAATATTTAGATCCAGAAGATTCAAGACAAAAGTTTAATATTGACATAAAAATAATAGTACTTCAAGCATAAAGCAATTATGTCTTCTCAAAATAACATGGCCAAAGAAAGTTATCCATACAAAATCATATAGTCTGACTATGCTCCATCTTCACCACATAAAATATTTAAATCATGCACAACCCCGATGACAAGCCAAGAATTGTTTCATACTTTTGACATTCTCAAAACTTTTTCAATTTTCACGCAATACATGAGCGTGAGCCATGGACATAGCACTATAGGTGGAATAGAACGGTGGTTGTGGAGAAGACAAAAAGGGGAAGATAGTCTCACATCAACTAGGTGTATCAACGGGCTATGGAGATGCCCATCAATAGATATCAATGTGAGTAAGTAGGGATTGCCATGCAACATATGCACTAGAGCTATAAGTATATGAAAGCTCAAAAAAGAAACTAAGTGGGTGTGCATCCAACTTGCTTGCTCATGAAGACCTAAGGCGATTTGAGGAAGCCCATCATTGGAATATACAAGCCAAGTTCTATAATGAAAAATTCCCACTTGTATATGAAAGTGATAACATGAGAGACTCTCTACTATGAAGATCATGGTGCTACTTTGAAGCACAAGTGTGGTAAAAGGATAGTAGCATTGCCCCTTCTCTCTTTTCTCTCATCATTTGTTTATTTGGGCCTTTTCTCTTTTTGTATGGCCTCTTTTCTTTCTCTTTTTTTATTTTTCGTCTGGAGTCTCATCCCGACTTGTGGGGGAATCATAGTCTCCATCATCCTTTCCTCACTGGGACAATGCTCTAATAATGATGATCATGACACTTTTATTTTTCTTACAACTCAACAATTACAACTCGATACTTAGAACAAAATATGACTCTATATGAATGCCTCCGGCGATGTACCGGGATATGCAATGACTCATGAGTGACATGTATGAAAGAATTATGAATGGTGGCTTTGCCACAAATACTATGTCAACTACATGATCATGCTAAGCAATATGACAATGATGGAGTGTGTCATAATAAATGGAATGGTGCAAAGTTGCATGGCAATATATCTCGGAATGGCTATGGAAATGCCATAATAGGTAGGTATGGTGACTGTTTTGAGGAAGGTATATGGTGGGTGTATAATACCGGCGAAAGGTGTGCAGTATTAGAGAGGCTAGCAAAGGTGGAAGGGTGAGAGTGCGTATAATCCATGGACTCAACATTAGTCATAAAGAACTCATATACTTATTGCAAAAATCTACAAGTTATCAAAGCAAAGTATTATGCGCATTCTCCTAGGGGGATAGATTGGTAGGAAAAGACCATCGCTCGCCCTCGACCGCCACTCATAAGGAAGACAATCAAAAAATAAATCATGCTCCGACTTCATCACATAACGGTTCACCATACGTGCATGCTACGGGAATCAAAAACTTTAACACAAGTATTTCTCAAATTCACAACTACTCAACTAGCACAACTTTAATATCACCATCTTTATATCTCAAAACAATTATCAAGCATCAAACTTCTCGTAGTATTCAACACACTCATAAGAAAGTTTTATTATTAATCTTGTATACCAAGCATATTAAGATTTTAAGCAAATTACCATGCTATTTAAGACTCTCAAAATAATCTAAGTGAAGCATGAGAGATCAATATTTTCTATAAAACAAATCCACCACCGTGCTCTAAAAGATATAAGTCAAGTACTAGAGCAAAACTATATAACTCAAAAGATATAAGCAAAGCACATAGAGTATTCTAACAAATTCCAAATCATGTATGGCTCTCTCAAAAGGTGTGTACAGCAAGTATGATTGTGGTGAACTAACAAATAAAGACTCAAATCATACAAGATGCTCCAAGCAGAACACATATCATGTGGCGAATAAAAATATAGCTCCAAGTAAAGTTACCGATAGAAGTAGACGAAAGAGGGGATGCCTTCCGGGGAATCCCCAAGCTTTGGCTTTTAGGTGTCCTTAGATTATCTTGGGGGTGCCATGGGCATCCACAAGTTTAGGCTCTTGCCACTCCTTTTTCCATAATCCATCAAATCTTTACCCAAAACTTGAAAACTTCACAACACAAAACTCAAAGTAGAAAATCTCGTGAGCTCCGTTAGCGAAAGGAAATAAAGACCACTTCAAGGTACTGTAATTAACTCATTCTTCATTTATATTGGTGTTATAACTACTGTATTACAACTTCTCTATGGTTTATAAACTATTTTACTAGCCATAGATTCATCAAAATAAGCAAACAACACACGAAAAACAGAATCTGTCAAAAACAGAACAGTCTGTAGTAATATGTAGCTACCGCAACATCTGGAATCCCAAAAATTCTAAAATAAATTTCTGGACTTGAGGAATTTATATATTAATTATATTCAAAAAGAATTAACTAAATATAACTTTCCAAATAAAAATGGCAGCAGTTCTCGTGAGCGCTAAAGTTTCTGTTTTTTACAGTAAGTGTAACAAGACTTTCCCCAAGTCTTCCCAACGGTTGTACTTGGCACAAACACTAATTAAACACAAAAAACACAACCAAAACAGAGGCTAGATAAATTATTTATTACTAAGCAGGAGCAAAAAGCAAGGAATAAAAATAAAATTGGGTTGCCTCCCAACAAGCGCTATCGTTTAACGCCCCTAGCTAGGCATAGCAAGCAAGGATAGATCTAGGTATTGCCATAATAGTAAGATAGATTATTAAAACTCATCTCATATTCTCTATGTTCGGCGACAAGTTTTCTTTGAGGCAAGCAAAAGTAATCAAAAGGGCTAAATTTAATGGGACAAAAGTCCCCAAGATCAACCTTGGGAGGTTTAGGTTCCTCCTTTGGTCCTTCATATTGCACAACCAATTCATCATTATAAGCATTCTTTTGACAGAACTTTGTGAGCCTATATTCAAGAGAATATCCTAGTTCATTATTTCGAATAGCCAAATCATCATTAAGTTCAGAGATTCTGTCAACTAAAACATTGGTAGGAACCCTTTTTCTAAGATTTTCATTGAAAGGAACATAGTCTAGAGATTGAAAACGCATTATTTCTTCTTGATCAAAGAGGATAGCCTCTATGGGAGGAAGACAAGCGTCCACCCTATAATGTGCAAAGATTTCTTTGGCCTCTTTTATTATGAATCTAAACTCATGAGCCAGAAAGATAGTAGCAGCACGCTTAACAGAAGAATGCTCAACATTAGAAAATTCCAGGAAAATCCTTTGTATGCAAGGATGCATGTGCATGAGTTGTCTTTCAAGTTCAACTACAATCATGGCAATAGCGTCCGCAAGAGTACTAGTTCTATGAAGGATAGAACTGCCCATAGAAGGTAAAGCACCGACACAAGTAAAGAAATCTTGAATAACTCCTTATCCAATAATATTACCACTACCAACACGGATTTTTTTGTATGTAAGATGAGTGGTTCTTTAGCAGGAGCATCAAAATTTTTCATGATATTATTATTGTCCATATCGACAATAATTTCCCCAATTTCAGACATAGAGGCATAAGGTAAAGGACTAGCCATAACGACAAGCAAACAAACTAATACACAAGCAAGCAAAAAAGCAAGCGGGCAAAAAGAGGCAAATAAAGAAGGAGAGGGAGGATAGAGAGAGAGGGCGAATAAAACGGCAAGGGTGAAGTGGGGGAGAGGAAAACAAGAGGAAAATGGCAAATAATGTAATGTGGGAGATAAGGGTATGTGATGGGTACTTGGTATGTTGACTTTTGCGTAGACCTCCCCGGCAACGGCGCCAGAAATCCTTCTTGCTACCTCTTGAGCACTGCGTTGGTTTTCCCCGAAGAGGAAGGGATGATGCATCAAAGTAGCGTAAGTATTTCCCTCAGTTTTTGAGAACCAAGGTATCAATCTAGTAGGAGGCTACGCGCGAGTCCCTCGTACCTGCACAAAACAAATAAATCCTCACAACCAACGCGAATAGGGGTTGTCAATCCCTGCAAGGCCACTTACGAGAGTGAGATCTGATAGATATGATAAGATAATATTTTTGGTATTTTTGTGATAAAGATGCAAAGTAAAATAAAGGCAAAGTAAAAAGCAAAGGAAATAACTAAGTAATAGGAGATTAATATGATAAAGATAGACCCGGGGGCCATAGGTTTCACTAGTGGCTTGTCTCGAGAGCATAAGTATTCTACGGTGGGTGAACAAATTACTGTTGAGCAATTGGCATAATTGAGCATAGTTATGAGAATATCTAGGTATGATCATGTATACAGGCATCATGTCTGAGACAAGTAGACCGACTCCTGCCTGCATCTAATACTATTACTCCACTCATCGACCGCTATCCAGCATGCATCTAGAGTATTAAGTTAAAAACAGAGTAACGCCTTAATCATGATGACATGATGTAGAGGGATAGACTCATGCAATATGATAAAAACCCCATCTTGTTATCCTCGATGGCAATAATACAATACGTGCCTTGCTGCCCCTACTCTCACTAGGAAAGGACACCGCAAGATTGAACCCAAAGCTAAGCACTTCTCCCATTGCAAGAAAGATCAATCTAGTAGGCCAAACCAAACTGATAATTTGAAGAGACTTGCAAAGATAACCAATCATACATAAAAGAATTCAGAGAAGATTCAAATATTGTTCATAGATATACTTGATCATAAACCCACAATTCATCGATCTCAACAAACACACCGCAAAAATAAGATTACATCGAATAGTTCTCCACAAGAGAGGGGGAGAACATTGTATTGAGATCCAAAAAGAGAGAAGAAGCCATCTAGCTAATAACTATGGACCCGTAGGTCTGAGGTAGACTACTCACACTTCATCGGGGAGGCTATGGTGTTGATGTAGAAGCCCTCCGTTATCGATGCCCCCTCCGGCGGAGCTCCGGAACAGGCCCCAAGATGGGATCTCGTGGATACAGAAAGTTGCGGCGGTGGAATTAGGTTTTTGGCTCCGTATCTGATCGTTTGGGGGTATGTAGGTATATATAGGAGGAAGGAGTACGTCGGTGGAGCAACAGGGGGCCCACGAGGGTGGAGGGCGCGCCTGGGGGGTGGGGTGGCGCGCCCCCTACTTCATGGCCTCCTCTTTTGTGTCTTGATGTAGGGTCCAAGTCTCCTAGGTCTTGTTCGTTGAGAAAATCACGTTCCCGAAGGTTTCATTCCGTTTGGACTCTGTTTGATATTCCTTCTCTTCGAAACCCTAAAAGAGGCAAAAAACAACAATTCTGGGCCTGGCCTCTGGTTAATAGGTTAGTCCCAAAAATAATATAAAAGTGGATAATAAAGCCCAATAATGTCCAAAACAGTAGATAATATAGCATGGAGTAATAAAAAATTATAGATACGTTGGAGACGTATTAGTGAATATGGATACTTGAAGAAGATATCATAATGTAGAACATTGATTATAATTTGGGCTAATGTGTGACTTTTGCAGCTGAGGGTAAATACTTGTCATAATATAGGGGGGCGGGGCACTATACTTTGTGTGATAAACACGATGCACGAATGGAACATGGTTTAGATTATGAATATGTAGTTAGTACATCAAATGTACTATTATTTGGAATAAACATCAAGTGTATTCAAAAAATTGAATTCGAGTTCATATAGTACACATAATTCATATCTATCTCTATAGTAATCATGTGGTGTGTTGTTAAGGTAATACACGAATGATGGTTGAAGTTGGCGACAATCCTGATTGTAGATTCTTATTGAAATAGAGAAACGAATTCAAATTTAGTTCGAATTGCAACGGTAGTATAGACATTTGGAATGCACTAAAATGTTTGTATGAGTAGGTTACATGCATTATACAACCAGCAAAAAAAATTAATAGAACATAACATGGATTCACAGCTTTGAGTAGGATTTGTATAGTAAAATGGGACAAGACTCTCTCTCTTTGTGTGATGTGAATAGTTTTATTTTTTTTGTTTTTTTCGATGAGGGAAGTGCGAATTGATTTGGTATGTACAACTACAATATTACATGTTAGGCTTGTCCCTAAAATTCAACCCGTGCCTTCTTATATCCCGAAAATTCATATATCATGCTCCCCAAACTGGCGCCTTCACAACCCGCGCCTTGCTATCCCAAAATTACAACGCGCGCGAAAACTCCCTCCAGCTGCCAAATCCTGACATGCGAAATCCCCCTTCTAACCCTGAGCCGAAAGGGCCGCTAGTTCAAATCGGTGGGGGTACTTTTGTAACACACACTACATTTTGGACAAGCGCGTCCCTAAGTCATGGTTCCCCCTCCCATTGCCTCCTTTTCGCCATTCGAAATCCCAGGCCACCATAACCTCTCTGCTCCAGCCGCAAAACGCCACTCTCCTCCTCCGCCACCTCACCGTTGCCCAGCTGGAGCCTCTTCCACGACGATGTCGTACACCACAACAGCTTGACGTCCCTCATCCACCTCCCCGGATGAGGATCCTCGTCCATCTCATCGTCCCGCCGGTTCAGCCGCCCCGTTCTCCACCTCCAATGAGTTGCTCCGATGACCGCCTCGTCTGTCGCGGCTGCTCCATCCCCACAAACGCCGCCTTAACCTGCTCCACCGGAACCGCAACATCCTCACCGACTCCTCGGACGAAGCCAAGGCCTACTCGGCGCCACCAAAGAGGTTGTACACTCATCGTATCGCACCTCCTCCTTAACTCGACCTCCCGGCGCCGACGGTGCTCCATCCCGCACCCCCATGGAGCGGTTACCTCGAAGCCGGTGCCATTGGAGACATCTCCACGGCGGCTCTCCCCCAATGCGAGGCCCCTTCGACGGCGGCGTCCATACCATCTGGATCTGCTGCTGCTGCTCCGGCTCTCGCTCGCTCGCTCGCGAAGCTGCTGCTGCTCCGGCTCTTGCTCGCTCGCTCGCTCGTGCTGCTGCTGCTCCGGCTCTCGCTCGCTCGCTCGCTCGCTCATGCTTCTACTTCTGCTGCTGCTCTCCCCCTAGCTCATGCTGCTGCTCACACTACAAAAAAAAGATACATCCATGACATTTTGGGCTGAACGATTTTTTTGTCATACATATGACACTTCTATGACGATAATTGTGACGAGACCCGGTATCATCATAGATGTGGTGGGCTCCTACTTCTATGACAAAAAATAATGATAGAAAATGGGTTTTTCGTCCTGGGCGGGCCGGAGACGCAGCTACATGACATTCTTTGGGCCGTCCATGACGGAAAAAACCATGGTAGAAGCGAGGGCGAGGAAAATTTCAGGGAGTTCCCGGTTACAGTGGGAGGTCGGGGGCCGAGCTATGCGCGTTTCTCTCGTACACGTACGCTCGTGTGTGCGAGGCGTTGGCTCTAACTGAACCCGAGCGAGGCGTTGGGCTCTAACTGAACCCGAGCGATTGCATTGCAGGCTACGTGTTACTGAACCCGAGCGATCGATCGATGGCTGTTAACTGAACCCGATCGAGTGATTCCTTCGCTACTGCTGCTAACCAAAGCCGATCGATTGGATGAACAGTGAGCGTTGCAAGGGGGGGGGGTTGGATGAACAGTGAGCGGTGGCGTTGCCTCTGGATGAACAAGACCCCATGGTGTGGTGGAGGGTTGGATGAACAGTAGACGGTGGAGGGGTGCCCATGGAGGGGTGGTTGAACAGGACCTCGTGGTGTGGAGGGCTAGATGAACAGTAGACGGTGGAGGGGTGGTTGAACAGTAGCCGGTGGAGTAGCGCACGGTGGAGACTGGATGAACAGGAGCCTGTAGAGGCTGGAGGAGGTCGACGGTAGCCCGTGGAGGCTGGAGGAGGTCGACGGTGGAGATGAACACTATCCCGTGGAGTCCCGTTTTGCGGTACTCCACACCCCTCCCGATGAACAGGACCCCCGTTTCGACCGTAGAGCTCCAACACAAGTCCATTTCGTCCGTTTTGCGGTACGCCACACCCCTCCCGATCAACAGGACCCCCGTTTCGACCGTAGGAGGTCTGTTTCCTCCGTTTTGCGGTACGCCACACCCCTCCCGATCAACAGGACCCCCGTTTCGACCGTAGGAGGTCCGTTTCCTCCATTTTGCGGTACGCCAGGCCTCGTTTCCATCGCCTGTTTTGTCCAAGCCCTCCCGATGAACACGACCACGCATTCCATTCCGACCCAGCCGGTTGGCTCCCACGCGTTCCGTTGCCTCCCGATGAACACGACGCATTCCGTTGCCTCCCCATGAACACGACACATTCCGTTGCCTCCCCATGAACACGATGACGATGCTGTGTCTCTATTCCGACCCAGCCATGTACACGAGCCCTCGCCGTACGTATGCGCGAGTAGGCGTTCGAGACCCCGCCCGTATGTACACATACGTGGCCGTATTTTCTTTCTTGCACCCTGGCCGTTGTACGTTCGTGTACATGCTACGTGCGCGCCTCTACTACGACATGTGCGCGCCTCTACATCCACCAGTATATATGTACGTACACATTCGCGACCAGAATGACAACGCTACATACGCTTCGAGCAGGTGGGTTCCGACTGTCAGGCACTTCCTTGCGTGTGAAGATATAGCTGGTGGGTCCCATCAGTCAGGGGGGCGAATCGTTTTTTGCCCAGACGCACTTCCTTGCGTGCGAAGATGTAGCTTGTGGGTCCCAGCAGTCAGGTGAGTGAATCGTTTTTTTTGCCCGGACGCACTTCCTTGCGTGCGAAGATGTAGCTAGTGGGTCCCAGCAGTCAGGGGAAACATTTTTTTTCGCAAAATATAGTGGCCCGTCCGGTGGGTCCCAGCTGTCATGTGGAGGAATCATTATTTTGCGCGTAATAAGGAGGCACTTCCTTGCTGCGGCCGTGGACCCAGCTGTCATCCTCTCCACGTACAATGCACATCCGATGGAAGTCGTTCCTTGACCACGTTGACCACGCCGCGCCGAGAGCACCAGGGCGGTGGACGACGGCGAGGCCTAGGAAGGGGATGACGCGGAGCCGGGGAAGATGCGACAGTGGAAGCCCGCGTGGAGAGGAGTACGAGGGTTCACTGGTTCGGCTGCGGTGTGAGGCTGCCGTCGCCGCAGGGCCTGACCAGCGGTGGGAGTAGTAGGGGGGTGAGGCCTCCGCCGCATCGCAGCCGGCCACGGGAGGCAGGAGCACGAGGCACGACCGGGGCTGGTTTGGGTGGCTGGAGCAAGAAGACTAGAGGTTGAAGAAGCACTACGGCCGTTGGATGGACCTCGTACGGTCACCGGAGCTAGAATCGTGCATATTGACTAAGTTGAAAAAGCCCTCCGTCCCGTCATCTTAGTAGGCCCACAAGTCAGCCTCCCACCAAGGTGGGTCCCAGCTAGCAGGGGTATTCATTTTTTGTGTAATAAGGAGACACTTCCGGTGGGTCCGAGCTGACAGCTGGGGGAACATTTTTTTCGCGAAATACGGTGGCCCGTCGGGTGTGTCCCAGCAGTTAGGGGCAAACGTTTTTTTTCGCGATATACTGGTGGGCGTCCGGTGGGTCCCTGCTGTCAGGTGGAGGAATAATTATTTCCCGCGTAATAAGGAGGCACTTCCTTGCGGCCGCCGTGGACCCAGCTGTCAGCCTCTCCACGTACAGTATTCTTCCAATGGAATTTGGTCGTTGATCACATTGACCATGCCGCGCCGACAGCACCACGGCGGTGGACAATGGGGAGGCCTATGAAGGGGACGACGTGGAGCCGGGAAGACGCGGCAGTGGATGCCCACGCTGAGAGGAGTACGAGGGTTCACTGGTTCGGCTGCGCTGCCGTCGCCGTAGAATAACAGGGGGTGTGGGTGAGTGGAGTGGAGGGATGGCCTGGCCAGCGGTGGGAGTAGTATGGGGGCGGTGAGGCCTCCGCGGCAGCACAGCCGGCCACGAGAGGCAGGAGTAGGCGGCACGACCGGCGCAGCTTTGGGCGGCTGGAGCAAGAAGACGAGAGGTTGAAGAAGCACTAGGGCCGTTGGATGGACATCGTACGGTCAGTCGAGCTAGAATCGTGCATATTGACTAAGTTGACAAAGCCCTTCGTCCCCGTCAACTTAGTAGGCACACTATACTGGCTCCCAGCTAGCAGGGGGAGTATTCATTTTTTTGTGCATAATAAGGAGCCACTTCCTTGCGTGCGAAGATATAGCTGGTGGGTCCGAGCTGTCAGCGGCGGTAAAATTTTTTTCGCGAAATACAGAGGCCGTTTCGGTGGGTCCCAGATGTCAGGTGGAGGAAATCATTATTTTGCGCGTAATAAGGAGGCATTTCCTTGCGTGCGGCCGTGGACCCAGCTATTAGCCTCTCCACGTATAGTCCACTTCAGATGCATGTCGATCGTTGACCACGCTGACCACACCACGCCGAGAGCACCAGGGCGGTGGACGACGGCGAGGCCTAGGAAGGGAATGACACGGAGGCAGGGAAGACTTGGCTGTTGTTTTTGTTTCCCACGCGGAGGGGAGTACGACTATACAAGGGTTTACTGGTTCGTCTGCCGTCGCCGGAGAATAACAACAAGTGTGGGTGAGTAGAGGGATGGCTAGGCCAGCGATGGGAGTACGGTGGGGCGGTGAGGCCTGTGCGGAAGCACAGCCGGCCGTGGGGAGGAGGGAGCAGGCAGTCCCGCCGACGCTTGTTTGAGCCGCTGGAGCAGGAAGAGCAGAGATTGAAGAAGCACGACGGCTGTTGGATGGACATCCAACAGTATACAGGCCAACTGTGGAAAGCCTCAAATATGTGGAAAACAGCATACAGCCCATCTACCATTATTTCAAATAATTTACAAACCATTGGCTAATTCTTACGGGTTTTTTTGGAGCCCATATTCTTTATGTTAGCATTACAGCCCATATTGTAGCCACAGTTAAAAAATTATACGAAATTTTGCATATGTTGGTGCGGTCTGAACTGTTTTTAATCCCGAAATTTCAAGTCACATTCAGACTGATTTTAAAAATAAATGTATATCAATATAAAATCCAATAAATTGTCCACGCATAAAAATCAATGCAATTTAAAATCTCAAAATGAAAAAAAGATATTTGAAAATAATTGTGGGTTTGATGTGTTTAAAAATGTACAACCCATTTCTCATTACTGATAGGCCATTTTTTTGGCCAGCCGAATGAAGCTCTCCTCGTCTTGAAAGAATTGCAGCCAAACAGGCCTGATAAAGCGACTTACTTGACAAATCACAAAAGAACTGGGCTAGCCATTTTCAGAAAGAAAAAAAAACTACTGGGCTAGTCCGTGGTAAACATAAAAGAAAAGGCTGTCTAGACAGGCCAGAGTGTCCCGCACAACCCAGTTGACACCCTGCTTCCGTCTCAAAAAGAAATTAGATAAATGCCACTCCAATTATGGCGATTCACAAAAATGCCACTACAATTTCCGAACTTTGAAAAATGCCACTGCAATTTTTGCAAACTTTGAAAAACGCCACTGCAGTTTGCAAACTTTGAAAAACGCCACTCCAGACTTCGAAAAATGCCACTAGAAATGGCATGAAATGGCATTTTTCACAGTTTGGAAATTGCAGTGGCATTTCTCGGATACACCAGATTTGGAGTGGCATTTATCAAATTAACCCAAAACAAAAATAACTGGGCGAGCTGCTAGGTCCTTGGTGTCAGCCGCTCGTTGTGCAATTCTATCGTTTATTGACTACGTTGACAATGGCATGGGACCCAGATGTCAAAAATCCACTAGGAGAAGCCATTTTTTTATTGGCTTGAAATAAGGAGGCACTTGCTTGCGTACTGCCATGACCTTGGCGGGTCCCTGCTGTCATCCTCTCCACGTACAATCATCTCGTGATTGTGTACGCGTCAACTTGCTAGGCCCACAAGTCAGCCTCTAAACCGTGGAGGACAAAGACAACCCATTTAAAAAAATAACAGCCTATTCCATACGTTCAAACGGAAAGTTCAACATTCAGAGCAAAGTAACAGGTCTGATCCACATATAGAGTACTGAACTTCCACGTTGACAAGCATCATAGCCAACTTAACTATCTACTCCCACTAACACTCTAGTAGCGTACAAGCACTAACTTACTCTTACCTAACTAGACGTTGTCGGCTGCCATCTGCTGTCCATGCTAAACGCCAGCACCGGCGTCCCCCGCCTCGCCTCGGACTTGACAGAGGTGCGATAGGGCGCGTTGCTCGCGCGCGTTGGCCCTTTCCATGCCGGCGTGGTCCACCGAAGCTTCGGCTTCCAAGCGGGAAACCCACTTGACGAGCTGGTAGTAAAAATTGGCGTCGCGAACGCGTGCGTGCCCGACAACCTCTAGGGCTATTTGCCGGGCGCCGGCCTCCACGTAGTCAGCCCAATTGCGGGTGCTCTGCTCGCGACTCAGAGCGTCGGTGCGCTGCTGCTCCATGTCCCGCTGGCGGCGCAAATTGGCGATATGCTGCTCCTCCGCCAGGTGGTTGCGCTCCAACAACTCCTGCTCCTTCGCCATGCGGTTGTGCTCCATCAACTCCTTGATCTCTGCATTGCCATCTAAAGACAGATAGAATGCCTCCTCCCTCCGTCTGCCATCCGGTGAAAACCCCAAAACTAGTTCCAGCGGTGACCGCCTCCGGCGTCACCTACCGCGGACGGGCGGGGGCATGGCGGACGTGGCGAGCAACGTCGGGCCGGTGGGGGCTTATGAGGATATGGCGAGTTGGGTCACGGTGGCACCTGAGAAGGCCGGGAAATAGTACATATAGGCGGAAGGTAGCGCGACGGTCATCGGAATTCAATGCATAATGGCTTAGCGTGGCAGCTTGCCGTGGAAAACTAGAGAAACTGAAATTATGACTGTGCCGTCCCGTCCCGTCTGGGTCGCACGTCGGCATGGCGGTCAAACGAGGGCACTTGAATCATCTCCCTCCTTGTCAATAATGATTCCACGGATTTAAAGCGTATCTTTTTTCGCATCAGTTAGCTGCCTTAATTACGGCCGGCTGCATGCAGGCACTCAGAATCGCTCGCAGGCAGTACGCGAAGCAGCATGCAACGAGTCACAGCCGAGGGCACGCATGCAGCTACTTAAATCGCTGGAATTAATTAGGCTTAAACTTCTGCATGCTGTTAATTATTGCCATGCCTTGGTCTTGCTGCTTTGCTCACGGGACTAATAAATCCCGGACGGAGGGAGTACCTTGGTTGGTGAGAGGTTTGAATTAAGCCCTGCAAACCGGAAAGGAGGTACTAGTACGTGCGTGATCCGCTATTTATTTGTGTAGGATCGAGTAGGTCGTTTCTTGAATTGAGCCCTGCAAACTGGAAAGGAGGTAGTACGTGCGTGATCCGCTATTTATCCGTGTAGGATCGATAGTGTAGCTTGCCAGTTTCTTCAGAGGTAGGCATTTTTATCCGTGTAGGATCGATAGTGTAGCCTGTCAGTTTCTTCAGAGGTAGGCATTTTTATTCAAAAAACTTCCACTTCGCATCTTGCGTCGCAAATAAAACTGCCAGGAGCGCATTTGTAGGCTAGCTAGTGATCGATCAGTAACTTGTAAACACTGAGCGAACAGAAATAAGTAACTGTTAATGCATCTCAATGATTCACATATCATATACAAATATGTAGCTCCAAAAGCAAAGATCAGCCACTTCGGATCTTGCGTCGCAACTAAAACTAACTAGTACGATTCCCATACATAAGATCAACATGTTAATGCATCTCAATGATTCACAGATCATATACAAATATGTAGCTCCAAAAGCACAGATCTAGAAAAAACATCTGTTCTTCCTACTAACACAGATGCTTCTCTTGGCCAACATTTAGTACAGACTGAAAGACAAATTTGTTTGTGAAGTCTACAATTCCTCTTGCAAACGTAAGTGGTTTCACCAACAGCTGGAACCATGAGAATGAACCACACATGATGGAGGAACATCCACTGTAATATGATTTGGTCTTCTGTCGATCACACGGCGAGACTATTTTTGGAATACAAACTTTAACTTAGGCAAAATGATGCCCATTGTATAATTAGACCAAAGCAATGAAGCACCTAGTGTTGGCCAATAAATAGTAGAGTACTACTTTTCTGCAGTCCATGAAGTGACTATCCAATCTTTCTGTGTCTATTTTCAAATGGCACTGCATGCAGTGACTATACTATTCTCTTGTGCAGTTCAACCAAAATTGCGGGCACTTTGTTTGTTTGCCAAATAGCAACGGGCAGACATCTCTGTCTGCACAAATATCAAGCAGCTAGTAAACATATACCACACATTGTATTTTTGGTTTAAACATGTCTCTTCCACTTAGCATCTGTCATGTTCTGCACTGGACAATCTGATACAGTTATGTTTTGCCCTGGACAATTTCATACTGAATTGATTTGCTGGTTCAGAGCAGAAATATAGCGCCTATTCTTCATCAGACCAAGGATATCCATGTTCGCAGTGATGGAAGAGGTGAAATCAATACAACCGAAATTGAGCATCCAATCATTGAATCCTGTCCTGCACCTCCAATGTAGGTCCACCCTGCCAATAAATTCACATGCAAACCACTAATATTACTATCTAATGACAGTACAAAAAGAGTAGCAAGATAGTAGCAAATCATGTACCTTCGTAATGAACAGCTCATAGTGCCACCAATTGGATATAAAGGTTTGGAAAAAAACATGCTCCTAATGTTGAACTAGTTGGACTTTTTGTGCAGTTCCACTAAAATCGAGCATCCCTGTTTGCATAGATATTGAAAGTGTGATTACTCTAAAAGTGGCACTAGTTGAAGCATAGACTCACAAATATAAGCATTCCAATTTCATAATGGGAAGAGGTAGTAAGACTGTTTCTAACCACCTGTTTGAAGGAATAAATAAAGCAACAGCGGCTGATGTCGGGAAGGCATACATAGTTTTTTCTGGAAAAGTGAGCCATTCCTGACCTTTCCTCTTCTTCTAAGCAAATTTTGTGCAGTTCTACTAAAATAAAATTCCATCACCGCCTTGACAATTCAGTGACACTATACAAAAGGAAATGACTTAACATTGCATCATGATGTCAGGTATGCAGTCGACATGCATTAGAGACAAACATACAGACCTCCTCAAGAGAACAGCTAGAGGAGGAGGTGCCCACTCTTGACCTTCCTCTTGTCTTCATAATTGTCTGTGCAGTTTAACCAAAATAAAATGACATCGGTGCCTTGGCATTTTGGTGACACTGTACAAAAAAATTAACTTATCTCATGAAAGTGAGGTATGTAATCTATAAGCATTAACAATTTAAAAATCTGAAGGTAGTAACAAGTTTCATCGTTGGTATACTAGCTGTGCAAAAGCATTAGAATGCCTTAGCTAAAAAGTCTTTAATACATCCACAATTAACAACTAACACTGAAATAATCCAGTGACATTAAATGGCATTGCTTAAATTTATTTGGTGTCATTAGACTGAGAGCGGCATTAGTTAAATGTGGCATCACTTTAGCAGTAGCATTGCTTGACTTGACTGCTGGCGTTATACTAATAGCAAAAAAAGTGGCAATAAGAGCATGGGAGGCCCATTCAGACAGTGGGCGCACCAGTACGATGTACCTCCACGGACGCAGAGTGGTGAGGGAGGTATGGTTGCCCAGAGCAACAAATATCCAGGCAGCATATGTGGATTACGTCCCATTTTTGTTCTCTTTAGCCACCTTTTTCCTATGCGAGGACAACAAACCGATCGACCTGGTCATTCTCTGTTGTGTTGTCATGCCTTTCTACCCTTCTTCAACCAAGAGACACGAGACTCATTTATTGGCTACTGATTTTCCCCTTTTCAACCTAGACGCGGGTTCGATGCCTACTCTCTTGGACAGTACAGTCTCCCTTCCTTTCCTTATTCAACCCAGACATGGATTAGTCTACATGAAGTAGGGTTTCCTTTAATAGTGCAAATTATGGTTTTTGTCTGCGTGGCCAGCAGAGCAGAGCATAGCAAATTGGGAAGATGGTGGAGTGGAAAAAGATCCACATGCAACGACGTGGCAGATGGGGCAATAGAACAAGGTTATGGTTCGAAAAGAGGTAGCATACCTGAGGGTCGGCGGGAAGTGGCTTCGCTCGTGGTCGTCGTCCTCCGCACACACTAGGGCAACAAGCTTGGGGACGCAGGCCTTCCCGCATGGGCGCTAGGTCTGAGAGGATGGCCTTGTCGTCAGTGCGTGACCTCGCTCGCCGACGACGAGTGCGTCAACGCTGCACGTCCTTTTCTTCCCCGGCGGATCTGTGACCACCGGTGAGGAGGGAGAGAGGGGCCGTCTTTTTTAGATCTGGAGAGAGGGTGGTAGTGTGAGAAGCAAGTGGGCAGCCCTTAGCAAGAAAGCGCTCAAGCTCCAGCCTATATATCTTTTTTATACTACTAGTACTGGAGGTGGAATAGTAGTAGAGTAGTTTATATTTTCTCTGCATACAGTACCAGTTAGTCATGCTTCAAAACTGATCGGGACGCCATTAAAAAAATAAAGGTTGATAACTAATGCGGCACCTCGGGCCAACGAAGCCAGATCGCATTTTGCACGAGAAATTACACACCATGTTTCGTTGACATGTGGTCCCGTTCCAACATATCAGTGAGACGACGGCGAGTAGTAGGAGTATTTCCGAACGGACGTGTAGGCCGGGGCGCCTCTTCGTGAACCGTGGCAAACTCGCAACCGTCCACCGACTCTTCGCCTTTCCCTCTCGATTTGGAACTGCTGTCACACGCTCTTCCTCTCCCTCCTACATTTTCCTTCAGCCCTTCACCCTTTCTTCTGCCATTGTTCGATCGTCTTCTCCATGGAGGGAACAGGCCGAAAACGACCCCATTATTCTTGCCCCGATCTAAAAGATGACATGGTGGAGGAACTCATTGATCGGTGCGACGTCATCACGTCGGCCAGCATGGCAGGTTCGTCCAAGCCCATTCTCGACTCAACTAATAACATCATTACAAAGAACCCAAGAGTCAAGGAGCGGTTTGATCTCCCCTATCTTCTTCACCGTGACCCTGATGACTGGCGCCGGCACGACGGAGGCCTCGCCCTGTGCCAGTTGATGCCGCTTGATAATGATACGTATGATGTTAAGATGCCATCGCTTCAGGGCAAGGCTCGGGCGGGCGCAAATGGATATTGGGTTGTTTACATTGGGTCCAACTGCGAGTGGGAACTTGTGAATGTGTACACTCGTGACCTGGTTCCACTTCCAAAAATCTCAGCAGACTGCCCAGAGGTTGAGCACACCGGTATTGTACGCACGTTCAAATACGATCATGGTGACTGTCTTCTACGAAAGATAGCAATTTGTCGAGTTCCCAACTGCTCTTGGAATTACAACAACTATCATGTTGTTGCTATCTTCGACAAGCTTGTTGCCGTCCTTTGTGGTTTGACTCGATGGACATTGCTCAAAAATCAGTTTCTGTACACGGATGAGTACTGTGATGCAATTCAATACAAGGGCCCTATGTTTGCTGCCACCACTAGTGGCACTGTTTTTGCATGGGATCCTCATAGTTTCAGTACGTTTGTCTTCCACCGTAATTATAATTGTTTCATCCACATGCATGCGGGTTAGCAAGTTTCCCTTTACTAATTAACCTTCTTCTTGTGTTTCCAAGGTCCTGTGAACATCCCACCTCCTATACTTGAAAATTTTTATAACCAAGGGGGAGATGACGATGGTGATGATCACGAGCATGAGGACAAGTAGCGCCCATATACTCTGTGGCGCCTGGCAACTAATTCCGATGGATCACCTCTTCTTGTGTGTATACAGCCCACTGATGATGTTACTGCTAAGGAAGGAGGTGTAGTCTCCCATGGTCGCACTCCCCAGACCTATTCCAACACCCGTTGCATGGTATTCGGGATGGATACTAGTGTGCTAGCACCAACTCCTCCTCCCTTGTACAGAATTGATAGTCTTGGAGAAAACTCGCTTTTCCTTGGACAAAACTATCCGATGATGGTGAAAGGCAATCCAACTGCTGTTGACACAACGTTAACAGTACCATTTATGAGAAGCAACTGTGTCTATACCTCGGACATTTGGGTGGTTCCCTACCCTGGTACGGATATAGTAGGCTGCTTCAGCCTGGATGATCAGTCCTGCGTTGGTTTCCAGATCGACAATCGATGGCCCATCCCAGAGAATCACTTGTGGTTCAAAGCAAGCGTTTCCAACGCCGAGGAATGGTTGAGTTGAAGTTCATTTCATTGCTTGTTATTTGTTGTGTGGTGAAAACTTTAGTATTTATAATGTATCCTCGTTATCGATGTATGTAATAAAATGATATGCGTGTGATAAACTTACTAAATTTATGAATGGCTTTCGAGTCGCTTCTCTAAATTTGTACTAGCTTCACATGCTTCATGCATCGGGCGGGTGTTTTTACTGTAGCCATATGTTAATGTGTTCGTTGTACGTAACCAGCACCTCGAATCCTCGATACTAGTATACTATATAGTAGTAGGAGTAAGTAGTAGGAGTAGTAGGGTGGCATGGGCCAGAACAAGCATTCACGTCCAGGAGTACGGCACACGCCACCACCACGACATCCACCTGACACCATATTATTTCTTGGAGTCCGTGCTAGAGCAATCTCTTCAACCTCGTCGTTTCTCTAACTTCATCCATCGCGCGGCGGGCGAGGTGGGGGTTTGCCGATAGTCGGTTTCCTTAACTGCGGTCCCACTTGTAAGGCCAACTCCAACGCACGACCCCAAACGCACCTCCATTTTGCACGAACTCTGAAAGTGCAACTATCCCTAGGTGGTTTTGGTAATTCATAACAACATATAGCTCATTGAGCTAATGCTATTCCAAGATGACTATTTCAGGAAAGCTCAATGATTGGCATTGCATGGATGTGAAAGTGGAACCCTCAAAATGCTAAGGACAAAGGATTGGCTCAAGCTTCAAGATCAAGACTCTTCATTTTATATTTTAGTGATCCAAGATCACATTGAGTCTTTAGGAAAAGCCAATACTATCAAGGAGGGATGAGGTGTTGCTTAATGAGCCTCTTGCTTCATGTGCTTAGTGATATGCTCCAAAACCCTCAACTACTTTCCCATATCCACATATGACCTAAACCCTAAGCCAAACTTGGTCATACCGATTCTTTCTATCCGGCGCCACCGAGTTTCACTTGTCATAAGCCACTGCCAAACCCTAGCAATTCGGTTCTACCGATAGGGATCTCGGTCTCACCGAGATGGGATTGCAAACTCTCTGTTTCCCTTTCATAACTTTTCGGTCTCACCGAAAGAGCGAATCGGTCCCACCGAGATTGCAATGTAAATTCAGTGTTTCCTTTTTGTAACTTTTCGGTCTCACCGAAAGAGCAAATCGGTCCCACCGAGTTTGCCTGACCAACTCTCTGGTTAGCTAATTACCAAATTCGGTCTCACCGAGTTTGTGTAATCGGTCTCACCAAGATTACGTTATGCCCAAACCCTAACCATATCGGTCCTTCCGAGTTGCATGTCAGTCCCACCGAAAATCTCTAACGGTCACTAGGTTTACCTTTTCGGTCCGACCGAGTTTGTTGATTCGGTCCCACCGAGATTGGAAAACTGTGTGTAACGGTTGGATTTTGTGTGGAGGCTATATATACCCCTCCACCTCCTCTTCATTCGTGGAGAGAGCCATCAGAACACATACACAATTCCAACTCATATGTTCTGAGAGAGAACCACCTACTCATGTGTTGAGACCAAGATATTCCATTCCTACCATATGAATCTTGATCTCTAGCCTTCCCCAAGTTGCTTTCCACTCAAATCTTCTTTCCACAAAATCCAAATCCTATGAGAGAGAGTTGAGTGTTGGGGAGACTATCATTTGAAGCACAAGACCAAGGAGTTCATTACCTACACACCATTTGTTACTTCTTGGAGAGTGGTGTCTCCTAGATTGGCTAGGTGTCACTTGGGAGCCTCCGACAAGATTGTGGAGTTGAACCAAGGAGTTTGTAAGGGCAAGGAGATCGCCTACTTCGTGAAGATCTACCGCTAGTGAGGCAAGTCCTTCGTGGGCGATGGCCATGGTGGGATAGACAAGGTTGCTTCTTCGTGGACCCTTTGTGGGTGGTTGCTTCTTCGTGGACCCTTCGTGGGTGGAGCCCTCCGTGGACTCGCGCAACCGTTACCCTTCGTGGGTGGAGCCCTCCGTGGACTCGCGCAACCGTTACCCTTCGTGGGTTGAAGTCTCCATCAACGTGGATGTAGGATAGCACCACCTATCCGAACCACGGGAAAAACATCCGTGTCTCCAATTGCGTTTGAATTCTCCCAACCCTTCCCTTTACATTCTTGCAAGTTGCATGCTTTACTTTCCTCTGCCAATATACTCTTTGCATGCTTGCTTGAATTGTGTGATGATTGCTTGACTTGTCTTACAATAGCTAAAATCTTCCAAGAACTAAAATTGGGAAAAGGTTAAGTTTTTATTTGGTCAAGTAGTCTAATCACCCCCCCTCTAGACATACTTTAGATCCTACAAGTGGTATCAGAGCTTTGGTCTCCATTTGCTTTGATCTCCATAGCTTTTGGTGGTCATAGTCTTGGTTTCACAACCTAGGAGAGTATGGCGTCTAGCGAGGGAAATTATCACCGTAGAGGTCCTTACTTTGATGGTACTAATTTTGCTAGTTGGAAGCATAAAATGAAAATGCATATTCTTGGACATAACCCCGCCGTTTGGGCTATTGTGTGTGTTGGTTTGCAAGGTGACTTCTTTGATGGGAAAGAACCAAACCGTGAAGCTACCGCGGATGAGTTGAAGATGTTGCAATACAATGCTCAAGCTTGTCATATTCTCTTCAATGGATTATGCCCCGAAGAATTCAACAAAATCAGCCATCTTGAGAATGCAAAGGAAATTTGGGACACTTTGATTGATATGCACGAAGGTACCGACTCTGTCAAGGAATCCAAGTTGGATGTGCTTCAAAGTCAACTTGACAAGTTCAAAATGAAGGATGGTGAAGGTGTCGCTGAAATGTACTCTAGGCTTGCTCTCATCACAAATGAGATTGCCGGCTTAGGAAGTGAAGAGATGACCGATAGATTCATCATCAAGAAGATTCTAAGAGCCTTGGATGGAAAATATGATACCATGTGCATATTGATCCAAATGATGCTCAATTACAAAGATCTCAAGCCAACGGAGGTGATTGGAAGAATTGTTGCTCATGAGATGTCACTTAAGGATAAAGAGGAACTTCACAACAAATCAAGTGGTGCCTACAAAGCCTCATGTGAAGCCCCTACATCATCAAGTGAGAAACAAAACTTCAATGAAGAATTGAGCTTAATGGTGAAGAACTTCAACAAGTTATACAAGAGTAGAAGCAGAGATAGAAGCTTCAAGTCAAGGTCCTACAATGACAAAAGATCTTCTAGTCGAGAGCGAAACTGCTACAGTTGTGGAAGACCCAGACACTATTCCAATGAGTGTACGGCTCCCTACAAGAGAAGAGAAGATTCTCCAAAAAGAAGAAGCAAAGAATCACCACCAAGAGAGAGAAGGAGTAGAGATGATTGTTATGAACGAAGATACTCATGGAGAAGCAAGGATTCAGAAAGAAAGAAAAATCATCAAGGAGCTACACAAAACGAAGACATCAAGCTCATGTTGGTGAATGGGTATCCGGTTCCGACTCCGACAGCCACTCTGAGAGAAGTTATCACTCCGACTCCGAAGATACTCAAGATGAAGGTGTTGCCGGTCTAGCACTTGTGTCAACAAACTCCTACGACATATTTGACTCACCAAATGAAGGAATTGGAAGATGCTTCATGGCCAAAGGTCCTAAGGTAACACACCCCAAGTATGTTGATTTCAATAGTGATGAAGATGACTTGTTAGGTGATGATTTGCTTGTTGACAACTCTAGTGATGAATACCATGATGAAACGTCAATTAATCATGCTAATCAAGATAAAACAAATGACAATGATAAGGAGAAGATTGAGGCTCTAACTAAAGAACTAAACACTCTTAAGTTAGCTCATGAACCTATCTTCGAAGATCATCGAGAACTTTTAAGAGCTCATGAGAAATTACGCTTTGAAAAGCTCAATCTTGAGCAAGAGCATGAGTTCTTAAAAGCAATCAATGATGATCTCCGCAAGAAAAGTTCTTCTTACATTGCCAAGCGTTTACTCTTATCCACTTACATGCCTCAAGTCAAGTCTAGTAACAAGAACAAGAAAGATTCTTCCTCTAGCAGTAACAATGATCATGCTAAATCCAATATTGTTGCTTCTAGTAGTTCTCTTGATTCCACTAATGATTCTCTTAGCCAAGTTACACTTGAGCAAGAAAATAGCTTATTGAAGGGAATTATAGAGAAATGAGTGTACAAAAGCCTTGCCGGGAGTAAGCAATTCGAGGAAATTGTGCGCAAGCAAGGAATGCACCGGAAGAATCAAGGTGTTGGTTTTGAACGAAAGTTCAATGCCAATGGAGTTGAGTGGGAAGAAGATCAATACCCCAAGACAAAGTTTGTTCCTCAACAAGAGAAGTATGATACTTCTTTCAAGGGGACACAAGCTCAAGATGATCTTCCACCACAAGACTACAAGCAAAAAGGCAAGGACAAGCTTCAAGAGGAAATTGATGCATTTGAAGAAGCTCCTAAGACCTTAGTCAAGTGGATTCCCAAGACTACTTCAAGTTCCACTTCATCAAGTACGACTACAACACCGAGGATTCCCATCAAGATGGTGTGGATCCAAAAGAAGAAGAACTAGAGAGTTCTTAAAGGTGACTCCGCCAACATACTTCACTCTTATCATTTTGGCAAGAACAAGTGCAATCAACTTCCACATCTTGCACTAGTTCAAGGAGTCACAAACCCTCTTGTTGGTAAGATAAGGGACAAGGTAACCTAAAAGTTTTCATGGACATCATCTTGTGTGTGCATCACTCTATGTCTATGGATATCCTTGTTTGTTCCTTGTGGGACTAACCCATGTAGGTATTGAAAGTGCAATTCACTCAAATGGATAGCTCCAAGTGATCTACATCAACATTGAGCATCCACATCTTCAACATCTACATGAAGTCATCATCGACAAAACCCAAGGTTAGTTCATCCCTCTTAGGGGGGATATCACATCTAGGGGGAGCTTTACTCTAAGACTTGAGCTAAAGCAACTCTAAAGATGTGAACACAACAATGCTTTATGTAAAAGTGGTAACCCCACTTGAGCTTAAACGATGAGTATGACCTATGATCAAGTGTTCTCACTTGACTCCTAAGTCAATATACTCATATATAGATGACCTTGTCATCACAAATTGCTTGATAGATGCTAGAATTGGTTGTGCATGCCTTGTCACATATTTCATTTGCCATCTTATTGTGTGAGCATGCTGGTTGCATATTTTACTCATTCGAGGACATCCACTTGTTGCTTTGATTGTTTGGTTTTATTTCCTTTTGCCAAGTGGATGGACAAGAATGCCTAAGAACCTCCTCTAGCTATCTATGCTTTTCTCGTCTCAAACTCTATTCATGCTACATCACAAAATTTGATCAAGTCAGATTCGAACCACTCTATGTGAGGAGCGCTCAGAGTCCCCGATTCGTCATAGACTTAAACTTCCAAAACCTCTTTATGATCCTCGGTCTGACCGATACCCCACTTTCGGTCCTACCGAGATCATTAAGTTGATCTAGGTTTTCGATCTCGGTGCAACCGATTTGAACCTTTCAGTCACACCGAGTTGCAACAACTATATACAGTTTTGCATCTCGGTGCCACCGAGTTGTTCCACTCGGTCCCACCGACAGGGTCGGGCTATATATAGTCACGGGCAAAAATTTGGAAATTTCTCCGAACCCCTTCGCCCGCGCGATAGCCTGCTCTGCCAACTTGGTCTCCGGATCGTCTCCTCGCCGCCAGCCGCCTCCAGTCGCTGGTCTCCATCGCCGTCAACGGAATTCCACCCCGCCGTTGCTGCCGTAGCGAGTCTCCACCGAACTAGGGTATGGACTCGATCTTTGTGCTATTCCCCAATCCGATTCTTAGCACATTGTGATCATCATGATTCTTGCCACGATTGAAACACTCCTATCCAGTCAATGCGTTCGTAGATTAGTTTTGATGCGAAAATTTTAGGGTTAGGTTTCCGCCGAAACCATCTCGGACCCACCGAGTTGAAAAACTCGGTCCCACCGATTTGGCTTATGCCATTGTACAAGTGAGACTCGGTCTGACCGAGAATTACTTATCGGTGTGACCGATTTTGGAACTTTGTGAAACCCTAGCAGTCTCGGTGCCACCGAACTGTGACTCGGTCTGACCGAGTTCACTAGTTTAGGTTCCAAAACTGCTTCGGTATCACCGAGTTTAAAAATCGGTAGATCCGAGATGATTTCAGTGGGAAACTAAAACTAAGTTTTTGGATCATTTTTTTGCAAAAATCTCTGCATTTTGTGATGCTCGTCCACTCTATCTCATCTATAACCTATTCACAGGGTCAGCAGTCAGAGTTTGCAACATGTCTGATCAGAGTGACAGCAAGAACATGTCAGAACAGCAAGTGCAGATGAGTGAGGGCACTAGTCCCTCAAGTTCTTCAGATGATGGCAGCAGAAGTACTCCTAGCAATCTGCCTAAAGCTGCCACCAGACAGAGAAAGAAAAGAACTTCAGATTTTGAGGATGAAGATTATGTGGCAGAGGAAGAGGAAGCAACTTCCAAGAGAGTTGAGCCAGCACAGGGCATAAAGCCAGGATTGAAAATCAAAAGGCCAGCAGGTAGGCAGCCTATGCCAAAGGCCAGAGCCTCAACTCAGATTTCTGAAAAGCCTGCACCCAAAGAGCCAGTTGCTGCTGAAGGAAAGAAAAGAAAGGAAAGGGTCAAGAAGACCGTAGCCAGAGTGCTTGGAAAGGCTTCCATCATGGAAGATGAGGAGGAAGAAGAAGAGGTAGCTGCACCAGCACCTAAGGCACCCAAGCTGATGGGTGATGCCATAAGATCAGGGGCAGCTGCTTCCAAGGCCAAGCCAGCTCCAAAGCCAAAACCAAAGAGGAATACAAGAAGCATCCCAACTGCTGAGAAGAACAAGGCCCCAGTGCCTGAAGCTGCAGAAGAAGATGATGAAGAGCAAGTTCTCAGAAAACTCAAGCCCAAGATCCCAGACCACAACGATGCTCATCCTGTGGCTGAGGATATGAAGCTCAGGAGAGACTCAGGGCTGAGGAAGTGGAGAGAAGCAGATCCGTATGCTTCAAGGAGAAGAACTGCTGTGGACTACAGGTTCCACACTAAGGAACAGCAAGATTTCTATGAGACAGTGCTGCTTGATAATAAGCCCATAGTTTGTGACATGAGATGGGTTGATTGGGAGTACATGAAGGAAAATGAGGAACACTATCCTGGTGTGATTGACAGCTTTAGTGCTTGTGGAGTTGCAGACTTTGTTGGGAAGAAGCTCACAAAGTGGAACGAGGAGCTTATTATGCAATTCTACTCCATAGCACATTTTTATCCAGATGGGAGGATTGTATGGATGTCAGAAGGAACCAGATATCAGTCAACAGTTGCTGAGTGGGCACACCTCATTAATGCCCCAGAGGAGCAGGAAGATGAGTTGGATGTCTATTCCAAGAAGAAGATGGATCATAACTCAATGTCAAACATGTACAAGGAAATTCCAAATGAAGCACTTGACACTTTCAAGTTTGGCTCAGTACACTATCTTCTGTCAGGGCTGCCAACCATCAATTGGATACTGAGGCACACCTTGTTGCCCAAGTCTGGAGATCACAAG